>NC_057768.1:19507965-20107965 GCF_010389155.1 Erigeron canadensis
AAAAAAGTTTGAGGATTCTCCATCTAAGAGTTCTGACACTGCTAAGGTTTCTTACAATAGCATGCCTCCTCCTTTCAACAATAACTATACTCCTGTAGAACCCAATATTCCTGAAGTCCTACTTCAACCTAGTGTTGATGTTGGTAAATCGAAAGACTCGACTCCTAAGCCTAATTGACTGAGGAGACGACAGAGTCTAAAGGAGTTTCTTCTCAACCTACCAAGGAAGAGAAATTGAAGGTGTCATCCTAGATTTGTCCACTTCTTATGGTCAGAAAGACAGTATTACTCACTTTACACTTCGTAAGAGTAGTAGGGTCTACACTGAGTTAGAATTTCCGTTATCATCTATTGACCTAAGAGGATTGATAAAGTCTGGGATGTTGATATTAAGGATATGAAGCGATTAAGTCAGTTGCGTCAAACTCCTTACCTAAGCAGTCTAGGGATAGCCAATTTGAAGATGACTTAGTTGTTAATGTCGAAGCAACTAGGTTTTGAAGCATATCTTAATGCCTGCACGAAGAAGTCCCCAAGTACGTCTAGGATATCACCGACCAACGAGACCATGAGGACTCTAGAAAATCAAGTAAGTCAGTGGACTCTAGGATCTGTAAGTACCAATATAAGGTAGATACAAAGAAAAAGACTAAGGTCCTCTCTTGCTTTGCTTGTCATGAAAAAGGTCATGTTACAGTGTATGTCCTAATCGACCTCAGAGATCGGGTTCTCCTTCAAAGGTTTCCACCTCGGAAGGAAAAAGGGGGTCGGGTAATAATAAACAGGTTTATGAGACTAAAGTTCAATCTTCTACAAAACGTTTACTATACCTCATCGACGTGAATCTCCACCAAAAGGTTCTTCCCCTAAGGAACAAAGATTCACTAACCCCAGTGGAAGTTTGAGTCGGTCACAAACACCTCCAAGTCGTAATTCATTTTATGACCGAATTCACTCAAGTGTTAGACCTTCTTTTGGCCCTCATTCCCCAAGACCTTCTCCGACGAAAGGTCAGAAGTCTTCTCCAGTGAGAAGACAAGTTGAGAATCAAGTCACACCCACGGCTTCTAGCAATGGATATTGGACTGAACTGATTCTCAAGGATGAGAAGGGACGACCCAAACCTATGAAGGTTTGGTCCCCAATGAAAACTAATATTTCTCATTTATGTGCAGGGAGTTCCTAGGAAACCAATTCATTTGTGGTACCTTGACAGTGGATGCTCCAGGCACATGACAGGGGACAAGAAGCTCTTGTCCAATTATACTGGTATAAATGGTCGTATGTTAGTTTTGCAGGATCCAAGGGCGGCAACATCACCGGTCAAGGAGATGTCGTCAATGGACAACTAACTCTAGAAAGAGTTAACTATGTGGAACAACTTACTCACAATCTAATGAGTGTCTCACAGATCTGTGATAAGGGCAACAATGTTCATTTCACAGAAAAGGAGGCATACATCTTGAAGTCGGGTTTTGTTATTCAGAAGAATGGATTTGCTCAAAGCTCCTAGGAAGAGAGACATCTATGGCTTACTTTTAGGTGTTGATAATCCAAAGGAGCCCCTTTGTTTGTTGAGCAAGGCAAATGAGTCTGAATCTCTCCTATGGCATCGTAGAATGGGACATATCAACTTTCGGAAGATGAATGAACTTATCAGTCTTGGGTTAGTTGACGGTGTGCCTGTTAAGAAGTTTGGGATGGAAGATAAGTGTGTACCGTGTTTGAAAGGAAAGCAACATAAGCATTCGCATAAATCCAAAGTACTCAACTCTATTTCCAAACCATTCGAATTACTTCATATGGATCTCTTTGGTCCTGTGAACAAAAGAAGCATTGGAGGGATGTCTTACTGTTTGGTGATCACTGATGATTACTCGAGGTACTCATGGGTATTCTTCTGAAGACAAAGGATGAGACCGCCAAACGATTTATGGATTTTATCAAGCAAGTTGAAAATGTCCATGGAGTCAAAGTTAAGAGAATCAGGAGTGACAATGGTACTGAGTTCAAGAATAATACTATTACTGTATTTTGCTTGACCAAAGGAATTCAACATCAGTACAGTGCACCATATGAGCCACAACAAAATGGCGTGGCTGAACGGAAGAACAGGACATTGATTGAGACAGCCAGGACGATGCTTGCTGATTCAGGGCTTCCTATCACTTTCTGGGGAGAGGCAGTGAATACAGCTTGTCACATTCTGAATCGGGTTTTGACAGTTAAACGGTTTAAGAAAACTAGTTATGAACTGTTGCAAACAAAAAGCCCAATTTGCAGAATGTTGAGCTTTCGGTGTTCCTTGCACTTTTCTTAAAACTCTTCCTCAAGGGAAATTTGAACCTAAATCTGAGGAGGGTTTCTTTCTGGGTTATGTTCCAAGTACACCGATTAGGCGTGTGTACAATCAGAAGACTGGCAAAGTAGATCTTGGTACAAATGTCGTAATTGTCAGTCATAAACCTGCTGTACACATTGGTTCTGCTAATAATTTTGATTATGATGGTGTCTTCACTTCTTTTCGTGGTCCTGTTTCTTTTGCAGGTGTTCCAACTGTGGAGGATGTCGTTACTCTCCATGATCCTCTAGATGGTGGACCGTTTCTGGTTCTTCTTCTATTTCCTCACCAATAGTTGAGCCTACTTCTGAATCTGGAGAATCTAGTGGGCCAGAAGTAGCAGATTCTACCTTAAAGTCTGCTCCTATAGTTCCTACTGATCCTTTGCATGTACCTCTACCTGATTCTCTTTCTATGATACTGATGACACGGAAGGTGAAAATCAGGAGGAGCCTCAAACTCCAAATTATAAAACTCCAGAGCAACATGTGCAGACGAATTTGGGAGATGATCTTTCAGTCGATAACGTTCCTCAAACTAGGGTCAACAAGGATCATCCAGTCGAGCAAATCATTGGTGATGTTTCTGCTTCTGTTCGCACAAGGAATCAATCTAAGAAATCGTCGTGTATGTTTGCTGAAGTTAAGGATACTGGGGCAATTACTTGGTACTTGTATTATTGCTTTATCTCTCAGGTTGAGCCTAAAAATGTTGGAATGGCTCTTAAGGAACCGTCATGGGTTGAGGCGATGCAAGAAGAATTGGCTCAGTTTCGAAAGCTTGAAGTATGGAAGTTAGTTGACCTCCTCCGGGTGAATCTCCTTTAACAACGCGTTGGGTTTTTCGTTGTAAACGAGATGACAAGGTATAGTCACTCGAAATAAGGCTCGATTAGTGGTTAGAGGATTTGAGCAACAAGAAGGCTTGATTACGATGAGACATTTGCACCTGTAGCTAGACTTGAAGCTATTCGATTATTTCTGGCATATGCTAGCTATAAAGGTATTAAGGTGTATCAGCTTGATGTACAGAGTGCCTTCTTGTATGGCGACATTAAAGAAGAAGTGTACGTAGAACAACCTGCCGGGTTTGAGGATCCAGACTTTCCTAATAGAGTATATCGTCTCGATAAGGCTTTATATGGTTTACATCAGGCTCCTCGATCGTGGTATGAAAAATTGTCAACTCATTTGAAGGAAAGTGGTTTTACCAGAGGTTCTATAGACAGCACGTTGTTTATTAAATGGAAAGGGAAGGACTACTTGCTTGTACAGGTTTACGTCGATGACATCATTTTTGGTTCATCTGATGACAAAATGTGCAAGGAATTTGAACAGAGCATGAAGGCTAAGTTTGAGATGAGTGCTATGGGGGAATTAACCTTCTTCCTTGGACTACAGGTGGATCAACTAAGGATGGCTTCTTTATACATCAGACCAAGTATGTCAAAGATCTTCTTACTAGGTTTCGAATGTCTGATGCTAAGGATGCTGTCACTCCCATTAAGACTAATCATGGGTTGTGTCCTGATAAGCCTAATGATCCATCCGTCGATGCCACTCAATATCGAGCTATCATTGGATCCTTGATGTATCTGACAGCCTCACGTCCAGATATTACCTTTGCTGTTTCTATGTGTGCTAGATATCAGGCTAATCCGAAAGAGTCTCACTTGAAAGCTGCAAAAAGAATTCTTCGTTATGTGAAAGCCAAGCCTCGTCTAGGTCTTTGGTATCCCATGTATGGTTCTTTTGACTTCGTCGCTTATACTGATTCGGATTATGGTGGTGACAACTCAGATAGAAAATCAACGTCAGGTGGATGTCAGCTTTTAGGGGGGAGAATTATATCGTGGCAGTGCAAAAAGCAGACATCTGTTGCACAGTCATCCTATGAAGCAGAGTACATTGCTGCTGGATATTGTTGTTCTCAGGTGCTTTGGATACAGCAACAATTGCGCGATTATGGTATGAATATCTCCAATACTCCTATTTGTATTGATAATAAATCTGCCATAGATATTACCAAGAATCCGAAAAACTTTAAAGTCACCAAGCACATAGATATAAAGTATCATTTCATACGTGAATGTTTTGAGAAAAAGCTTATTCATTTAGAAAAGATTATTACTGATGATAATCTTGCTGATCTATACACTAAAGCTTTTGATGGACCTCGTCTTGAGTTGTTATTTCAACTCAATGGTATGAAGAATGCCGAGTAGTTTCTCTCAAAGAACTTAAAGTTATTTTTCGTGTCTTTGTAGTGTAAGTCGTACATAGATAGAGTCATAAAAAATACAAAAAAGAGTTGTCTTAGTATAAGTTTGTATATATCTAGTGTCAAAAAAATACAAAAACATTGAAAAATCGAAAATCCAAAAAATATGAATAAAGTAAGATTACTGCGCTAAATGATGAGAAGTGACGATACTTTAGCTTTTAAGCCTGCTTAATCGTAATATAACTGATTAGTTCGGTGATTACAATTTGGGATATATCGGTAGACACAAAGTACCAAGGGTTCCTTCAATCTGAACTTAAATTATGCAATGTTCTTGTGGGAAACATATTCAGATATATGGCTGAGATTGCTTGCTTTTCAGTAATGAATTGATCTAGTCCTTAAATTTTGTGAAAGATCTAGCATTACTATAAGATTTGTTCAATGAATAGGCAAGAACCTCTACCAATCATGAGCATAAAAGTAAATGTGATATTGTTATGCAAATCAATTGAATGCAAATTAAGGGGCTAATGTGGTCTTTGAGATTCGGACAAGTATGTCCTCGGGGTGTCTTTGTATACCTAGCCTACCTAAAGCTTACAACTTGGGATAGGTTGTCGGAAAGTTCGCTACATGGATCTCATAGAAAATCACGGGTTCCTTATACATCATGAAATGCAGAAGCAAATATGTGAAATCACAAAGTAATTAAATTCAGTTATCCACAAAGTGTCTTATGATTAGTTAAGGATGTTCTTGAATATATTGAATATTTTTATCTTAGTGCTTGTATCGATTACGGAAATATATCTGAATGTGGGTTACATAAGTTCGCAAACTATTCAATGGCATATTAGGCTACTCGGGTTACATGGTGACTGTCCTTGGCCAGGGTATGTCGAAAGTGTCATAACACAAAGGAAACTAGACGTACCGAGTGTTTTAGAGGACAAACATACCGATAATCGTTGTTGGGTCACGGTTCAAAACTTATAATAAGAGAATTATTTCTCACCCGCAGGCTTATGTAACATGCTAACCTGATCTAATCAACAGTAATCATGCTTAATGTGAATAATGTATAAAGTCAAGTTAATTAGAATTTAGATTAGTTTATTATTCTGCAATTTTTATTCTGTGTTATTTTTCTTTTTATTGAGTCAAAATAGTATTTTTATAAGTTCTTATTGCACGAGAGACCCTATTCAAATTCTGAGTATATGTTTTGCTGAATTCCTTCATGTGAATTTTTTAATGAGGTTGTGTGGTTTGTTTACAAAGAAGATTTTCTAATATGGACATTAATTTGTTTAAAGTTTAGAAAATGATCTTTTCAAGTGTTATGTGAAATGTCAAAGTTATTTGAAATCTCACAATTTTCACTTGTCACCAAGTTACTAATCGGGTTTGTTTAAGTTTGTGTGGTGACATTTTAGGGTTTGACAAGAAATGACCTCCCTTGATTAGTTATTTCATATTTGTTAACCCTGATTGAGTGTGATTGTAACTTGAATTTTCTGCATTATACTGTTTTGTTCTCAATGCGTTGATGAGTTCTATGGTAAGTGTGCAGTGTTCAGGTTAAGAAGATAACGTTGGAGTGCTGATTTCTGTTACTACATTGTTATTTACACGGATGATATCATGACGATAAGATCCTTGGTGTGTAGTGATAATATTTGTGATGCAGATTTGAGCATGTGAAGGATGAATACATGAACTTGTTTTTGGAATAGTTATTTATTTATTATTCATGTATTTAACGAAAATAATCAAATTTGATATTAGTTTCTTTTGAATTTTATGCTGTAATTTATGACATCCTTTTGGAAACTTTACTAAGTTTTTCAGTGAATTTTTGTTGGATTGATCATTGTTTGTTAGTTTTGTAGACGGCATCTAGTATGGGACTTAAGTGTTTCAAGATGGTTTGCCGTCATGCATATCTATGATCAAAGGAAGTTCTCGGTGTCATAATCGTTATTGGTAATGAGGTTCATATTTAAATTGGTTATTTTCAGGTTTGTTTATGGTTAGTGTTTAAACCATGGGTTTTCATTCAAGATTATAATGTTCGGTTATCTACTTACATTATGATTATGAATTTGGGTGATAAGCACGTTTTTAGTACAAGGCATGAACAGGTTGCTTTCTAACGAGTTTTTGCCATGTACAGATTGTGATGAAGGGTTGTGTTTTGGAAGATTGCTTGGATGAAAATCTGAAAATTTTTCAGAAACTTGCTGAAATCTGGAATATTTTCTGATTTTGATTTGTTCTTACGAAGATAACTGTTATCTTCGTTTGAAACAATTTTGTTCAAACGAAGGATATCCTCGTTTGGCTAACTTCGTTTGTGAAGTTTAGCCCGACCCATAGTTGGCCCATTCTTATTTCCATATATAAAGGGGTTTTTCTTCGTTACTTCTTCATAAAACGAAAATTACTCTCATTTTCGAGCAAAACCCTAAAACCCAAACTCTTTTCTTTTCTCTCAATCTAATTCGTTTTCTTGATTCGTTGTGCAAACTGTGATCTAAGTAAGTGTTTGATGTTATTTTCATTCATGAAAATGATCTACGTTTTCTATGTATCTTCGATTTGATTCATTTTGATTCTATATATCTATATTTTGAAATCATTAACTGGTTTATTAAAACGAAGTTAGACTTGTACAAACAAACTTAGACTTTCGTTCAAAACGAATTTAGATTTGTGAACATGGACTTAAATTTTGGATTGAACGAATTTACGTTTGGTAGAAACGAATTTAACTTTAGATGATGCCTTACGAACTTAGACTTTAGTTGATAAGAAACGAACTTAGCAAGGTTTAACACCCTTAGTTTTATCCAAACGAATATAGACTTCGTTTATAAGTTACGAACTTAGAAGATAAGTTATAACTTACGAACTTGCATGTACAGTTTAGACCTTACGAACTTAAACTTCGTTAGGTGAAAATTTAGGTTTAGTTCTTACAAAGTTAAGATTTATCTTCGTTTCGTTCTTGCTTACGAATTTAGGTTCTATCTTCGTTTCTGTATACTTAACGAATTTAATGCTTAATTTCGTTCAGTTTGAATAAGTTGTGCAGTTTTACTTTGCAAAATTATTAATTAGGTTTTTCAATTCTGCAAGTCATTTATTGTGATTATTTATCTTGTTTCTTGTTTCGATATTGTGATTGGTTTTGCAGAAATGGCTCTCGCTCCTCGTCAGTTTGTGAAGAAGCACAATCTTGCACTGAACCTTGATCCAGATCAGCATAATTGCGAACATTTTCATGAAATGTTTAACTACATTGCTCGCTCGCGATTATCTTTTGCTTTTTGTGACTCGCCGAGACTTGTTAGGCAGTATATCGATTCTTTCTGGTCCACTGCTCATGAAGTCATGGTTGATGGACAGAGTTTTGTACGAGCTACTGTTGAAGGCATCACTTTTGATTTTAATGCTAAATCGCTTCGTACTATTTTGCATCTAGGAGCAGAACCGGACGTAGAAGAAGAGGAAGACGTCGAGATAACTTACGAGTTTGAACTGCTTCTTCGCTGCTTTCAGCGAATGGGATTTGTTGGACAGGTTAAACTTCCTTTTGACAAAAGTGGTTTTCAGGGACGATGGCGTTATTTGGCGTATGCATTGCTCGTTTGTTTGAGCAATCGCAAGGCTGGATTTGATCAACTGTCTGCTCAGATTGCGTCACAGATGGTTGCTTTGGTATATAATCGACCTTATCCTTTCTCCCGATACTTTTATCAAGAGTTTATTGATCAGATTAATGCTAGGGGGAGAAAGCGATTTCTTTTGTATCCTCGCTTTGTGATGGCTATAGTTAGACATTTTTGTCCTGACTTAGTATATGACCAAGGTCCTCGCTACGTTCTTCATGCTTGGCCTTCGCGTCTTTTTGCTGATCTTGAAGCCAATACGAGTAATGTGGTTGGTCTTCATGATCCACCACTTTTTGGTCACCTGATTAATCCAAACTATCAATCTCGTCTTGAGAATGATATGTTTGTGGATGATGTTGATGTCGATTCTGATTCTGGTACTTCTGAAAGTTCGGTTGATGGTTCTGATGATGATTCAAGGGATGAGTCTGATGGTTCGGATGATGGAAATGATGGAGATGATGTTGATAGTTCCGATGGTTCTGCTGCTACACATGAAACAGACACAGATGATTCTGCTGCTGCTGAACGTCGAACTAAGCTGATTCACGATATCTCGGCTGCTTCTGTAAGCGATCATTCGCATCAGTCATTTGATCAAGAGGGTGTTGTGTTTCATAGAGAGCGTAGAAGCAAGGCTTGTCACGCTGTTCCCGCTCTTTCAGATTCAGCTAACTCCATTCCTGCTGCTGAGATTGATCCTGATGTTGCAGCTCAGCATGATTCTGAATTGCGTGAGATCTTTGAAGATATGGAAGATTCGGTGAACAGAGCAAGTTCGGTTAGTCCGGTGAAGAGGCAAGGGAGTGTTGAACTTCAATATACCAAAATTAAGCGTCGACGTGTTGTTGAAGCTTCTTCTGCAGCAATGCCTGATCCTCCACGACCAACTGCTGCTATTGTTCCTGTTGTTTCACAAGCACCAGCCTTACGTCCTCTAGTGGCTCCTTCTTTATCTTACCGACTTCCTTCCGATTTGTCGCTTGGTCGTCGTGTTGATCTTTTGGAGACTAGAGTTCGCACTTTGGAGTCTGATCTCACTGATACTCGCGTCGCCTTAACTTTTTTGATCAACTGGGTCAAGAATCAAGGGGGAGAAGTTCCTGAAGAGGTCTACAGATTGTCAGCGATTCAACCAAGACGTCAGAATGACGATGATGATACTGATAATGCTGGTGATAGGAATGTTTCTCGCCCAGTTGAAGATAAAGGAAAGGGTGCTGAGATCGAGGGGGAGACAGGAGGTGATACCTCTACTGTTGGTGCTTCTGGTATCGGTGCTGGTCCTTCTGAAAATGTAATCTATCTTATTTCAATACAAGTACATTTCATCTTTATTATAATTATCATGATTATTCTTTCTATTCTGGTGTTCATTTTGTGTAAATTTAAATAGATGATCCAGATTATACAGATTTATTCTTTGATGGTGATGAGCTCGAGGAAGGCGAATTTGTTCCTGAACCAAATCTAGACATATTCAAGAAACCTTATGGGTTTGATGAAGTATGGAACTCAATTCCTGAAGATCCATCGATTGAAGAGAATAGAGTGTTGGATCAGAAGAGATTAGATGTTCGGGAAAGAATGCTTCAAGTTCCATTCAGCAGCCAAACTCAAGTTCTACATTTAGTTGTGTATGCTAAGAATGGTGACGTATTGATTCCATCTGATTATGAGATTAATGTGACAAGACCATTCAATCCAAATGATTTTCCAGTTCCTCTCAGAGATGATGATTCATTACATATGGTTAATCGACATGTTCCCGAGAAAAGAGTTAATGAATGGATAGTACATAGGGAAACATGGAAACCAAATCTGTATTGGACTCATATCTTAGACAAAGATGCTGCAAAGTACAAGACAATCATCTGGAGTTGGTTTTATGATGATGAACTGAAGTTATTTGTTCTTAAAAGACCAGAAGGTTGTCAGTACTTAGCGTGGTGTGAGAGACATTTCAGGAATTTGTGTGAAGAAGATTTACATGAGCTTGGAAATAACTGGATTATCAATCCAAGCGATGATGGTTTAGCTGATGTTGTGGGTAAGAATCTCAGAAATGATTTCTGGTTGAGAAAGAACATGAAAGATTCCGATAAACCACAGTTTAAGATTGAGTCAAGATCGAAGAAAAGAGTGGTCAAACCAGATAAAACAGTTGAGTATGTTCAACATGATATTAAATGTATGATCAAAGTCCCTGCCAAGAAATGGGCACAAGATGTCTTGGACAAGATGGATAATTGGGAAATTAATCGAAATTCTGGTGAAGCCAAGATGTATGCAGACTCAAAGAAGAAGATTTTGTTGAGAAGAGTTTATGATCCGATGCAGCTGGTGAACTTCTCAAGAAATGATCTGAGAAAGTTATACGATACGGAGTGTTCGTTCTTTCCATTTTGGAAGCATGAAGAAAGTCGATATCGTAAGATACTTCAATTCTGCTTACATGAAGATATTCATGCAAATAGCAAAAGATTGTTGTTTGATGAATGATCAGATTTTGAAGACTAAAGAAATCGAAGGTGCTGCTGTCAAGGGGGAGTTTGTTGATGCACGTTGATGTGACAACAGCAACTTAGATTTGATATGTCGTTTAGATTAAGACATTATGTTATTTTATGTCGTATCTATATATGTAATTGATAGATTATGGACTTTATGTTGTGGTAATGATCGATTACATGTTTTGGTGTTATATATATGTTATGTATGATGTTTGTTGTGTGTTATGCAAGTACAAACATAATATGTGTTAGGATTCCTTGTTGATGAAACACTAAGGAATATAACTAAATCTTATATCTAACGAAGATAAGGTATATCTTCGTTAGAGGCAAACGAAGATAAACTTCGTTTGGTACAAACGAAGATTAACTTCGTTACATGGGCTGGGCAGCTAAGTTCGTAAGAACAAAGCCCAGCAAGCCCAGTTCGATCTGAAACATATATATACGAATGAATACCCTAAAATAAATGATCATATTCGACATACACGTACTCTAGACCACTAAGTTCGTTTTATAGCTTATAGAAACGAATATAGTATCATACGGCTGATTATCTACTTGATAATTAAGCGATATACACGTTAACTAATCAAACTAGTTATCTCGTGAGGATTCCGCACTCACGACATAATAATAGACGATCTTGAGAGCGATCTGTAGCTACCGAGGGACTCACAAGTGGTATCAGAGCCAATCGATATCTTATCGAAGGTTCGAGATCGTTTGTTTGATTCTTTTCTCTCAAAACAACCTCCCGATACCCTAAGTGTCGCTAAATTATGATATAATTAAGTTAAGGCATGATTAAGTAGTTAAGGATATGTGAAGCTATTATTTGATCAATCTATATTATTCTTAGCAAAAATGTTTGATGGCGAGAAAAAAATAATATGTAGTCAATAATACTAATTTAAGACAAAATCCTTACACAAAACAATAAACTAATAAGAATTAGTCAATAAACAAAAGCTAAGCTATCTTACATCTTTCCTCTTTTTCTGAAGTCGGCCACAAGGCCAAATCAATCCCAACCTTGTCTCCAATACATGAGCAAGGTTAAGAGTCTAAACCAATAAACAAATATATTAGCTTGATTTTCATTGATTTAACCATCAAAGAATGGTCCTTGTATCTCCATTAGAATCAAACCAAGCCTAACCATTCTAAATTAAAAATCAACTAAGTAATTACCCTCTTAGTTACTTCTAATAATGCACTATAAATACCCCAAGATATCACCACATTTTTCTTCACACCTCACTATTCAAAACAATCTTAATTTACTCTCAATACTCTCTTAATCACACGCTCTCCTCTCAGCAGTATAGTAATCACCATAATCATATTTACATTTCATTATGAGATGAAATAAAAACATGTCCTTATTATCACCTTACCACCCCTTTTAAGTTTTAAACTCTTTGATCCTCTCACAACAATTACTCAAAGTTAAAAACAAATACAACATTTGTATCACCATGACATACAAAAATAATACTACATTCCTTTGCATCCTCCTTTGATTATATTTTGGCTGGAACATTACAACAACCACATTGCTCATTTGGTTCCATTCCCCTCTTGTTGTTTGGTTCGAACAGTAGATTTCAAGGACTAAAGGTTTACAATTGGTTTTGTCGTTCGATTCATCTTTCAAATCGTGACACTCTCTTAGCTCCATCAAGAATGTAAGCTTCAAAATCATTGTTTTCTCTTCTTGATTACTCGAGAACCCTCACAACGATAATATAAAAGTTTCACGATTTGCCTTGTTTCTTTTCTTGAAGCACACAACCAGGATGTCGCAAGAAGCTAGAAACTCGCACTTTATTTCGCCTCATTAATTTCTCTTTCGACCTCGCGATTTTAACGTAGTGTAAGTAACATACACGTTCTCGTCCATTATATTCACACTCTAGTTACACTACGTCACTCATGTTTCGTTTCCATCTTTAATTGTAGGTCTCGACTCTCGTAAGGATTTTGTAAGTTCAAACTACTCGATCTCTCGTCAACCTCGTTTCTCTTCTTGTATCACGACTGGTCTTTCTCCAACCCGACGAACACTCGTTCTTTTCGTTGTAAGTAGAATTCCTCCCTAGTTCATTTCGTATTCGTTATACTTTCGGCTCATTAATACGTAATGATAGACTAATATATATATATATATATATATATAGGGAAAAGTGAATATAAGGTTGTCCGGCATCTAAGCTTAGGTGTGGATACCCTCACATACAAACTTTTTAATATTTTTTTATTAATGAATAAATATTTGGGCCCCATGAATTTTATGGATTAAAAAAACAATATGAGAGTATTCAACACTTAAGCTTATGTACCAAACAGCCTTATATTCTCATCCCATATATATATATATATATATATATATGCTAGTCCATGATTTCTAAAACTAAAAACTGAGGAAATGGGACTTTCTGATTAAGCAAAAGTTTATGTACAAACTAACGTTTTTGAAATATTCATTACATAGTATTTTAAAAGCCACATAGATGGATGGGTGTGGATTAGATTGATATGAGTTATACTACAATATGGTTGGGACAAATTAAACTTTATACTAAATTTCATTAACTAGCATCTTTGAGTTAAAATTAAGCTTCCATTGAATAATGTATACAACTCATAAAATGTTACAAATGAAAATACTTGATCATATGGGATGAGTTAGTTTAAACTGATAAAATGCATGGGATTGCTACATCATTTTTTTTAAAAACAATATGAACTATACCAACGGTCTTGTTAAAATTCTTCAAAATTCAATTTACTTACTGCCTTTTTAATACTAAATAAACTTAAAAAGTAATTAATATTTTAAGTCTAATTTAATTAGGAACGTACAACTCATAAGATAATACTTAACCAAATGGGATGGTGTCTAGGCGGGTCACTATATATTGGTGTTGGTTGCTGGATTTTCTGAAAGTGCATGTACCAAGGGTCGTGTATTGAAAGGATCATGTATTGAAAGGATCTTGCCACCCGATCGACCTACCTAACCATTTCATTTTGGTAACCAAGAATGACTTAGTTAAAAATCAAGAATTTAACAAATGATTGAACCTAAATTTTTATAGGGCATATTATTCTTTCGAACTAGTTGAATCGAGAAACAACGGCGCGAATATTTTATAAATAGTACTATTTGAGTTGGCACCCCTATCCAGCATAGTCGCGCTATGGCACAACAGATATATAATATTTGAATATGAGTGTGGTGTAATTGGCATAAGCACCATAAGAGGGGTAATCTTATTATCTATAAGGTATTGATTCAAGGCATCAGCATTACATAGTTATTTTACTAAACTTTGTGATATTGTATGCGTACATTATCATTTATATAAATCTTGTGATCCACGGTTATTTTAGTATAAACTTATGAGTTCACCAACATTATGTTGACGTATTTTATGTGTGTATTCTCAGGAAATTGAACTCTATGAAGTAATTGCTAGATGTACAATGTGGGAGTCACAAATTGCATAACTTGAAATATTTATATGGAGATTCTCTTAGCATCAAATTTTGTCAACTTTATTATGTTTTAAAAATCCCCGTAGAAGTATTGTGAACTTATACCACTATGGAAAAACAATAAGGTTTGATTTAATAATATTTTTTAAATGTCTCATTTAGAGGTCGTTTACTTCCAAATTGTGTTATGATCCTGCTTTATTACACTCCGCCATTTTGGGGTGTGATAACAGTTGAGAGATTTTTTTTCGACAATGAAGCTTGTGAAATTCGATTTGCGCAATAGAATTGGCGACGAGTTTTTGAATCGTCTAACTTGTACTATATAAAAAAAAAAAAAAAGACCTTTAGCCAATGTGAAAAATGAAAATGTCATTGCTCGCTTTAACAAGGTTCATAGTAACGAAAAGTTGTAATTTGTAATTTGTTTTATCATGGTTCAATAAAAGTTGTAATTTGTAACTTGTTTTTGGCCTTTTTTCCCCCTTATTGCTGTTGTTTTTGGCAGTTTTTATTTTATGGTTTGCTGTATTTTTTTTGCAGTAGTTTGGTGCAGAATTCATGCCGTTTTTATTTCAGATTCCTGCTGTGTTTACTGCAAAATTGTGGCTGTGTTGCTGCTGAACTATGGTTTTGTTTTTATCCTGTTTTTGGTGCAGAATTGCAGCAGTTTTTTGTGCATAATTGCATCAGTTTTTGGTGCAGATCTATGGCATGTTTCAAGCTGTAATTGGTGCAGAATTGTTGTAGAACTCATGTTGTTTTTTCGTCCAAGGTATTGCAACTTGTTTTTTCATCTAAGATATTTCTTTACGCAGTTGTTTCTAATATATATAGCTAAAGTTTTGTGCCCCGACCTTAAATATTCTTGCATCCGCCACTGCTTACCTCTGTTTAGGAGTGAGGATTAAATCCATGACCTTTGTCTTCGAAGGCAACATGAACTTTGTTTTCGAAGGCAAGGATGATAACCACTTGATCCAATGTTGAAACGGTTTTTCTTTATCCATGGGCAATGAGTTTCGATGTATTAGGTGTATCTGTATATGTAGAAGCTTTAATTTCCGTGCTTATCTTAATTGTTGGTTTAGTTTATGCATGGCGAAATGGGGCATTGAAATGGTCTTAGCTCCTGAATATTCAGACAATAAAAAGATAAAAGAAATCATGATACTTGAAACAAATATATATTCTAATTTATATATATATTATTATATTTAGTGTTTTGTTATATTTGTTATTTTCATACATATTTGTTATATTCCATCATTTTATCTAACACTATCCTAAGTAAAGTTACTGAGCCCAACAGATTCTTTGAGCCCGGCCTACAACCCACCAACATTTGCAATGAAAAACATATTTCGGGCCTAATAGAGTTGGACCGAAACTGACCCGGTTTAGACCTGACTGAACCGTACCCGCCTAACATCTAAACAGGTCGGGCGTCGATCTTCAGTTTTGATGTTTCAAGTTTCGTGTTTATAAGATTCGGCCTTATTTATGACCCTAGCTCATCCCTAATATTAACTTGAGCGTATCAGTTCAATTTGTGAACGAAACTTCTTCAGGCGCCAAGTAATGTTCACGTCTTACATGTTTTGAATCTTCAAAGCTTTTACTCGTCGAAACCATCGTCATACTTCTATATAAATACAAATCGACAACCAACACCATTTCTTTGGAACAATCATAGTCGAATCTCGATAGTTAATATGATACTCTAGGATAGGTCTAGGGTACACCTTGGAAACGGAAGATCAATTTAACAATAAAAAAAAAACTCACCTGTTTGAAAATCTTACACCACCAGAAGATACTTCTTAAATTTCAGGACCAAATTCCGGGATATAATCCGACATTTTGTTAAAATTACGATTAACAATATTGATAATTAAAATTACTTAAGCTAATATTTTTTTTAAATATGAGATAGTTAATTAAATTAACGTAAAATTAACTGAGTATATGATAAACTTCTATATGTTTTCTTAACTAATAGTTAATATTATATTTAAACTACTTTAACACATCTTAAATTTTTTTTATGACAAGCAATTAGCAAAATCTTGTATTGCTATTTGCTATGGTGATTTTTTTTGGTCCCTTTCTAGATTGTTTTTAAGATGAGAACACATTTTTTTTTCATGGAGACAAGTGTGTTTTATATGCGTATACGTTTGTCTATTTTAAAATTCCTTGAGAACTTGAATCAAGAAACATGCGAATAGTGAGTATGTGGATGTCATATGCCTAACCATAGGTATAAAATCCATCACATACTAACTGTTTAATATTTATTGTATAATGAATAAATTATTGAGCCCCATTATTTTTTATGGTTTGAAATATTAAAATTTGAGGAGTTCTATACCCAATCTTAGTTACATAACAGAGGGTAAATGAGTAGGAATCCTCTGGTCCCATACCGAATAGGTACCTTGAGTTACTACCGCGTAGACTAGTGACTCCCAGAGAACAAGGTGGGAGAGAATATGCTTAGCAAGAATTCGAACCCATGCCTTTTAGCCGCCGAGAACTCTTTGTTATGAGGCGTTACCACATATTTCATTCTTCATATTATAAATAGTACTATTGAATCGAGAAACATCATTGCGAATTGAATATTATATATATAAGTTTTAGGTAAAATAAAACAAGTATTAAAGTAAACAAATAAAACAATAGGTTTTTATTTATTGAAAATCACTGTGCATCATGAAAATCATCATGCATCAATTACTTCGTGAATCTTTGTACATCAATTTAACCATGATCTAAGGGTCAAGATCTTGTCCTATTTGTTTTACTTTAATATTTATCTTACAATACTCAACCCAAATATATATATATATATATAGGAGAGAGATCAAATAAGAAAGTGTCTTAAGGAGAGAAAGGAGAGAAGGTCTTATGAACCAATCAGAACGTGACATGTGGATTTAAAAAAAAAACGGTGGCATTTTTGTAAATAGATCAAACTTTTGTCAACCTGGTTCTGAGTCAGCTTGGGCCTGGGTCAGCTTCGGTTATGATCAGCTTGGTCTGTCAGCTTGGTTGGGTCAGCTTGGTCAGCCTGGGTTATGGGTTAGCTTGGAATCTGTGTCAGCTTGGGATCTACATTTGTGTAGATTATGTGTAGTTTTGTGTCAAGCTGACCCAACCTAAGCTAACCAAGCTGACCCAACCTGACCTAGACCCCAAGCTGACCCAACCCAACCCCAAGCTGACCCAAAACCCATAATCTACATTTGTGTAGATTGTGTCAAGTTGATCCAACCCAAGCTAACCAAGCTGACCCAACCTGAACCAAACCCCAAGCTGACCCAACCCAACCTGACCCAACCTGAACCTGACCCAAGCTGACCCAAAACCCATAATCTGCATTTGTGTAGATTGTGTCAAGCTGACCCAACCTAAGCTAACCAAGTTGACCCAACCTAACCCAGACCCCAAGCTAACCCAACCCAAACCCAAGCTGACCCAACCTGACCCCAAGCTAACCAAACTGATCATGCTGACCAACAAAGCTGATCAGAACCCAAGCTGACCCAGACCAAGCTGACCAACCAAGCTAACCAGAACCCAAGCTGACCAAACCAAGCTAAAGTTGACCTACCAAGCTGACCCAGAACCCAGGCTGACCAAGCTTTAAAAAAGTTTGATTTATTTACCAAAATGCCACCGCGCAATTTTTTTCATTTTGACACATGTCGTGTTCTAATTGGCTTATAGGATCTTCTCTCCCTTTTCTCCTTAAGACATCTTTTTTTTCAGGATCTCTACCCTATATATATATATATATATATATAATCTGAACAAAGTCTATAAAGTTAAGAAATAATTAACGGGGTAAAAAACCTAATGTTGTTTTCTTAAATAATTTAAACTAATCCCTATAACTATCGAACACTTTAAAAGAAAAACACATATGTTAATTGTACCGTTTTCTTTTCAACAATATATGGTCAAGAAACAAACGATTATGGGATTATTACTTAAATAAACAAACAAAGAAGCCTATTTTATGAATTTCACAAGCTTTTGAAATCTTACTAAAGTAAACAAAATACCCGTGTTTTTCATGTACCAACCTCACAGACTACTTCAACTAATCAAAACCCACCACGTGCCCTATTCCCCTAACATCTGCAATCTCCCAAAACCCCACTTTCTCTTTCTTTTTGTCCAAAAGTTTTGGCCCAGAACATTCAAAACACCATTCTTAAAGGAAAAATAGGTTGAATCCTTCTTTTTTCTTTTCTTTTTAATTTCATTATCAAAACACTTCCTTCAATGAATCTTTCAAATCTTACAAATAACTTAAGATATAACGCAATCGAAAAAAAGAAAAAATTAATCGCAAAAAAAAGAAAAAAATGACTATTCAAATCTTGATATATATACACACACTACAATTACTTATTAACAATTCAAGTCGAGATATGTTTCATCTCTAACACACACAATCGTAAATGCATACAAATAACGACCTCCTACGACATTGTATTTAAAAATCAGTTTGCTATTGACATAACAGCATACTTTGTATCCATAAACAACACTCAGATTATACGAGTATATGAAAAGTCTGACACTCAAGCTCGATACGTAGCAAATTCACTTTCAAATCGTGTTCCATTTCCTACACCCAAAATCCCACCTTGGTAATGTAGGACTATTATCATGTTATTATATGGAAGCCCGATTGTGTTATTAATTGATTGAAAGAATAGTGGCTTGATTTGTGATGTTATTGATTTAGATTTGTTTAGTTAGAGTTTATCATTTCTGGAAAAAGATTGAAGAATGAGAAATATGGGGATGTTAGAATACATAAGATATACTGTATACGTACAGTACTAGAGTGGTCAAGTGGGGACCTGAAGTAGTCCGTGAGGTTTGTACATAAAAGGCACGGGTATTGTGTCTACTTTAGTAAGATTTCAAAAACATGTTTAATTCATAAAATATATCTTTTTTTTGTTTATTTAGGTAATAATCCCAAAGATTATTGTATGTCACACACATATGTATAGATAGAAAACAAAAACAACCAAAATCATGGGTTTTCCGAATAAGTAGCCATCACAAAACACAAAGAGAATGTAAATCAATGAAATGCAAAGGCACTAATTAATTACCAAATATTTCGTATAACCACTAATTATCGAGGACACAAAAAAAAGGCCTATTTTATCGAGTCAACCAACCCAACTCTACATGTCTAAAATAGACATGTCTCATACAAGATATATGCCAATGTGTATGTATATATGCATCATTTTCTAACACTTGATACGGTTTTACGAACACAGGTCTCAACTATACGTTTTCCCGCTCAAAATCATATATATATAAATAAGAGATAGGCCCAGGCAGTATATATATATATACATACTTGTAAGAAAATACATTAAAATAATTAAGCGTGTCTCTTTGAGATCATTCAAAGCGAGAGAGATATGACCACTGAAACTGCCGTTGTCGCTCCCGTTCTCACCAGCGCCCCTGTGAGTCCTGTCGTTGTCACGAGCCCGGTTCTCACAAGCCCGACGACTGATCAACATCCCAAGAAGAACCGAATTCAAGTTTCAAACACAAAAAAACCTCTTTTCTTTTATGTCAATCTTGCTAAGGTATATATGTCATTTTGTATATATATAATATATATATGTCACAATAACAATACTCGATCTATATACCAAAATTCATGGTACGTAGTTTCGTTATCATATATGGTTTTGATTTAATAATCATAGAACAAAAGGATGGATGGATACCGAAATAAATGTTGGTTTATGTGACAATACAATTAACAGGACACATTTTTTCTAAAAGTAGAAAAACATAATATTTTAAGACTATGGTCCTGTGTTTTCCTAATTAAGAATGGAATTATACAATAAAGACAACATAGTGTTTGGCGAAATACAATCAAGCTTAAAACTTAATTAGAAACTGAGATTAAGATGATGAAAATCGAGTTTTTTCAAATGATATGTTAAGGTTATTTTTCTCTGTGTGTTTTAGTTAACATGGTTTTTGAAACTAAGTTTAGAAAGGATATATGCTTAATTTGGTCTGTTTTAATTAATAATTTGTTATGTTTGTAGAGGTACATTCAACAACATGATGAAGTTGAGCTCTCTGCCTTGGGCATGGGTATATATATCCTCTCTCTTGTATTCATAACCTCATTTCACTGCCTCTTAAAATTACAGCAATTTCATTACCACAAGTATAAATATCTCTTTTTTAATTATAATCTATAGGTTTAGATTAAATCATATTTCAAACAACTTATAATTATACATCGTATGTTGTGGCTATGATATGTAGTAATTTTTTAAAACATTCGTCGATTATATGAAATGCTAAAACCAAAAGGCGAATTTTGATTAACGGATTATAAAATCCGCTACATTATTTCTAGTATATATCTCGAAATAAAGGTGTATATGCATTTAACATATTCTTTTTTGGTATGTTATAGCAATTACAACAGTTGTTACAGTAGCTGAGATACTAAAAAACAATGGTCTTGCTATTGAGAAAAGTAAGTGTTTTATGCATTCATAATCGTATATCGTATATCGAATCATAGACGTCACTAATACATATGTGTTTTTACAGAGGTCGTTACTTCCACCATCGGCATGAAGGATGAAACAAGGGGCCGGCTAATTCAAAAGGCTAGGGTTAGTTTTACAAATCCTCATATGTTAAAACCAGATAGTATTAGTATTCTATCGTATTGATCGAAACCAACATTATATTTATGGGGTAGTGATCCATATGTTTTGATCCATTCACAACAATCGTACATTAATTTCAAAACCGATAAATACTAACATTTCTTGCTCCTCTGTGTTATTTATCTCTTTTAAATTGATATGTAGATCGAGATTGTACTGGGGAAGACCGAGAAGTATGCGTCTATGGCGACTCCACCCAGCGCTCAAGCACGCGAGAAGGAAGCAGCTGCTAACAAGGAAGAAAAAAAACAGTAGGATTGACGATATATACTTTCTTCATTTATATAGAGATGTGGTAATCATATAGTCTATTTTGTGTTTCCTCCCCTCGATGCACCCAGATTTTAAAGATTTGAGGTCGTAATATTCGAGTCAAGTCTGTATTAATATGTTTCATTTGTGTCTTGAGTCCACATCAAGCCATTGGTACGGTCTTGCTCAACATATGTGAGCAATACAAGAAGTGGTATATTATGCCTGTGTAAAAAAACAACATATATTGGTTGCGAAGTGTTTCTCTCATTCATAACACTTGATGTGTTCAAGTATTTGAAGTATATATATGAAATATTGTTAGTTACATTGCATACGGCAAGTTGATATTATTATTCTTCACATAAATAGGTATATTCTATAAAAAAACATGAGGTGATGTTGATACAAAAAATACCTGTAGTGGGCATGTGCGAGTTACATTCTAAGCACTCCTGTAGTTTAAGAATCGGAGTAGAAGAATACCGTTTAAAAAAAAAAAACATATAGGAAAAAAATTAGAATTTTGCGAACATTTGACATTCCATTTAAATTATTTATACTTTTATAGGTGTGTAGAACACAATTAACACACGAATTTACAGTGTCTTGTTCATATATCTTATCAAGATGATAACTTGATTTGCAGATGAGTCAAGTGCTGATTTGCAAACTATTGCACATAACGCAGCCTCATCTCAACAGCCTCTTTTGTCACCTATTGATGAGAAAGTCATGAACAACTTTAAAAAGGAACATCTATAATCTGTCTTGAAGAACTTTCAAGGAATATCTAAAAACTAGACAATTTATATACCAACAGATAAAGTAAAAGACTTGTAATAACATAAGAATAAGAATAATCCTAAAGATATGTTACAAAACTAGGCCAAAAATGTCTAAATGGAAAATACAAATATATGGGCATGCAGGAAAACCACCCCAGCAAAATGTTTACAGCTGAAATAAGTGGAATGCATGTGAACATAGGGATGAAAAAAAAAATCATTATGGCAATACATCAATGGTGCTTTGGTCGACGACTCCAAGAAAACCCGCCAATAGTAATTTACAATGAATCCATAACCGAGTCTTGCAGTATTTTCCAAGCAAAGTGTAGCCACATTTCTTCATCCTGACATGCGATCTTACTTACTCAATTATGCAACTGCAAAAGTGGCACAATGTTAATGGCTAAGCATCACAATCATACATACTAGAGGCTAAAATCAGAATGTCCGGCGAGTTGACTAGCGAGCCAAAGATGATAATTCTTGATGTTGGTCATATTAGAAATAGTTAAGTAACGATTCAGATAGCTAGCATACATTTTTTACATGTTCAGCCAGTTTGACATGTTCACTTTTTAGCTGAAATATCTGATTTGACCCCATTGGGATTAAAACAAAAACCCCAAATCAACTTATTGGTAAATGGGTTGAAACACATAC
Source organism: Erigeron canadensis (assembly GCF_010389155.1). Taxonomy (NCBI): domain Eukaryota; kingdom Viridiplantae; phylum Streptophyta; class Magnoliopsida; order Asterales; family Asteraceae; genus Erigeron; species Erigeron canadensis. The sequence goes on from NC_057768.1 coordinate 19,530,688, forward strand.
AAATGTATTTGGATAAGAGCTATTGTTTCTTTGAAATATCATTGTTTTCACTACCAACATATCATCATTCTCCACTATGCAAAATGAAGGATTTGGGAAAATGACTGTTGAATTTTTTTTTTTTAAGCTACCTATATCACTCATTTTTGCAAACTAAAATACTATTTGACCTTTTCGCAAGAGCGGCTGTTAGTTTGCAAAAAGTCACGACTCTATTTAGTAAATAAAGTGCTGTTAATAATTACCGTCAAGAACGGTCCCACAATGGTTCTACCGAAGATGGCTTTTGACTTCTACCATGAGACACCGTTGTCGTAAATGGAGGTGCATGCACTGTTATCGGAAGTACCCATTCACATTTGTCTCTTCCCTCTATTAGAAGTGGATGCTCAAATCTACCACAAATATAACGACTGTTAAGAATGGCTTTGAAGTTTCCACTAGCATAAGAGTTCTCATTTTGATCTTTCAATGTAATTAATAGAAATAAGAGAGATGGTCATAAAAAGACTGGCTTACAAAGATGCAAACAATCAAGTAGATGCACTTTCTGCTAAAAGTCTTACGAAATGTAAGACCAAATTTGGACATTTCACACATCCAGATAGTACTAGAGGACCATGACCGATACCCTTGAGGCCTTGACAAATTAGTACCTACCGTTTCTAGTTCCATGGTCCATTTTAGAATACCCCCGAGCAGAGCTTTCTATGTCTAGTGGGTCGATAATATGGATAACATTTACAAGTCCGGTTGGAGTTGAACAAAACACTTGTTCCAGATATAAAGTTATAAACATTTTCATATAAGTCATTGTTAAGCTTCAAAATATCATATATGTCCAACCATAATTCTAAATATCAAAAATGACATTATCAAGCTTGAAATATATAAAAAAAATGCCCAAATAATTAAATTTAATCTAAATAAAACTTTAAAATTCTTTAAAACTATTAACAGCATTTGCAATTTACAATTATACCCTGCTTTTTTGATTCCTTAAATTACAAGTATTGGGCTGCCAATTTGAAGTCTTCAGTGTAATACATTTTTACATGTAATGCTTAGTTTAGAGGTGATAGGGCTATGAGGGTGGCATGTCGCCTTTGTTCCTCTTTTTGTTTGTTAGCTGTCACATAGCTTTGCATGTACATCGTATAGTCAATATGGTATTCTGCCATATCACCTGTTTTTATTGAATATTTATATAAAATCACCCGGGTAAATTCCCTTTTACCCAAAAAAGAAAAAAACATATATACAGATCTAATTGATGTTTTTCGCATAATAAAAGTACTCCGATTTACATATTGACACAACCAAAAGAATAAATCTAGGAAAAAATAAAACAGTAGAAGAGAAACATGTAACCTACTTGGGCTGATGAATTCACAATAGATACGAAACCTACTGCTATGGCATAACTCATACGTGATTGTTCTATCACCAAATTTATTTTGGAGTCATATACACTACAATTGCAGATTTTTTTCCAACTACTTTAATCTGGATCTCATGTTTTTTGACCTTGTTACCCATTTTGAGTCCACATATATCACCATTTCTTTTTGCAAGTCTCTCAGAAAATGGTTTCATTAACTTCTATCATCTGTTGTATTAAGCAATTGCGAACAGAACACTACGTAAAACTAATTGTTTGACATCATAACATATTAACATACTCTTTGTGATATGTTATCTTTTCTGACCAATATATAATTAGTTAACTACCAAAGCGAAAGTTTATAAGGTAGTGGGAATTATAGATCCGCATATATGTTTTGTAACTACGGAATAAAAAAGGTGGGTATATTTGTTAACTGTATAGGTTATTTACAATTTTAAAGGAATTTAAAGTTTTTTGTGATTAAATTTAATGATTTAGAAAATTTTGATATATTTCAAGCTCAATAATGGTATTTCATACATTTAGAAATCTAGTTGGAGGTATATGATATTTTGAAGCTCAACAATGGTATATATTAACTTTTTCCTTATTAATGACTCTTGTGTCCAATATGATTACCGAAACTATTTTCTAACATCTAACTCTTGGAATACAAAGATTTGGGAGGTTTTATACTATCAAGATACACATTGGCGAATTTCAACCCCTCCACCCACTTCCTATTTGGCTGAACTTTGTAATACCCGTTTGACCAATTAGAGAAAAAAAACCCCTTAATTGGCGCGCTATAAGCGGTCAACATTTCCACCTCTAACTAGGGCCTGCCACAAGTAGTACTAAAAATAACCACAAGATGCCAACAAGTACATGATTATGCAGTGACATACCTGGTCCAGTCTACGTTCTTTGGAGTGGTGAAAAATTCAAACCGAAGCACCCATTGCACAGAAACATGTCTAGTAGAAAAAGACATTGGCCCATCCATGGGAATTGAAAATAGAACACTGGTCTGTACCAAATCTGCAACAACCTCATGGTGATCACTCTGGATCTGCATATATAAAGTCATTCAGCTGATCAATATAGTACAGTAATATAAGACCGACTAGTCATCTCAAATGTTAAGGATGTCTCTCTGAAATATCTCTCACATGCTAATCACACCAACGGAGTCCAGTTTAGATGAGACCACTCCTAAAGGCGAGGTTTTTGTATTAAGACATCTGCCACAAGTAATTCTCCCAAATTTTTTAGAATAATTATTTTGGCAATATGAGGATCGCACTTGATGATATCATAATATGCATATGTAAGAGAAATATGGTTTTAAATGCAAATACATTTGACTAATCCTTTTAACAATCTTTCCATGCATGCAACCATGTACCAACAAATAATTATTTTGATTTGCACACAAGTATGATATTTTAAGGTACATAGCAGAAAATTTAATCCCTTTGCGATATATAGCGAAGATCGAACTAAGATTAATATACACCGTATAATACTGGCTTAATGTTTTCTTCTAATAATAATGACTGCAAGGATGGGTTTATTTAGAATTTTAAATTTGACTTGATTGATCTAATAAAACGCAAATGTGAATGAAATAACGTTCAGCTTAAATGGGTTAGTTATGGTTTGAGTCTAATTTATAACTCTAGTGAAACAGAATGGATGCTGAAACCATAATCAAAAGCATGTTCTGGTTAGATGATAGACGATTTGATTGGTAAGTTGTTGGCCGCTATCTTACAAAGACCTTCCTTAACTTGAATGCTAGATTTGAAGAAAATAAAATGATATTTACTGGTAGATAGGTCATTTAGTTCATTACGGAAATGAACAACCTTAGAGAAACAATATTGGGGATAATAGTTGAAAGAGAGTAAGGTCATTCAATACTAAATGAGAAGGTATAATAGAGTTATAACTTAAGCATTAATCACTTATATGATTCCTTCATATGAATCATGAGTTTGTTAGAATGGTTCCTTATAAAGGACAATACATTTAGGGGGTGTTCGCATTCCTTTATCATTCCTTAACTTGAATCCTAAGTTTGTCTGTATGGTTCTTTTTTGAGTAATTTTCATTTGCTACATTAAAAGAAGTATAGATAATGCAATCAAGCTCCTAAAAAGCTAAGGTAGTAATATTTAACAGTGGAGTAAATAGTTTCCAACAGGGTTTAAATATAGCCATGTTATCATTATGCCATTCGGCATTTAAAAGTGGCAAAACTGGGGGTTTGGTAACAGGTCGGTCAATATAGATTTGGGTAAAATGGGTAATCTTAACGCACAAGTCAAAACAAGACAAGACGGATGAGATGTGTTGAGTTGACCCATCAAGACTTCTTACCCTTATTTCAATTTCAAAAGATCATGTTTTAGAAAATGCTCTGTTTTACCCATGTGACACTTTATCAATAACACACATCCCGGGTTAGCCATATATAACAGGGTTGAAATATCCACATCTTGTGACAATTTAGTGACTAGACTGTCTCCCACTCGGATCTTACTATGAAATTAAATCTGCATTTGTCAGAGCATTAGATGGTACCAAGCACTTTCCTCTTTCAATTTAATGTAGCTAATTACCAATGTGTTTATTCCCTGAGATTTCTTATTTTATGGACATTTTATAGTAGATATATTCATTTCCTACATAATACATATCACATAACAGAAGAAAAACTTGCATAATATACACAAGAATACTAATGGTTACCGGTTCCCATAGAAGCAAAGAAAAGTCAAAATTAGATTATTAACCAACGAGAAAGTATCATATAAATAAAGATACCGTTTATATAACTATTACTAATAATATATTACGAGTAGTACACTGAAAATGTATCAGATTCCAGCAAAAGATGATAAACCTTAGTGATTGTTGGAGAATGTCTTCGTGATGGATGCGCAGCGCGACGACTTATAGTCTCTGATAATTCCAAGGTTACCGAAAGCTGGATCAGACAGCTCAACCAAGTAAAAATTTAAAAAAACTGATCAAAATTTCCTAAAATTGGCAATTTTAACCCATGTAGTAATGAAATGGTCGAACTAAGTGTGTTTTATCTATAGCGGGTGAAATAAATATGGTGGCTTGAAAGGAAGAAAATGAACCAAACTAATCATAGTCATTTAATGTGTATTTTCAAACGCACATACCTCCTAAATCATTTTATACAAAAAAATATATATATACCTATTGAGATAACACAATATGGTTTAATTATTTTTGACAAACTAATTACTTCTTAGGAAATTAATTAAAAAAAAGTGGAAGTATCTATGGGAAGCCACACTTGAATTAATTTTACCCAAGCCCGCTTTGACCTGTTACCCAGCCCACCAAACCCCCATAGTTTGCCAACTATACATTATTCCACAGTATAACTTAAATTCAGATATACCTCAAGGCATCTCCTGGTACCTTCTTCATGGAAAAAGGTAAGAGTTCCACCTATCTGTAATCAGATGTATCCATGTGAATTATTACATCAAACAAATTAATTCATATGACGACAAAGATTGTCCGAAATTACCACATCACCAAAGTAATAAGTTGATTCAGGTTTCGTGGGTGAAAATCTTAGAAGAACTTGGTCATCTAGCCTAATGTTGTACGATCTTCCTCGAATGAACCCTTCTGCTGCAATCAAGGTTAGTGACAACTTAATCTGTGAGGTATAAACTTTAAAACATATTATTGCATGCATGATGCTTATAGTTAAAGATAAATTTAATTATATTAAGAGTGAAAGTAGAGTAAAATAATACCAAGAAACAGTATTACTTACATGCAACAGGTTCGATGGTTCTTAATACATCCGAGGCTCTCAACTCATCATCCATTGAGAGAGATTTTGGACTTCTTGGCTGCTGATTTGGAGAGACAATAGCTGACGACCTTCTAGGTGACAAATTATCTATTTTGGAAACAATGTGTCAATGTATTAAAGTTTTACTTATCAGCAAGTCTTTAACAACAATGAAAAGAACTTAGCCACTAACTTTCAAAGTTTTCCGACTTGCATAAGGGAAACTTCAACTAATTAGATAAATAAGTTGATAACTTGATATGTCGTTGTCTCTGATGGGTTAGTCTCAAACGAATGAAAAGATATCCAGATGCATAAAACCTCATTAACCGTTAAGAAACTTTCAAAGTTATTATTATAAGAACTTTATTCTTTCTTATAATCATAATTAGCACATTAACTACTTATAAAAAGTTCAAAACAAGAATATGAAGTGTTTGCCCTGGAGAACTGTTACATGAACCGCTCATTTTGACTCCCTAAATGTTATCAGAATAATAGGCATTGGCATTCACATAGAAAACACTTGCTTTGAATACTCATCATATTGACCAACACCCAATACTTTAAAAGAATATTGACATGGACAATCATGCTGAAAATCATTTTATTTGTTTCTTATGATAAAAAATTGGTATTGTACAAGTTAAAATGCATAACATACAATATTACCTATTTCCTTTTTGTATTAGGTTTTTTATTCGTTGAACAAATTGTTACATTTTTCAAGTTAATTTGCCAACGAAAAAATACTTGTAACTGGATATATAACCAATCTTCTTCATCAATTTGCTTTAATTGTTTGCTAAACCTAAACAGATATTAAGCATTTCTCTATGACAGTTTAAGTCTGTCAAAACACACCCAAGAAGTACCCATAGTTCAATTTCGCAAGAGCAAGAAAGATCATTAAAAACTAATCAGTAATACTTTGTAAAATGTTTGCTTGCATATAGTATAGATTACCCTCACTAGCACCATATAGCACCTCAGTCGCAGACAGCCGAGGAAGTGCCATATATGATGACATTGTCGACCTCTGGTCATGGTACAGTACATCCTTACTCGATCTTGCTGCAGATGACTGCAAGGACAATGAACTGCCAAATGCTTTTTGTAAACTTCCCCTTGCTGGATTGTAGGAAGAGACAGAAGACACATCATCTCTTAAACTTTCATTATCTTCCTCTACTCCATCAAAAGTTTCATTAGCTCTAGCCTGCATAAAACTGTAACTGTGAGGATTCATAATCAAAGTGAGAAGAAATCTTCATAGGAGACTAGTATAAGTGGCAAATTAAACCCATGTACTTATGAATTGGTGGATCTGGGTTACGTTTATCTATAAGAGTTCAAACAGGTTATAAGAAAGTGGCTCAAAGGGTAACAAGTCACCCACAGTGTATTTCATATGCTTAATTCCACAAGATGATTGAGTACGAAAAAGTAGATTATTATTGAAACGATATTATAGAAAATTTCGATCAAACTTCACACATAACTATTATTTAAAACTCCGGGTAGAAAAGTTTTCCGGAAACCTCAACCCCACCTATTTGGCAAAACTACACGTTCTCCCGAAACCTGTTTCGACCTGTTACCTAATCTTTCTGACTACTTTTACCACCTTAAGTAAATAGCATGATAAAGAATGGAAAAGGGGAAAAATATTCACACCAACAAATGTTATCAGTAGCTTACCCATTCAGATTCAGCGTCCATGTCTTTCCAATAAACATCCAAAAGAATAGGCGTGGAAGGTACAATCCCTGAAATGAGGGGAACATCGTCATCTTGCTCTAACCTTTAAATAAAAGATATTCATCTTGCTCTAACTCAAACCATTATGCTTAAAAGATGGAGATTATATACATCAAGAAAGAAATTTGACACTCATCACTTTGAGGGTGTGTTTGGGTTATGGCTGTGAGGGTGTCTTTCATTCTCATTGAGAGTGTTTCATTGATAGCCTTGGATACAATTTGGGTATCAATCCCATTAGAATAGCCATCTTACAAACCCACCAAGGATGACGGGTTTCAAATCCACTCCCATTCCTACTTTAAACCCAAACACATAGTGATTCCATCTTTAAAACCAAACTCCCCTGGTTGTAGAAATGAGATATCAATAGTAAGCGTGTCCATTCCGCAAGAGTGAAAGAATTGACTAATGGAAGATGAATCTTTAATCAATGGAACTATGCAAGTGGAACTTATCAAGCATACAGTAATGAAAATGACTCACACTATGATGGTGGCAACCGCAAGGGCTTAATAGGGTGATAATTTGGTGGACTAGTGAGAACTGAGAAGAGGCATAGGGGATTAATAGGGTGATAATTTTGTGGACTGGTGAGAAGTGGAAGTCCTTAAGATTGCATGCCGATGTTAATTAAAGCATGGTTGACAGACCTCTAATGATATAGTAATCGGTGGTATGAAATGTGAAAGAATACTCTCTCCTCATTATAATGCACTTACATCAATGTTCTACTATGTTGTATGGGATTCATCAATACTCTGTGTTGATCAACAAAATTAGGTAGGTGTTGATACAAAGATCGAGGTTGGAGAAATACCATAGAAAAAATATAGTTCAAGATGATGAAGGCTACTCTAAATGGGTGGTTACACGCTTATAACACAATATACAACCCTAAAAAAATATTAGGAACTGTGCCTAGTTTAGTGCCATCAATATGTGCATGCGAAGTAGTTAAGTACGTACTCATAGTATAATAATGGTAGCAGATTGGTAAGCTTCAGGAGTCCTACGAATCTAGAAAGTAAAAAAAAAACTTAAAGGGGATTCTGCAAGGCATTACACTAGAGAAGAAAAGCATGTAAAACGAGAAAATTCTCAGAAAAAGAAGAGGTAATGCAATTGTCTTTGTGAAAATGTGATTTCCCTACTTTGTAAAAGTCCACAGAAATCTCTTGGCGAATGTGGATGAAGATTCTAGCTTGAAATAACTGAAGTTCAAAGACTGGGAAATAAATCTGTTCATGCATATTATTTCTGCTATCATACACAATCATTCATTAAATAAAATGCTCCAAATCTCCAATTTGTTTCAATCTCAGACATCCAGAGGCAACAACAAAGGCAAAGCTCAAGCCGAAGTAGACTCAAAAGAGACATGAAAGCATAAGGGTTATGATTAAAAGATTTACCACTTATTCCAGTTTCTTCGCTTAACAGGCCATTTGTTTTTTCAGTGACCCATATTTGCAGAGATAAGCGAGCTTCCTGCATCAATCAAGAGTCCCATACATTAGAAAACTTACCAAAAGAAGTGTTTTTTTTTTTTTTTTTGAACCTTTACAAAAAAAAGTAATACAAAAACATTATAAGCATAAGACAGAAGCAACAACAGCCACATCAAATTCTAGCAAGGGAAGCAGGACCCTGCTTGATTTACCCAACTAAACTAGAGACAGGGCACGCATGCATAGAAATCTTATTCACATTCTGGTAGATGCATACGTTCCGCCTGACAGGGCTTGCGTCCAGTTTCTGAACTTCTGTTTTCATCATTAAAGAACAACACTTACATCCATGGACGTACTTCACAGATCATGGACTGTCTACCCAAAATTACACAATAGTATTGCTAATTCCAGATATCATAAAATAGAGGTAAGCTGTTGTCATATCCTTACTGTTCTATGAAGGAGGGGAAAAACAAAAAATACCCCCCTCTCATTCCGCTAGCACACAAAAATATAACAAGCTAACGAACCAAACTATACCTTGCTTTTAGATATCTCCAAGCATTTATGCGGTTATTCAAGCAAAACCACCTCAACTGCCCTAATCCATATCCTCAAATTTTTCTGCTTCTTTAATATATTCTACAGTCTTGCAGAATACTCTTGTAGTCCTGTTAGTGTTGACATATGAATCATCCAGCTTTTTCTAACTTTCCTACCAAGTTCAGCTTCTCAGCCATACTATACTTCATATATAACCCTTGGCGTTTCCTTTGTATCTTAGACAGTCCGTATACATCTTCTTCAGCTAACTTAGTTAAATATCATAGAGAACTTTGATACGAACCCATCTCATAATAGGCTCATATCATGCCATAAACTGGTGTAGAACTCACTCCTAAAAGCTAGCTCAAAGGAGGAGGGGACACCTATGCTTATAAACCACTAACCAATCCCATACTTGGCCGATGTGGGATCATATCAATCCCCACCCTTTTGAAGAGCCAACGTCCTCGTTGGTCACGGCTATGTTGGTCATGGTTGGCACCCTTCTCCTTGGGTCCAAGCCACCACTCCGAGCGTTGGAACCTCGAAAGGCGGGGCTGGCTCTAACACCAATTGATGCAAACCCATCCCATAATAGGCTCATATCATGCTGGTGTATAACTCACTCCTAAAAGCTAGCTCAAAGGAGGAGGGAACACCTATGCTTATAAACCACTAACCAATCCCATACTTGGCCGATGTGGGAGCATATCAAACTTAATATAAATTTCCTAGTTTATAGCCAAAACTCTTAAACTAAGGATTGCTTGCCCATGTGGTTGGGAGTGAATTTACTTCAATTATTATATTCATCTTTAAACCCTTCTAGCTTTTATACCACATGGTAATCATTAGCCTTCAAGTGCTCAACATAACTTTGCTTCTAAACATGTATGTATCCAAAGACATCTAAACTTCATTTGACTAATGCACGCTCTGTCGTGTCTGCTAGCACAAGCTTTAATGTGAGCATCCAATAATGTTACTATTCAAATGCAAGAATGAATTTGAAGTGAATCAGAGGCTAAGCTAGTGCAGCTTTCATAAATACTGCACACATTACCAAAGATGCATATCTATATATATATATATATTATTGCGAGGAGACTCTAAAAGATAATGAGAGAGAATGATACTTATCATGCACAACAAGAATTTTAGATATATCATCTACATAGACGCCCAATACTAAGTTCAAACTATATAGAGCTGAAATTCTCAAACATAGGTGATAGGAACAATATATAGACATTAAGCTATAAGACATACTATGTCAGAGAGTTTCTGGGCTGATCCTCCATGTGGGTGTCCATCATCCATATTTAGATACTTTCCAGACATTTCACTTTTTACATGATATAGATAGCGAACAGTAGAACCCCTGTATGATGGAGGTATGACTGTAGGCAAATTCATCCTCAATATATCTGGAGATAACATAAGTTGTAGCAAATTATTAACATGAACTATTAAGAGTATCTAGAACAACAATTATATACATTATGAACAAATCTTCAACCAACAGATAATTTAACCAGCATAGGAAGAAATATAATACTATATGTTAATATAAAGTTCAACCAGCCCATGCTGCCACCGAGATTGTAAGATTTGCTTTAGCATCAAGAACATAAACTTTGTTCTAGTAGAATCAATGTTATTTGACATTTAAAGCAAAACACCACAAGCCAAATGATGCATGCAAAAACAAAATTACCCTATATTAATCAGATCCGACTAAGAAAAATTGAAAAGATCTAGTCGAAGTATTCTTTCGAATAAAAAACTCAGACTGTCATGTTATTGAGGCAAGGGATTTTACCCTGGTAAGAGTTTATCAATCAATGTAGTACAGGCGACTTGGCATTCTGGCAAAGCACCAAGTCAACTATGCACCATTGTCATAACTAACAAGACATTACAATGATTCAAATATAATCTAATGACCAGAAATCCAAACATTAACTAAATTTCCATAAGCAATGAACATAAATGCATAACTGTCATTTTTGTTCCAATATATTTTTTATTGATTTAACTTTAGGATGTTGTCTGGACTTCCATCCAACTGCAGCCAGGCTGCCAGGGTCTGGATATGCTTCCCTGATTTTATAGATTTAATTTTCTTAGAACTAAATTGTTTCTAAAATACTTGTTAGTATCCATGTGTAACGTAAAAGGAACTTCGCCAGGCAAACCTAGTCAATAAACATGATTCTTAGAATCTGCAAGTTTGTTCTACGGGTAAAGAGTTTATTGCCGAGTGAATTAAGAAATGCCATTTTAAAGAATGGAGCCTTTGACTTTGCACACAATATGAATTTGATCATTCATTCGGCTAAAGTCTGAAAGTTACTAATTTTTTTACTACTTCTGCTCACAATAGAGAATATAGAGGTCTCATGACAGTTACTAACTTGCTATAATTATGTCTTTAAGAGTTATTAACAGAACACTGAAGGGAAAGAGATGTATACACCAACATCTACTGTATAGGCTCCTTGAAAGAAAGGATTATAACCGTAATTATGCTTAAGTGTTAAGCATGCACCGTAAATGACCAAAGAGGGCCAACATGACATTATTAAACATTTATAAGATGTTTGAACAATTACTAACAGAATCAACTAGCAAATCAAATGCTACATCCAGTATCTACACACAAATCAAAACTGTGAATAAAAAGATACACGCCTTACATGTTCTTGTGGTGCCAGATGACAGAATCTGATTAGATACCACTGATGGTACCGTACACTCCATGAAAACATATTCCCCTGAAAAGCATACATACAAAAGAAACCATTATTTGGTTTTTATATAGATCGCTACCAGAATCATACTTGCTACCTGAATCATACTAGCTAAAGTCTTACGTATGTCAGGTGGAGATCATATTTATTCCACGAACTTACAATAAGTTAGGTCAAAAACCACGCATTCACATTTTCCTATTAATTTTAGGTAAAAAGGTTTACCCTGGTTATTTTTCATTTTCCTATTAATTTGTATCCAACGTTTTTCAGGTTTAACTAACATTTGCTAGTTACACGTAGATATCCTAAACTTTTTCCAGATTCTAAACTCCTAGACATGATCAAAAAGCAAAACCCTTTTCCATTCGAATAGAGAAAGTAAAAAATAAGCATAGCCAAAATAAGGCAAGAAGAAAGTACAACATACATCAAATGTCTAAGAATAACTCTCAGGTAACAAAATAAAAGGCTCATGTGAACCTCGAGTTTCCAATGCTTTCTTCAATGTTGATAATAACAGTAAAACTAAAATTAGCAAGTCCAACGTTTTCCTTTTAAAAGGCTCATCATATAGGTGAAATGTCTTGAAATAACCCGATAACAAAATAAAAAGGCTCATTTGAACCTCAAGTTCCCAATAATAACTTCGGTCTAAACAACTTAAAATCAGCTAGTCATTTATATCGATGATCAAATGTAATGTGGTATCAACACCTTGTAATATTACATTCTATGTTCGCTAAGGTCGGTCATTTATATCGATGATCATCACTTTTATATCCCATTTTGTCTAGTGAATCAGTAAAGAATAAGAGGTCTCGGCTCGAAATCTACCCCAAACATATTTGGAGGTGGGTCTGGGTGAGTTTTTTCCCCAGTTTCTCGGGGTTTATATTGGGGATCTGTTCTACGGGTAGCGCGGACCTGGCAACGTATGCTTAGACCTCCGGTAGAAATTCACACTTTTCATACAAAAATAGTAAAGAATTAAAAAAAAAAAAAAAAAGGAAAGGAAAGAAACCTTTTTTTGATGTTGATTTGTGAGTAGCAGTAGTGGTGAACCACTGAGTATCCAATTTCTCAATGCCTTTAGCTTCAAAGGTTAATTTATCAAGTAAAAAAGAAGTAGATTCGCCGGGTGGGTTTCGGATCTGGATGGTAATGGTAACCGGATCACCGGGTCTGTAAACTTTCTTATCACTGTCTAATTTCAATGATGGAGGAATCGGTTCCACCGGCACTACTATTTCATATTTAACTTCTTCTTGTTTCCCCCCACCGATGCCGAACAATGATGTCAGCCTGCTGCTTCTTCTCGATGGAGGCAGCGGCATTGCCGAGGTTGGGGTTTTTTTCTAGATTGATCTAATAATAACCTTTTTTTTAATGATTCAATGAAGGAATGGAATCTGTGATTGAGTAGACTAGTGTTGTCGGTGGTAATCGGGGTGGGATGGAATGGGTGAAATGGAAGAGCAGGATCTACACGGATAACTTTTACCGCGAGTCATCAAATGTATCGTTGAACGAGATTTGTTTAGTTTTTGTAAAGGATTATTTTGTTCGAATATCTTAATATCATAAATCATTTTTTCATTTCAAAATAAGACAAAATCTTTATCATTTCCTGGAATAAGAAAAGACATGATTTTATATTTATTTTTATCTTCCAAAACTCTTACATAAATAAATGTTAGGCAGATTGTTCTAATCATTACAAATCAATACAAAACCTTCTTTTCATTATATTCTTGTTAACACGGTATCAGAGCTACTTTGCTTATACTCATACTTCTTCATGGCCAGTGTGAACCTACCAAACCATTTTTTAAGTGATTGTTTCGGTCCTTAACTTGTAGACCTCTCTAGGCTTGAAATTTTGAGCGAAACCAGGTGGGGGTCCATATACACTTCTTCTTTTAATTCTCCGTTTAAGAAAGCATTTTTAACATCGAATTGATGAAGAGGTCATCCTTGATTTGCTGCTACAGAGAATAAGACCCTTATTGTATCTAGCCTTGCAACCGGGGAGAATGTTTCAGAATAGTCAATTTCATATGTTTAAGTGTATCCTTTGCCAACAAATCGAGCTTTATATCGTTTAATCTCGCCATTTGGCTTAAACTTAACTTTATAGATCCACCGACAGCCTACTGGTTTCTTTCCTTGGGGTAAAGCACACTTGTCCCACGTTTCATTTTTCTCTAATGCATCCATCTCTACATTTATTGCATCTTTTCATTTCTTTATTTTCAAGGCTTGTTCTACACTTAATGAAATTTCTTCTGAATATATCTTTGCCATGAATGCTTTTGCTTCTTTAGAAAGATTTTCTCTTGCTATGTTAGCTAGAGAATATTTAGAACTCCTAGAGAATTTTTCTGAAGAGTACCGTTTTGCAGGTATTACTCGAGTTGACCTGAGTGGCAGAACATACTTTTCTGGAGCTTCTATAGTGATCTGTCAACTTCTACGGCATTCTGTTCAACATGTTCTTCACTTTCCTGCACGCTTACATTTGTGGAATCTAGTACACTTTCATTTAAAACATCAAGAGAATTACTCAGTGAAGAATTACTTACCTCAGACATCAGGTTTGGGACTTAGATGACTGTTCTTGAGACTGAGATGACTAGTCAACCATAGTATTTTCAAAATCAACATCAACTGTGGTATTTTTACTAACATCATAATTATAACTAAGCCAACTCAATGTGTCACATTGTTTCTCCCCCTGACCATTGTGTTGTGGGGAGTAAAAATAGCTAGTTTCAAGAAAATCACAATTCATAGTGGTAAACATGTGTTGGGTTTTTGGATTATAACATCTATACCCCTTTTGAGTGACTCCATATCCCACAAAGACACATTTCTCAGTACATGGATCAAATTTATTTCGATATGATTTTGGAATATGAACAAAAATTGTACATCCAAAAAGTTTGGGTTGAAGAGTATGATATTCAGTGAAGATTTCTAATGGGGTTTTCATGTTTAGGATTTTTGTACAAAGCCGATTAATTAGGTAAATGGCAGTGGCTAGAGCTTCAGGCCAAAACAGTTTAGGAACACAATATTCGATTATTAAAGCTCTAGTCTTTGCCAATAAAAGTCTATTTTTCCGTTCAGTAACACCGTTTTGTTCTGGGGTATAAGGGCATGTGGGTTTGATGGATTATACCTTTGGATTGGAAAAACAGGTTCATCTGTGAGTTTATATATTCTCCACCATTGTCGGACCTCACAATTTTGATAGATTTTTGAAATTGGTTTTGAACCATGGTATAAACTGCAGTGAACCTATCATAGACTTCGACTTTATTTTTCAAAAAATAAAGCCAAGTCATCCGGGTGCAATCATCAACAAATATCACATAATACCGGAAATTTTGACCTCCAATAAAAGGAACCGGACCCCAAACATTTGAATGAATTAATGAAAAATGTGTTTTAGCTCTAGTTCTATTAGGTTTAAAGGTCTGTCTATGGCCAAAAATGCAAGTTCACAAGAAATTGATTTATTGGAAGGAAAAAGATTAGGAAACAAGATGTGTGGATAACTACCAGAAGGATGTCCCAGTCGTCTATGCCATAACCATGCTTTACTTTCACTTGTTCTATGAGCCAACATCACGGTTCCACTTTGAGTTACTTCATCAACATAATGCAGTCCTCCTCTTTCAGTGTCACGCCCAATGATCTGTCCAGTTCTGATATCCTGTAAGAGACAAAAAGTTGGATACATGAGTACTTTACAGTTTAGTTCTTTTGTCACATGACTAATTGATAAAAGTTTATGTGACAAAGAAGGAACATGGAGGCAATTAGATAATATAATATTAGGAGAAATTTCAATTATTCCCCCGGATTTTACATCCATTCTTCCTTTGTTTGCAGCTTGGATGTGAGTTTTCACAAGTTTTGATAGCGCTGTAAAATCTGATACTTCATATGTCATCGTGTCGGTGGCACCACAATCAAATATCCACGCTCCATTATTTTTGTTAGTATTTGTTTAGCCATATTTGCACCCTCATGATCACTCAGGGGTATTTTTTGACATATTTTATCTGCATGTGAACAAATGAAACTTTGTAAATAAAAGGGGTGTTTTGATCGGTTTAGGGTTAATAGTTGTTTTTCAAATTTGCCGGAATTACTTTCCATGGTAGATCTGATATTCATTGTGAGTTGGGATTCAGAGTTGCCGGAATTACCTTCCATGGCGGCTCTGAGATTTGTTGCCGAAATTTCATGGTGATACCATGTTGAGTTATTTGGATCAGAATTGATGTTTTTATTTATATATGATTGTTGGTTAGCATTGTACTGCAAGAATTTTGCCAAATCTGAACCTCTGTCGCCGGCTGTATCGGCCATGGTGGCTTAGATTTGGTTTTAGGCGATAGGATTGGTGATTAAAAGGTAAATGATGAGGCCGGGATCGCCTGCTCTGATGCCATGTTAAGAATAGAATGAAAAGAAGGTTTTGTGTTGATTTGTAATGATTAGAACAATCTACCTAGCCTCTATTTATACAAGAGTTTTGGAAGATAAAAATAGAAATAAAATCGTGTCTTGATTCTTGGTTTGCTGGATAAGTCACAATCTTCTTATTCCTGGAAATGATGAAAATGAAATCAATAAGCTAAAAGAAGATTTATGTGCAGAATTTGAAATGAAGGATCTGAGAAATTTAAGATACTTCCTTGGCATTGAGGTATTGAGATCACAACAAGGAATTTTTATTTGTTAGAAGAGGTATATTTTGGATTTTTTGGCCGAGACAGGGATGATTGATTGTAAACCAGCAGATACACCCATGGTTATGAATCAAAAGTTGTTTATGAAATTAGATGGAAAGCTTGCTGATAAAAACACATATAAGTGAATGGTGGGGAAGTTGATTTACCTTGCTCATACTAGTCCAGATATAGCATGTGTTGTTGGAGTAGTGAGTCAATTCATGCACCAACCTCAAGAAGAACACATGGATGCAGTTCTAAGAATTATCAGATACCTCAAAGGAACTACTGGTTATGGAGTATTGTTTAAAGCAAATGGTCATATGAATATTCAAATTTATACAGATGTTGATTGGGCTGGAGATAAAGGGAACAGAAGATCAACTTCAGGATATTTTTCTTTGGTAGGTGGTAATCTTGTCACATAGAAAAGTAAGAAACATAAAGTTGTCTCTCTATCAAGTGCAGAAGCTGAATTTCGAGGTATAGCTAAAGGCTTAGCAGACTCATTGTGGCTGAAGAAACTTGTGACTGGGTTAGGATTTGCTCCCAAAGAAAGTATACGGATCATGAGCCATAATGAAGCTGCGATTCAAATTTCAGAAAATCCGGTTCAACATGATAGAACCAAACATGTAGAGGTCCATCGTCATTTCATCAAAGAGAAACTTGAAGATGGGATTATCAAATTACCGTTTGTTAAGTCTGAAGATCAACTTGCAGATATTTTTACTAAAGCAGTGGGAACAGCTATCTTTCACAAATGTCTGAGCAAGGTGAATATTGATAATCCTACTATTCAACTTGAGGGGGAGTGTTAGAATTAGAGATTTCAAGATAAGACCAAATCATCATCATTTCTCGGAATAAGAAGATTGTGACTTATCCAGCAAACCAAGAATCAAGACACAAACCTCATAACGAAACAACTAAAAGAAGTACGAACCAAGCAAACCCATAGATCCTCCTTTCTAATTACCTGTTGTCCATACAATGCGGCAGCGATGATGATAGTGACACGAGGTTATCGTGGCGGCAGCTAGGGGGTGGCGGCGGCACTGATGGGTGGTGTGAGCAATGATGGTGTGGACAATTAGAGGAAATCACAAACACAAATTATACAGTAATATTTAATTTTGCGGAAAACGAAGGTGTCGACAATTAGAGAAAATCACAAACATAAATTATAATAAACGTTTGTAGAGACTTTTATTTTTAAAGATTTTCATTATCAGAAGCATTTGTTCTTACAAAAGATGGAATTGAGCATACAACAAATACAAATGAGATTCTTTCATATATCACTAGATATCTCTAATTTGTTTTCTTCTAGTATATGTTGTGACTCCAAAAGTATACATCACGTATATGCCTTAAAATAGCTCAAGTACCTAAAAATATACATTTAAATTACGTCAACATAAAGTTGGTGAGTTCACAGTTTTTATAATAAGAATTTACCTTGGGATTACAAGATTTGAATATGATATCGCATGCATTACGACTATCAAGTATACGTGGGTTATTTCAACCTATTAATTCGTATATCACATGCTTATACCTTGGAAACCGAATACCTTAAAATCATACGATTCACGTATATATATTACCCCTTTTGTGATGCTAATGCTCAACACAATCACGATTTAGTTCAAATATTAATTATCTCTTGCATGTGTTAGTGCCACTAACCAGCATAGGTATGTTAACCCAATAGTACTACTTATAATATTCCGTCTTAATTTAATAGTCCAAGTTTCATATAGCGGATTTCAATTCAAAACATTGTAGCAAAAGTATAAGCATGAATCATTTAAACAATTGTGTCCATAAAACAAAATCATTGTGTATTCTTAGTCCCTAAAATAGTAAATAGGGATCCATGAAACTCACCTTAGATCGGTGATTCATTAGTGAATTAAAAAGATTGATGATGACGGTGATGGACAAGCAATTTATCCTAATAGAAAATACGATTTCATTTATATTCTTGGTTTAAACTTAATGTATATATTATGTTATCTATTAATACGTTTGTCAACGTAACTGGTTTCGGGTTCTTTCAATAACCTTTGTAATTTATTATGAAATATTTATAAATGAAATCTCCTTTATTTTTATAGAAATCCTTTAAAAGCTTTTGTCAAAATGCAACTAATAAGCTAACAATTAGCTTAAGAATGAATGAGGATAAAGAGATACTTGATAGTATTTCTTTGAATTGATACAGAATGTATTCGGAGATATATACGAGTGTGTATATATATTATATAGAAGAGATACTTTAGGTTGTAAGATTATAATTAATACGAAATTGTATATTAGTTATATAATGAAAAGATGCCTTAAATGGCAAGATTTGTAATTAATAAAAAAAAATGTATTAATTATAAATGAAAAGATACTTTGATAGTATCCGAAAACTAATACCCCTTCATGCCCGGATAATTATACGGAGGGTTCAAGGAGAGATGGAGCACTGGGGTCAAGGCACTTTAATTCGTAAACCCATCACAAACTCGGCTGAAACCCTTTATCATCCCTTAGCTATATAACAAGCCCGCGATCAAGAAGTACTTGATATAAAAGAAAACATATATATTCAAGATACAAAATACGCAATATATCGATTTATTGAGATACGATATATATAAAAATAAAATAGATAATTATATGAATATTCATTTGATTATACTTCATTGGAAGTATATAAAGAGATCCATTAAAAGTATAAAGCTCGTGCATATATATAAAAGTGTCAACAATTCATTATGCATATAAAAGAGATATTTAACATATTTAAATGCAATTACGTATCACTTGCGTATAAAATAAGTTGATACGCATTTCATTACACAACATATAGTCATATAATCATGTAAATATTTAAAGAGTGTATTGAGAAAGGCTTTATGGAAACTTACAATGATAAAAGACTTTGTGTAATTTAAGATCAAAATGATCTTAAAAGAAGAAACCAAAATAAATGGTGGAAGAAGATTATAAGATGGAGCTGAATCTTTGAAGACAATGTTTAAGAAAACTCTTATAGAAGACCACTTGAAGATTATAACAACCTTTGATGAAGAATACTACAATTTGAAGATTATAACAACCTTTGATGAAGAATACTACAATTTGAAGATTATAACAACCTTTGATGAAGTATACTTGAACTTGAAGATCAAAACCCACTTTCTAAATTACTTTCTTTATCATTTTCTTTGAGAACCCTTATATTTTTGGATGAAACTTTTAGATTATTATTGATGTAACTTTTGAGTGAAAGAGGAAATAATTGAGAGTTAGAAATTGGTGAAATTGAAGTAAAAGAATGTTTGCTATTTATAGATTAAAACCCACTTTCTAAATTACTTTCTTTATCATTTTATTTGATTTTTGGATGAAACTCTTAAATTACTATTGATGTAACTTTTGAGTGAAAGAGGAAATAATTGAGAGTTGAGAATAGGTGAATTTAAAGTAAAAGAATACTTGCTATTTATAGATTAGTAAAACTTGGGAGTTAAGGCAATAACATTATGTATTATGTGAGTTTGGACGTGTATTTCGAAAGGGGAGAGCACTATAACAAACTTGCCCTTTACGCTCAAGCATGTAGCAAAATATCTTGTTTTTCCTTAATCTCCAATCTATTCTAAATTGATAAATATTACTTTTATTTTATTTGTTTGTCACATTGTTTTGATGAGTAAGTAAAAGAAGAAACTATTCATGACTTGAATTAATTTTGTGTGGGACCTTTGTTTCTTATTCTTACACGTGCAATCAAAGAATGAAAATGATCATTATGTCTTTTGAAATTGTTTATTTCTATTTTATTTTCATTATGATTGTAACATCCCAAAATTTTTATGTCGACCATTTCAGTCAACGTTTGCCTTCCGTTGGATTTATACGTCTTAATGATAAATATGTTTATGTGATAATGACTACGGTCATTATATATGATTAATGTGCCTATGTGTTAATGATTAATTCCATTAAATATGTTCAAGTGATGAAAATAATGATGAATGATAATTAATAAAGTAACCAAGTGTTTCCGATAAGATTTAAGAATCGTTGTGGGTTCTCGTATGTGTTAAACGAGCAATTAGGGGACGAAACGAGTTATTGTAAAGTACAAGGACCTAAATGACAAGTTTAGGAAGATGAGTCCAGCAGATTTTAGGTCATACGTGACCTCTCAATAGCCATAATCAGTTTCCATTCACCTTAAGACTCTCCCTCAACAATCCTAGAGCCTCTCCTCAAGTTTTGCGCGATTCAGAAGAAATTCGATGGTGATTTCTTCTAGTTTTCGATTCATTAATCCTTCCTACAGGTAACGCACGGTCCATTGATCAATTGATGAGTTTTTTCATTAGGGTTTTCCGTTCGTTCCTGGCTGATGTGTGGTATTTTATACCCATTTCTCACGATGAATGTAGTTGTTTTAGCATGGTTTTCGAGTCGTTTTAGTATACATTTAGTTTGTTTATGGTATTTGTTAGTGTTTCGGGGAAATAACATGTACTTGAGCGTAGTTTTGGAGAAAACGACATTCTTGAGGTGAAATAAGTGCTAACGGATGATCTCCGGAGTGTTTAGATGAAGATAGCACGTAACTTGCGGTCTATGACGCGAACTGTGACAAGACAAGACTAAAATGTCACATATTGGACTTGGTTAGATGGAGCATCGCATCACAAAGGTCGCATGATGCATGGACTATGAACCAATAATAGTGATTTAGAAATGGTGTTCTCGTGATTTAGCAGCAAACAACAACTACAATATATTAATTAGTTAAGCATGTCACAATTAATTGTGAGGTGCTTAGTCGTGTGAGCTGCAGCCGAGAAAGACAAAGAATCGAAAATGCAAATGGTGATGTGCTCGTGGTCTTATTCAGCGAGAGAAAGAAGAAAGTCCCAAAGGCCTTGGGCCTATACTACTAGTGAAGCGGACCAAAAGAAGGAAAAAAAGAGGCGGTGGCCCTTTTTTTTTTCATACACACAACAACATCAACAATATATATAGTTATTATTATTTGGAAATTAAAGGGGAGACAACAATTAATTTGGAGTAGTTTTGAGAATTGGTAGAGTGGTCGGTTGGGGGTGGAAGTGATGAGCCGCAAACGAATAAAACCTTTTGGCTTTTTGTTCGACAACAACAACAGCAGTAGTTCGATCATCCCTTCAACCGCATCATTGTTCGATCTCTTTTATCTTTTATTATTCTTATTAGTTGCTTAATTGTAAGACTTTATTATATTACTATACAATTATTATTATGGATTTTATTACTTGATGATTGTTAGTTTTATTTATCTTATGATGAGTAGTTAAATCGTTTAACACCCGCTTGGGTAGTGAACATGTCATAGGGTTGTTTTAATGTTACTTGCAATTGTTGAACAAGATTTTTATGTTTAATCGAAGATCCACATTTATTTGGGTTTAAATATTGTTTTTATCTTTTATATTAATTGATTGATAATTGTAATTAGAAGTTCGGAAGAAATCTATGTCATTGTCAATTAGTTCATGAAAAGGTTGATCGATCTATAATTAACCTAAAGTCGTTGGAGTTCGGAAGAAACTAACGATAAAGATTTTAAACAATTAAATTCACTTTGAATGTGTAAACACTTATGATAGAGGAATCTGATTAGGTGAATAAGCAGTTCGGAAGAAAACTTTTAAGGGTTAAATCGTAAAAATCAACTCAGGATCTTAATGCTTAATTGTTTTGAATAGAAATTAAACGCGGAAGCGATAATTATATTTAGAGCTATTAAAGTGTCAGGTATACCAGAAGTTCGTCTTGTCTATCTTTTGAGTCGTTCAACAAATGCAAGTAATGTTTAGACCCGATGATTGGCATGTGAGCTGATCCAAGTAGGTGTCCCTTTTAAATTATTGTTTAAATACAACAAAAACTTCTCTTTGCGATTAATCCTATGGGATTACTAACTTTTTCTACTGACTCTTGTAACATGGCAACTCGACCATAAAAACCCCCCATTTCTTGAATCACTTTATTTTAGTAATTGCTTATAAAAGTCCTTGTGAACAATCTCGAATTTACCGGTTACTATACTGCATACGAACGGGTACACTGCCCGTAAGTGTGTTGTAGTCGGTTCCCAGTGATATGTGTTTTATAAATTTTATAACTAGATTTCACAAATCACTGGCCAAGAAGGGTTGGGTATGATTTAATTTCAAAACGTTTACGGATTTCATGTCGTTCGGGTGATCAATTGAGTGGGTAATGTTTATGATTGGTTAATAAATCAATTGATTGAATAAAGTCATCAATTGTACCATAAAATATGTTAATTTTATGCCCCCGGGTCGATTTAAGGTGTTAAGGACGTATAGGATTCGAATAGGAGTCCAAAATGGTTAAAATCTGATCTGGTCAGCGATACCGCCGATACACACCACGGTACCTTCATGACCATTGTTTGGTTTTTGTGTTTGGACTGCGATATCGCCGATATGCACCAAGGTACTTTCGTGACCACTGTATGATCTTTTGGTTGGTGTGTTCTAGAGCTCGATATCGACAAGACCACTAATGGTCTCGACGATAGCACATGTCAAAGTGTTCCAAGCTGTGATTAACTCTCTAGTTGACTTATGTTTCAATCATTTTTGTACCATAGGTTGTTGGGAATGCTTGTCAAGTACGGTAGACTTATTTGATGATTCTTGTGCACTCCATTGAGGTAAGATAACACCTTTTATCACATGAGATAGTTTTCATAAGTTAACTTCCCCAAATGAATGCTTGTATGTTTATATGTATTCGGGAATGAATGGGAGGTTATTATGGGATTATCTATGATTACCATTGATGATGAATGGTAAGCTTATGCATGCTATGATGAAATGATAATATGGTTATGTTATGAAATGATGTCATGATGGAATAAAGTAAATGATAAGCTCGTATGTATATGATGTAAAGATAAAACGATATGATGATAATACGATAAGATGCCATGATGATATGAACGTATGATGATATAATGTAATGTTAGGACGATATGTTTATGAAATGATATGACAATGTGTTGCACACATGTTAAGATGAAATGATGCCAATATGACATGATAATATGATGTTATTATGATACAATGATACGATGTCATGAAGGATACATTGATAAGGATCTATATGTTGATGTATATATGTCATATGATTAATTGCATGGCTTGATCACCTAGTCACTAGACTTTTATAGGTTTGCCATGACACGTGCACGAATAAGGGCCCTAAAGTAAATAAAGATGTATGTGATTAGTTTAGGTAAAAGTGTAGCCTAAGCTAATGTAAAGTAAAGAAAGATGAAAGTGATTAGTTTAGGTGAAAGTGTAGCCTAAGCTAATATAGTAAATAATTCTTGAGCATAAGTAAAGTTGTGTTAAGCTTAACCCATGCTAGTTCTTCGGAGCTAGTGTGTATGTGGTCACGTGGTGTGGGAATCTAGATACCTCCTCGTGGCATAGTTATGTATGAGTGTATCCGGGTAGAGTAACTAACCACTACACGCGCAAAGTTTAAATGTTATACTCAGTTGGATTGACTTTGTCTTTCCTTAATGACGACGATGGATCACCGAAAGGTCTACCCATCAAGTCGGGTGTGAGGTCCCCATGTAAGGTCTTATGGCCGCCTACACACAACCCCACATCCCTAAGTATATGTGGCTTATGTCACATAGTCTACGTCTAGGCAAAAGAAAAGAAAGTAGAGAAATAAAGAAAGTAAAGAAAGATGAAAAGTAAAGCTTTATGATGATAGACATATTTAGGACTACGATGAATTCCTAATGTGTTAACTTATGTATGTTGCTTAAATGTTGATGATATGATTTTCTAATATATGATATGATAGACACCATAGTAATGTGGTGAAATTAACAATTATGAAATGTTTTTGTTAGTATATAATGAATTGGCAATGTTTTCATAAACTCATGATATCTTACTTAGCTTTTAAAGCTAACACTTACTCTTTTAAAAAACGATGTTCCCTTAGGTTAAGTAGGTTGAGCTAGTAAAAGACTTAGCTTGGTGAGACGGGTAGTTTAAGTAGACATTTAGTTTTCCCGCTTAGTCATTTATGTTAGCCTTATGATGATTGGCTAACTTTTAATATGACTTATGTATTGATAATGTTGACAGTTATGTTGGTGCCAAATCTGGATTATCTTATACTATTTTAATGATATGAATGTTGTAACACCACTTTTATAAATGAACTATCCATTAAGGGTTAGTTATGTTTTAAAGATTCTGTTTTCCGCATTTCTAAACGCTGTTAGCCAAAAGTTTTTTGAATATCCAGGTGTTACAATGATGTACCATGAATGAATATACTTGTGTTTGTAGTGTAAGGGCCGAAATTTTGTGTGCAAAATAGTTAGAAGAATAAATTTAATATTGGATGACTAAAAGTAATACAAGTTGCTAGCTTTTCTTTTCTTACATATATATATATATATATATATATATCTTGAGATGTATATGTATATATATGTATATTTATCTTGTCAAAATTTCTATATATGAGTGTATGTATATTTATTTCCATGCCAAAGGTAACAACTAAATAGAGTTTTTGTTGCTATTTGTTCGTCATCCATAATTAAAAATTCGTTAACGTAGTTCATATAAAAATTGATTAGATTGGACGAAAAGAATACGGGTTAGGGGTTTTTCATTATTTATTTTTGTTTAGAGAGGAACTATAAAAGTAAAAATACCAGAAGGAAAATGCTAGGTTTACAAACTATTTACAAACATAAAGTTACAAACTGACATGACATAGGAATTGGACCAATGATATTTGATTGTGTTTTCTCTATCCTCTTTCTCTTCCTGATTTTAATTGGTGGATCATGAGTTTGTAAGAATTTGTTTGTATTTTGTTTGTCACTCTAACATCTCTCATATTGGAAATGAATCGCTGGAAGTCACGTTTATTGTACATTTGTAGCCCAAAAACTATTTTTAGCCTAAGACAACCAAAAGTCAACATCTGGTCCGATTGGTTTCTTGGTTCAACCGCCGGTTCAAATGCAAGACCGGCATAACTGGACCACCATAGCTATTGATTCCTGGTTGGACCGGTCTGGTCGTGAAAACATTGTCACATGATACTTCAATATTAGTTTATCTTTTGTTGGTAAGATTGTGTAACTTTTTATGTCACTAAGTCTGTTGAATTTTGCTAGTAAAATATATTGTCATTATCATGTAATTATGCTACTATGGACTTGTCGTTTGACATGTTTTGATCCTACTTTGAATATTGTTTTTTGGTATGTTTTAAAAATATGAGTACACGAAAAACACAATTTTTATATCACCTTGGATATATATCATTGGGTTAAGTGCATGGAAAATGTAATTAACTATGACCAAAAAGTTATTATATGCATGAACTTATGAAACCTATATTGTATGCACAACTTTGTAAAAATGTTAAGTCATGTAACATGTGTACGTGGCAGCCTGAGCTGCCACGTGCAAATTTTTAATTGGTCAATCATATTTAGTTACATAACTTAAACATGTTTACAAAGTTCATGCATACAATAGAGGTTTTGTAAGTTCATGCACACAATAACTTTTTGGCCATAGTTAATTACATTTCCATGCACTTTGTTCAAAATTTATATATGGGATATATGTAGTTGTAGTTTTGGATATTTTCTGGTATATATTTCAATTTGATAGTCATTATTAGAGTTGGGGGTGGTTGAAGTCTGGTAAAAAGACCACCAAAACCAAAAAAGTAAAGAAACAACTTTTTGGTATTTGTCATTCATTTTCAGACATTCAGTTCTTCAAGCAGCCCATTTCACTCTTATAATGTTTTAGTTTCTTACAACAAAACACCCACAAGTACTCAATTTTACATTAAGACTGCAATTTTAATTAAATTAAGCTACAAATAGAACCCATACAATATAGCACACCAAACTTATCAATAATACATTTCTGTATCTTCTTGCTTGATTTTCTTTACTTTAGCACATTCTTCTTGCATATTCAAAGATCCCAACAAACTTGGAATAGTTTCTTTAACTCTTGCACACATTGGTAGATCATTGTAACACCAGTGAGTTGACCATTTAAGTTTTCGAGTCAAAATAAAGTTTTCAGTAAATACGACCTCGTAATTTGGACTCAGCCTCGTATTTAATTCGACATCGTAAATTAAGTGTAGCATCGTATTTGGAAATTAGCCTCGTATTTGTGTCGGCCTCGTATTTTTGGTGTTAGCCTCGTTTTTAGCTCGACCTAGTATTAAGGCCTTGTATGAAATCCTTCTTATTTTACCCTACCTATAAATACTCTCATTCTCCACACATTCTCATTTTCCACCACCTTAGCCTCCTAACAAAAACACACACACACTTTTGCTACCCCATATTCCCTTGCTATCCCATCCTTACTACCCCACCTTTACTACCTCATAAACAACAAGTTTTGATGAAATCCAACCTTACTTTTGTTTAGATTTAGTTCAAAAACTGAGTTTCTACCATCTTAATATCATTACAAACATCTATTTTGGTCAGATTTGATGTAAGAATCAAAACCCTTTTTATGCTCTTCTTTTGAATATTTTCGGTTTTCTTTTAATACACACACTACACCTGCCAAGTATCAAACTTTTTACGTCCAAAACGTTTAGAACCATATACTACAACTTTTGTCAAAGTTTCGTGTGATTTCGTTAACAAAATCTTGAGATATAAGAATTTTTGTACACTTTTTATCAACTTTGTTCAAATAGGTTTTCGGGTTTAAGCTCGTCTCTGAGTTTCCAACGTTAGTATTGTTTTTCTATCAGTTTTGGGTGTCTAAAAGTACAATCTGATTTTAAAAGCACCTTTCAGATCGAAAGAAACTATTAGGGTTTTCTAAAATGTGACCTCGTATTTCAAATGTGACCTCGTATTTGATTTGTGACCTCGTGTTTCCATTTGTGACCTCGTATTTCCAATTGAGACCCCAGATTTACTAGCCTCTCAAATATAGCCTCTCAATTTCAATTTTGTCTTTAAGTGAAATAAGACCTCAAATTCAATTTAAGACCCCAAGATCAATTTAAGACCTCAAATTTCAATGGAGACCTCGGACTCCAATTACTACCTCGATTTGGTCAACTTTGGTCGGTTTGGTCAACTTTAGTCGATTTGGTCAACTTAGTCAAACTTGTAATTTGGTCAACTTTGGTCAAACTTGTAAAATCTGGTCAAAGTCAAACTAGTACGCTTTTGGACAACTTAATCAACACTTGGTGGCACATTATGAGCACGTTTACCTATAACGAACACATAGTTAATTATGATAATTTGGAACAGATTGATTTCGTGTCGGTTACTTGCTTCCTGATATCTTGCGTAACTTAATCTTGTTGCTAGCATTCAGGTGAGCTTCGTAGTCCCCTTTTTACATTTTTTCTCGGGGCTGAAAGGATACAAAATGTTTTCTTGTGAAACTGTATTTATTGGATATGATATTGTGACAACCTATTTTGACTACATGATTGATAACACATTTCGGATACTTCTTGATAATTTGTTTTGGATACATATATGATTTCATGACTTGGATACCTATTGATTTACATTGTGGATACATAAGGATGCATTAGATACATGTTTTTTAGCACGGCTGGTTGTTGAACCGTAAGTCCCTTCATAGTCAACCTTAGCGTGGTACCATAAGTGCTGTCAACCTTGATAAGTCCATGGCAACATTGTGATTATGGCAACATTGTGACATGGCCACTTTGAGTATGCATGAAATGCATCACGTTAACCTGATAACATAATCCAACGAACTCACCAACCATTGTGTTGACGCTTTTAAGTATCCTTTCAAGTGCACAAGTTAGAGGTGGCTGAGGAGAGTAGCATGGAGCCTTTATAGCAGACTTTGGACTCTAGGATTCCTTGTTGCTACTATGATTACTTATGTTCTCTTTGTATTAGTATGACATTATGCCTAACCTTTGATCCCCTGCGTGGGAATTGAATTATACTTTATTTGTGTTTGGATTTATGTTGAATTTTTATGTTAATCTAAGATAAGACTTTCGATATTTGTAGATTCATTTAGTCTTCCTATGTAATATTCATGACGCGTGTACTATGAGTCGCATCTCAAGTTTTCTGCCTTAGTCGGGGTGTGACAATCATGCCAATTAATCAACCCACATCTTCATACCTATTATAATTATAAAATATTAAAATTTCAGCTAAATTGTTAACTTATAAAAAGTAGATGTAAAATCTTACCTTTTACTACAACAATAAAAGAAAGAGGACAACACCTACATATTATCATTCTCTGAACTTGCATTTTATTTTATTTTTTTTTCAATTAAGGTTTACAATTGATTTGGGGAAGAATATGTTAAAAGAAATTATTTAACTCACATTTAAGAAAAAGGAAAAGAACGGATGAAAGACGGAGAGATAAATATTGAAATATCTATACACGTGATTGTAACGTGCACATTTGGAAACATCCTCTACCTCTAATGGTTACATCAATTTGAAACAATTTTGCAAAACATTAAAAAATTTATTGACTCTCATTGCTAGTGAACTTGAAAAAGATACTCGTTGCTAAAATAAACGAACTATGAGGACCAATCTTGCGATAAACTCAAACGCTAACTCAAAACCCTTGAGCAAAATATCAACAGTAAGAATCTACTAAAAGATAGTAAAAGCAAGAGGGCACCCGCAAAACCGAACCCCACCCATTGGCGAAAAAAAAAAAGAAAAAGAATTTTATTCCATTCCCAACCAACCAACAAACTGTTGTTTCTACTTGATTCATTGGAATCTACAAAACCTGTCAACACTTCATATCCAAACCACCTTATTAATCTTACGAACTCCTCAAGCTCACGACTTTCTTCTTTAAGCATGGATGTAAGTCTGTAAGTTCCCCTTTCTTGGATTCTTTTTATCCCTTTATTTGGTGTAACCTTTTTACAGAAAATTTTAATTTGGTTGGAGTTTTGTATATGAAACAAAAATAATAATAAAAGTTAAAATAAATATATTACTCCCCGGTGAAGGGCACGACCAACCGGGTGGTCACCGAGGTTTCAGCTGGTCACAATTGGTCTAATGTTATGCTATTGTCATTTTTTATAGCATGTCACAATTAGTTACCCATTTGGGGCAAAAGTAAATTAATGCAAGTTGTGTATAAATAGAACCCCGCAAAATGTAGTTCATTCTGTTTATATGCTTTGAGTTTAATTTCTTTTCATATAGGTATAGGGATTTTTGGAGAAGACATAAAAGAAAGGTGTATGTTTCTTTTGGGCTTTGTGGAGGTGGGTATCTATTATACAAGTTTTATGAATCTTACACGAACAGGATTTCTGAACTCGAGAGACAACTTGCTGATGAGCAAGAGAACGATGAGCTTCTTAAGGCCCAGTAAGATATTTATATACTTGAATGTGGCAGATATATTGTCATTGCAGAAACTTATATAGGTAAGTTATGATCGCAAATGACTGATTGGCAGGATGCAAGTGCACTTTGAGAACATCCAAAGAATAGCTAATACGATGACATTGCCTCATGCCATGCTGTATTTAAGCAGCCGGGTTGCAGAAGAGTTGGATCTTTTGCATCTTACCGAAAGGTTAATGAAAGGAAAGGGTCAGCCCAACAGCTTAACACCTTCAGAAAAGCTTGAGCTCTGGGATAGGCTTAAAATATTAAGTATGAAGAGTATAAGTTTTGCATTTTATTTATTTATTTCGTTTTTCTTTCTTTCTCAGTTAATGAGTTTTAGTGGTGGGAATTTCGACCCATATACTTAAATATGCGAAGATCGAGGCTCTATCTCTAATGGGTCAAATTGGTAGGATAAACAGATTAGCTAAAAAGAATATAGATCAGATGGGTTGAGTGTATCTGAATTCACTCGAAGTTTATTTTGAAAATGAACATAAAGAGTACCCCTTTGTGACATGTTTCCTAACCTATTCTACCTATCCTGAGTTATTGACAATTCCAATGAATGTAATTATTGAACTGTATTGGATTTGCTAACTTGGTTTAAAACTTTTGTGGCATGAAGGTTTCACCAGGATGGTGTTGTCTATTTGGGCGATGACGGCAATTAGCTTATATATTAGAATTCAAGTGAATATATTAGGGAGACATCTATATATAGATACTGCACGCGATCTTGGAGGTTTTCATCCCGTAAGACCCTATCTTGCTGCTTTTCTTTGTATTCTGTCTCCTAATTTAGTTTATTTACATCTATGAGTTAATGCCTTATACAAATATACAATATTGCTGCAACAATAGTAAACAAGTTCACAACAATCGGGAGTACTATCTAGTTCAGGACTCTTGTAAATCGTTAAAATTGGAGTTCGTCATATGTCATTTGTTTTATACACGATATTAGTTAGGCCGTCAACTTAGACTTACAAGTTTTGGTTTCTTATACTTCTAGTTCGTACCAGGATATGCTATTTTAAAGACATTATAGTTTTTTTTAACTGATTATAAAGACACTTACTATATGTTGAGGACTATAAATCATCACTCCCCTACTTCAATATATAAGAAGATTATGATAAAAATTAAAACTCCATAGTTCATAATCTCAAGCTGTATACATTGCTCTCTATGTAAGCAATCTACACAAGTTTAAAGTAAATGGACTAAATTTCTAAGTATCCTTTGAAATTAATGTTAAACGGAACTAAGTAGCTAGTTTAGGAGATCATGTTAAGATAACGGCCCTGTATAGCAAATCTAGAGCTTGCCTTAAGTGAATATGTGTAATGTAAAAAGTAGCTAGTTTAGGATCTTATGTTAAGATAAGGGTTCTGTGTAACAAATCTAGAGCTTTCTTTCAGTATAAATCTATTTTAGGCATGTTAGTGTCGGATTCTGTTATTGCAAAATTGGTTTCTAGTTTCTTCTTATGAATAGCTTAAAGAATTCAGTTACGAAACAATTACAGTTGGCCATTCCTTTTACTGTTCAGAATTGTGGAAGGGTTGAATCCTAGTTTGACAGTAAAGCATAGATTGGTGGTTAAACTTCTTTCTTGTGTTAGTGTATTTATGTAACCTTGATGTTTACGATTTTGATGTATATTTAATTATTTACTATTTAAGTCAGACCAAAACCATAATTACTCTAATGGTGGAAACATATTGAATTTGCTATAGGGCTTATGATAGAATCCCCAAATTGAACAAAGGTAATATAGGGCTTAGATTTCTGAAATTAAAAAGAAACACATGACAAGACCTATACGAGAACTGGTTTCTAGTTTCTTCTTATGAATAGCTTAAAGTATTCAGTTACAAAACAATTACAATTGGCCATTCCTTTTATTGTTCAGAATTATGTAAGGGTTGAATCCTAGTTTGACAGTCTAGCATAAGTGCTCTAGATTGGTGGTTAAACTTCTTTCTTGTGTTAGTGTATTTTTGTAACCTTGATGTTTACGATTTTGATGTATTTTTAATTATTTACTATTCAACTCAGACCAAAACCATGATTACTCTAGTGGTGAAAACATATTGTTTTTGCTATAGGGCTTATGATAGAACCCCCAAATTGAACAAAGGTAATATAGGGCTTAGATTTCTGAAATTAAAAAGAAACACATGATAAGGCCTATATGAGAACTCGAGAAGGCAAATCTCCAGAAAAAAACATCGAGTTTGCTATTTAAAATAACATCAAAAACAAGACAAAGAAACTTGAAACAAGAACAGAACATATAAAGGTGAGCTTTGATGAAGCAGTTATGTCCCTCCAACTTTTAAGCATCCTCATCTTAGATTCAGTAGACTATTCGGCATCCTAACCCCTCTATCTCCCCATACTCTGGATCAAGTTTGAACAGGTCAAATCGAAACCAGTAAATAATGTAAAGTTGCTCCATCGAGTTTCCTTTTGATTTTTTCCGCCTTGAATAAACTTTCATTGGGGCTGGTATGTATCAGCTTAGCTGATAGATTACATTTAGTGCGTGATGGTAGCTATTCCCGTTTTTATGAGATATGCTTTGCAACACGGCCTATCAAGATTTACTGCTTCAACTTGCCACATGTTATCGTAGATGTCAAACTAATCGAGTCAGTTTACCTTTTTAGCTGTCAAACTAATCTGTTAGACTTGGACCTCTTGATTTTTTACTTTCCTTTTAATGTTTGTTGAAGTATTATCGAACATTTTATCACCCATTTGTAATCAGAATGTGATAGGTTCTTTCTAGCAATAAGTTCTTTCATATAAACAATCATTTTACAAATTTCAAGGAGAAATATGAGGGAAAATGCCCGATTTACACTCTCGAAAAGCATCGATAGATGGTTTTCTACAGGAAGCTAGCCAGCTAGGACAAGAACACCTTTGTGTTGTTCGATTGTTTTATTATATCCGAGACTGAAACCTCTGCATATAGTGACATATCATACAATATATGTTAGCCTGGTAGCTGTTTGGTGTAGCCTAATGATTTATTGATCACCCATTGCCTTAGTTGTATTCCTGGTGTCCATATTTCCCTTGGAAAAGAAATATGATTACTTGATCAAAACCGTTAATAATTGAGCAGACTTCGACTCTAGCTAGAGAAGTAGTGGTTACCATTTCATACTATGGGACTCTTTGCTCTAAAACCTTCAACATACTGGCAACAATGCCAAAAACTAAAGTTAGACAGTATTCAAAGAATCACCATAGCTGGCCCCCTAATTATAGCCATATATTTTACTTGGTTTTTACAACAGCTGCTCTTTCTGTTGTATTTCTACAAGTATGTTGGCTGTTTTAAAACAAAATCCCATATACAACAGTTTAAAATGCTTTCACCTGTTAGAAAAGTCAGTACTTTTGAGCTTTCTGCATATAGGGTTTAGAGCTGTATATGCAGAACTATATTTTGTTTAATTATAGTATGGAACAAGTAAAGATTAATAATAGTGATGATAATTCTATCATCATATTCTTTCTCTGAATTGCTGCCATTTGCTTAAGAGTGGAATGTCATACTATTCATATACAGGAGGATGCCGATCTGATAAACAGAAATGACGAGCAACAGTTTTTGGCAAGTGCTGATTTTCTTTCAAGTCAGAGAATGCCGACACTGATATCAAATATGCAAGCTGCCGCGACTGAAGTTCTCAGAGGGTAAGGATAATGTATTTTATATACTGCTTAATCTTTATCCATTTCTTATACACAAGGTGATTGAAGTACCCAAAAATGTGGAGAGCAGAAAAGGTGAGTAGTCAAAATGGGCTGTAATTAGGGGCCTCAAAATGGGCTGGTTGGGTAACATGTCAAAATAGATTCGAGCTGAAACTCGTGTTGGATATGTGATCAAGTTAGCTGGGGCATGCTGGTAAAGTGGATCGAGTTTGTTTGGGCATCACCCTTTCCAACATTTTATAAATGTAGTGGCAAAAGAATAATATATATTTAAATTTAACAGTTTAGGATACTTTATGCAATGAATACACATTAGTTGATTGTTATCCATTTAACTATTTGACTCATCTGACCCATTTTTAGTTTAACTTTAAGATTGTAACCCATATGGTTCAGCTTTAATATTAATCAGTTAAATTTAGCACATCTTCCTGTAATAAACAGAGTAAAGACGAAAGGCAACACAAACCAGAACTATCTAGACCAAGTAACCCCAGTATATGTTGTGGGTTTGCGGCTATAGTTCTATGCAAAATTGAGTATTTGGATTTTGATGTTGACAGCCCTTAGGGCTGTTACCGATACACTATTACATGAATTAAATGATGGTAAATTTTTGTAAGAAGCATCATATATGGCATTGTGAGGTGTAAAGCTACCATGCAACAATGCGTTGCCTTGTCTAAGCATCATATAAGGCATTGGCCAAGCCGGATAAACATAAACTTGGAGTTTGGTTTATAGGGTTTAATATCTGATCTTGGTTTTCACGAGTACAAGCACATAGAGTTCTGGTAGGAACAGTTCTTAATGTAGGAAATATAGTAAGGATGATGCATCTACCTTTTACACTTTGTTGCACCTGATGCATTTGTGTTTTACACTGTACATAAGAACAAAGTCAGGAGTGTCGTAGAGTAAAATCGGATGTATCATAGTGTAAAAAGGTAGATGCATCATCCTTCCTGTCCTTACTACGTTAAGAACTCTTTGTACGTTAGTGTAAAAAATAGGTACAATATCTTTCCTATACTTTCTATACCTAAATGTAAAGTGTAGGTGCATCATCCTTTCTACACTTCCCAGGTTGAGACCTTCCTACCTGAATGAGTAGCTAGCACATATATGTATGCTATCATTTTACCCGTGAAACAAGAACTTTTAATTGACCTCACATGTGAGATACAAAAGAGAAGTGAAATGAACAACGTAAAACATGTGAGAGTATGCAAAACAAAACAACATCATCATATGATACATGTGTGACGAGAAAGTGGAAGCATTCGACTGGCTGGCTTATGTTGCATCCCTGTGATGTGATAGGTTTGCCTTTCTGGTATCAATATATACGAGTAATATTTTTTGGTAAAGGGCGAGCCTTTATGATGAAAACTTAACGTGAGTCTCTTACATTGTAAGGCGAGCGTCGTATGACTATGAAAGTATGAAGGTTTTTCCAATTGCACATGTAAAAGTAGATAATATTTGTAGGGTCTGGAAGGGCAAGAATGATTTCACATGAGAGTGATATTGATTTATGCAATACTTTTTTATTTTTTTAATTTTCTTGCTTCTTTTTGCATAGGTATTAAGATATTGAGTTATGTTCCAATGTTATTATTTGAGACTAGTTTTCTATAAAGTATTTTGCTTGTAAAATATCTACCTAACGGCTTATCATAATTCCATATCTCTAGATATGTTCTATTTCTAGAGAAAGTCAATGGCCAATTTTATGTAATATTTGTATATATTCTTATTTGCAGCAAGCAGTTAAGGGATATATTCAATTCTACGGTACTTCATGACACAATTATGCAGATACTGAACATGTTCATGAGCATGGGAAGGCCTCATCACTGGTTGGATTATTTGATGCCTGAGGATGTAAGATTCTACAAATCTATTGAATCTTCTGGCAGTGATGACCCTAATATTTCCGACATCTCTAAGTTAGATCAACTAATGGTGGAGACACGTACAGTTTTAAGAAGGTAGTTCATTCTTCTTGCTAGTTGCCTCATTCATGGAATTTAAGAGTAGGAGTAGGAGTAGATTGCCGTTCATAAAAATAAAAATAAAAAATATTTGACAAAAGGTTTGTGTTTTTTATTAGAGAAAAAACACAATTTTTGAAGAAGCAAGTTATGACCTGCTTTTTGGAAACTCTATTTAACAAATAATTAGTAGTTAAATAGGAAGCCGTCAACTGAGTCAAACTGAAGTTACTCCAATGTGTATATTTAATCCATAAAAGCTCCTAAATCAGTTTATATAAACATCAAGGTTATTATTGGAATAGAACTAATGTTTTGACCCATTAGCCAAATTACTTTATAGTGTCCATGATGTCACATGATGAATTTCCAGCCACTTAGATCATGATTTCAGATTCTGAATTCTCTAGTGCAATGATTATCTTCCCGTCCCAGTGGCAATGGAAGTTGTGAAAGTTAGTAGCTATAAAACTAAACTATTTTTTTTCTGTTTTTGTTTTTTTTTTTTAGTTCTGAATTTGGAAATATTCTAGACTTGGCACTCGGAAAAGTAGTGGGTGGACTAATGGAAGACATGAACTTACAATTTGGAGATGGCAGTTTATCTGCGGGATTACCACTTGCCAAACTTCTCCCAAGGGTTGCACAAGTTAGTCCCCAGCTGCTTGAGGAACCAAGCCGAAACAAGTTTACCCAAATTATCCAAAACATACCCGAAGTTGAAGTTTTCTTCACTCTACTCTACACAAACATGTCAACCTCATAAACTCTTGTGTCATTATTATATCTTGTCTGTTTCAATGGGTATGCATGAACAAGATATTGGTTCCGAAATTTTCAAGAGGGAACTCCGGTGCTCGTTTGTTGTGGGTTGTACTTTATCCTTTCGGAGTGCTTCTCTCCAAGGCTTGTAATGTAATAGTTAAGTGAAAGCTTAAGGTTTTTTACATATCCTCTTTAATGTATCATTAATTATGGATTGTCTCAAGCGAGTGTTATGTACTTTGCTTAAAATTGTTTTTAGATTATATACAAGTTAATGATTAGCGATTTTTGAATATTCCAATGTAATGTTGCGAGAAAATGGTAACATCTAAGGAGTTTTCATTGATTGGTGACCGGATGGTTTTTAGTGCCATCAGTAAGAAACACCTTACGAGGCAAGGATGGGGAATAAAAAATGGATAGTAGTTTGGTGGGTACAGCCGTACAGGTACAGTGAAGTTTTTATTTTTTTAATTTTTCTAATATGTATTAATAATTTTCTCGGGAATTAAAAAAGGTAATAAGATTTTTATTTGGAGTTGAGAATGACATTGTTTAAGGAGAAATTTATTGGAATTTTCAATTAAGTAATAAGATTTTAAAGAATGTAATAAGATTTTACTTAAACCAACCATTGATTTGATCTCCAGACCAACTTAGTTTTCGAAAAAAAAAAAATGACATCTACAAAGCCAACCAGATTTCAAGTGGTGTTTTGTTATTGAGATAGATGTTTGGTTCATTTCTATATTTGAAAACATAATGTTACAAAATTCATCGGATATGCAAATTCCCGCTTAAGAAGGCAATAAGTTTATTGTAAAAAATCTCACCTTAGTTAACAACAATATCAAAATTATAAGTTTAAACATCTGCAAGATACTGAAATATGTTACTATGTCATGTTTTAAAGCAAACATTTCCCCTATAATGGGGGAGAAATAGAGAAGGAAAAAAACACTATAAGAGAAGAAGAAAGAGAGAAAAAGACTTGGGCTAATTTATATTTGGGCTTTTTTTTTTTATTATTTTTTTCTTTACAATATTTACCTTTACTTTCTTTCCTTTCCTTTATCCTTTGTTTATTTTTTTTTACACACACACTTTCTTAAGTTTTACTCCGTCCCATTAAAAGTGTCTTGTTTTGAATTTTTAAAGTCCTTATTTTGTAACGTTGACCTTAAATATTTTTTATTGTGTTATATAATATTTCATGAAAGTTATATAAATTAAATAAGTTTTAGATATATTTTCATTGGGTATAATTTTCATCAAGTATTTAAAATATACTTGATGAAATTAAAATATACTATATAACACATCCAACGGCTAGGTGGTCAAGATATAAGACTACATATTTATTATATCAACTCAATCCTACAAAATAATGATAAGATAGAACCCGATAAATGTGGGTTAAAACATGCTTTTGGTAACAATAAAAATCCAATGGAAATCTTTATTTCGGTTAGAAAAAAATACGAGTAAAAGTTAGTCATTTTCTAAACAATACAATATCAGCCGACTTAATTAATCATATCCTTACACTGTTACATATATATGGGTGTTTGTTTCTCAAGTAAAACCAAAACCCTATCAATAGTCGAATTATACAAAAACACATACACAATCTTCAATCTTCGAATATATATTTGGGTTTTGTTATATTTGTTATAATTCAAAAGTATAAGGATGGATGGATGAATGGAAGAAGAGCACGTGGAATGCGTATTCAAGAAAGTCGGAATACGATGTTATTAATGAGGTTTTGAAGATCAAAGCAGTTCTTGATGATGATAAAAATGGTATTTCTACACATTCATGGGGACTTTTCAACAAGTTATTGTCACTTGAAGTTATGGGTTGGTCTTCTAATGTTCTTCGCACAACTGGCATCGGTTCTTCCGTATATCGATTCCGTGATCATTCATTCAAATGGGTTAAAGATCTTGTTACTATTATCTTTGAACAATGGGGATCAGATGTAGTGGCTGCTGATCAGAAGCAAATCTGATAAAGATAAACTTAAGCTTAAATAAAGGTTTAATGTTGGATTTAGGGTTATGTGTGTGTTTGAGTGTGTACGGGTTGATGATAGTTTTTTTTTTTTTTTTAATAGATTTTGTATCCAACCAAGTGGTATAAATAATTTGTATAAGATTTTTAACCAATATAATAAATATATTATGGGGAAGAGAATATGAGGCTGTTAGGCACTTAAGTTGGGTGAAAAACCCCTCATATACCTTTTTTTAAAAGGTAAAAATCATGGGGGCCATGTATTTATTTAAAATATTAAAATATTAGTATGTGAGGGGTTTTTCACCCAAGTTGGGTGCATAACAGCCACATACTCACTTTTCCCATATATTGTTTATCATTTTGAAATATATTTGTATGCATCCACGAAACCATACATAAGTATCCATATCGACACCACGGAGTAGGTATGTCATGTGTAAAGATATACTCGTGTACTCGGGTCCTAACGATTGCATATCTAACCCTTATTAGTTAGGGATTTTTGGTAGCAGGTGTCGGGTTATCTTTAGATACACTGAGTTGTTTTTGTATATATATATATACCAACCCAATCGTCACCTCACTTTCCAAAAATAGATTATAGTTGTTGTTACTGCCGAGACATTTCCGTTTCTAGAAAGTATGGATTATGTCGCAACTTTCCAAAAATGGGATAAGAAGTATATTTATTAAAAGTAGGTCACCGATTTTCAAAGAAATATAAAACGATGTGACCTTTGAAATATAAAATGATGTGACCAACATATAATTTCTGGTCCTATTAAAAATTAGTTTAAGTTATTAGGACATATATTCCATTTTCCCCACATTCATCCCTTTCTATCAATGATAAAAGGAGTTTGATCAAAACTAATTTCCATGTATTTGTGGACCTCAAATTAAAAGTTCATTCAATATTCTATTATTAGACTTTTACAGAACACTTTTTCCTTTCCTCATAAGAAAACTTTTCCATAGCGTCATGGACAACAATTATATATGAAATTTTCTATCTCCTTTTTAACCGGTCATAGTAACAAAACTTTTGATATATAGTTTAGGGTGGTGGAAACTAAAGAACCATATATAATCTTTGATTAAATAAAATTTATGAACAATACGTATTCTCTCTCTATAAAACTTCTTCAAGTAAAAGTCATGGATTAAAATATCATAATACATAATATTGTGAGGAAGAAAATATATGTTTTTAATGGGTCTTATAATGAATTCAAAATAATTAAGTAGAAAAGATAAACTTTATGCCTTTAGATGAAAGGGTGTGGTTGGGGATGTGATGGAGACTTGGCAGCAACCTAGTGGGGGTGTGGTGGTTGTTCGTCGTGGGTATGGCGGTGGCTATCAGAATTCAATTGGGGAAGAGAGTATATAGATAAGGTGAAAGTGTTTTTGTTTTCTTACTATGTGTGGTAAAGTAAGAGACCATATGGAGTATTTCCTAATCTCCTAATACTACTAAAGGAGATTAGATGATGAACTAAGCAAACGGTATGTGTCACCAATATAGGGCTGCCACATGAGAAAAGTGGGTTGGCTAATGATGTAATTAAGTTGGATATTTATACATTTTATATATAAATACTCCGTATAAATTTGTAAAAGCTTCTTTTATACTCTTCTCTTTTCTTTTCTATCCAAATAATTTAAAAAAACAGATTTTCTTCTCTTTCTCATCTTTTCTTTTTTGTCACCAAATAATTAAAAAACTGAACACACATTTATCCACATCCGACTTCTAACTAGATCTAGCGGTAAGTTAGGTGAACGGAGATGACGGTGGTGGAGGAAGACAACTGGTGGTTGTAGTGTTTAGCCAGAGGGGATGGTGTCGCGGTTAAGGCTGGTTCACCGGAGATATACA
This sequence comes from Erigeron canadensis, assembly GCF_010389155.1. NCBI lineage: Eukaryota > Viridiplantae > Streptophyta > Magnoliopsida > Asterales > Asteraceae > Erigeron > Erigeron canadensis. The sequence goes on from NC_057768.1 coordinate 19,571,125, forward strand.
CCACCGATCTAGCCGGAAGTTGAGTGAACGGAAAAAAAAATGTCACACAACAACTACAAGTGGTAAGTGGCAATAACAACATTTTTCAATTGTTTTTAACAATTCTTGCTTCAGATTTAAATACTTTATCTTTCACAATATTCAAATATATTCTTGGTTTATTTGATATCCCATCAGGATTTTTGTTATGATAAATCTTTTGAGTTTTTATTTTTATCTATTGCTGAGATATTTTTTGCCAACAGGTACATGAAGATAAACAAATATTTACATATTCAAAGTAAGTCTTTATCTTTAAATATTTTGTTTCTTTTATTTCTTTTTTTTTTTTATCTAATGCGCTCTTTTATGAATCCATGTATGTGTGTTCGTAACAATGGGTTTTTATCTACTGCTTATGTTGGAGTTTTTTTTTCTTTCTTTTTTATGTGAATATGTTTATTTGTGACTAGGTTATTCTAAACCTGACATGGTAAGTGATATTTGTTAGCAAATCGTTTGTATATGGTGTAAATGACGATGCTTACATCATGGTTAAAAGACCATATACAGATCAAATTATATAGTCCTTATATTTTTTGGTTTTTGTATATATTGATTTATATTGTCTACTGGGGTTTTGATTTATTTTTAAATTGGTATTATGATTATAAATTTTGCTTTGAAAAGCAACTTTGACTAACTATACACTATGAATTTGGCAATACGGGTGTAAGTTTTTTTTTTGCCAGTTATTTAGTTGCAATAATAATTGTTATGAATTAGGGTATTTGAAATTAAAGTTTGAAAAAAGTCAAAAACACCTTTGCTGCTATTCTCTTTGTTGTTTTTCTTCGTCTATGATTTTTGAATTTTATAGATGAGTTTGGGGTTATTTTCTCAACAAGCATGTGTTGTGGATGCTAGAGAATGAAGATGAACACAAAAAATGAGGTGTGCATTCATTTTTTTATGTGCTTCTAAATCATTAGTTAGTATGACGTTCTTATGATCATTTTTTGGGAAAACTGTAACTTTTCATGTATTCTGTTTTGGGGATAACTAAAACGTACAGTGGAAGTAATTTCAAATGTCTTTAAATTGATGCAAGGTTTATTGGAACGAAGGTTTCTAAGTGGCCGAAAAGTAGGACCCAAAAACAGCCCCTCGACTGATTTTCTGATCCCAAGATTCGATCAAACATAATTGTTACTTTTTATTCGTTAGAGTTATTTTAATTTTTAGTTGATTAGTCTCAAAAATATATTGATAATTACTTGCCCATATATATTAAGTTTGTAACTGCGTTTGTGTATAAAACAAAAGTCTAAATCTTTGGGGTGTTGCAAGTTGTTTTTTAGTATTCATCACCCATGTATTCAGTTATCTACATTAAATAACTTATGTTATTATGTGATTATAGATAGTAATTAGCTTAGTTTTTTTTCAGCAGGTACATGTCACTAATGGTTTCAAGTTCGCGGGAGGTGTCGCTGGTAAAGCAGCTCAAGAAGAAAATGATAAACTATAATTGTAGAAGTGGAACCTTTTCCCCAAACTGTAAAAAGTTCTCTGGTTATATCAAGTATGAAAGTGGTAATAACACATTTTAGTCTCATCATTTTTACTTGATATTGCAAACTAGCAATTCATCATTAATGACTTTTATCTACGGAGGTGGTAAAATGGGTGGGTCAGGTAACAAGTAACATTAGTTATCTGTACATAAGTACATATGGAGTTAAAAAGTTATTAATATGTTTTATGTTTAATAGTACATTCGTACATAAGTTCATTAAAAAGAAAGGAGGAGAGGAAATTCGAGATTATTAAACTGAACCTTTTGGTACTACAAATAGTTTAGTTTTTTGTAATATAAGTGAGATAATGTAACACCATATTGTACTATTAAGTCAATTGTAGCTTCAAAGTCTAATTATTATCACACATTATTTTTCCTTAATGTTGGCGATTTTACTTGGTTGTTTTCTCATCATAGCTTTAGAAGATCTATGGTTTAATGATAACCGGTTAGCACCATTCAATGGCATTACTCCTGATTCAAGACAGAAGCTCACCACTATCTACCTTGAGCACAATCCATGATTCCATGTGTAAGCACAATTCATGGGCATAAAACATTTTATTTATAAGGGTTGTGGTTGCAAGTTTTGTATCAGATTACAAGTTGGGTGTTTTTACCAAGTTTTGATTAGATTAGCCACTATAACGATAGTTTTATAGTGTGTCAAGTCTTGGCTATCTATGGAATAGTTTTATGTTAACAAGTAATCTTCTACACTTTCTAAATCGAAATTACATAAAACATTAGAGAGGTACCAAAAAATAAGTTTACATCAATAACACTAGCTTTTTAAGTAAATTGTTTGAGAGGTATGTAATATACATCAATAACATTGTTTTAACTTTAATAGCGGGTGTTAATAATGTTGGTGAAGTGAAATATGAGAAGGTTTTTTATGACGATGATGTTTGGCAGGAAATGGAGATGGAGATTTTTCACGAAAAAGCTTCAATAACAGTTGGGTTTCACCATCAACCTCAACTTCGGTGCTGAGCGTCGCCAGAGGTGATATATCCACATGTTCTATGCTTATTTTATATTCTTGTGAAATTTCATAAAAATATAAAATTAAATTGTTTTATTTTGAAAAGTTGGTCGTGTTGTTTGAGTATATGGGCGTGAAGGATTTATTTGCAAAATTGGTTGACTATTTTCATTTATAAGGTCGGGTTGTGGCTGCAAGTTTAGTATCGGATTACAAGTTGGGTGTTTTTACTAAGTTTTGATTAGATTATGCCACTATAATGTTGGTTTTTAGTGTATCAAGTCTTGGCTATCTATGGAATAATTTTATGTTGGAACTTCTCATAGATCACAAGGCCAATCTAACATGACTTAGTTGGGTTGACCAAGATAAAATTTCTTTCCTAGATTTTCGAGGCTCACTTTTTTACATAAGTGTGTCAAATCCATTTGCGTTTTTTAGAGATTTTTGATGTGTATTTGTTTTTTTCAAATGAATATGGGGTGTTGCGTTTTGTGCACAAACCGAACAATCTTGGAAACCGACTATTGTATAATTGTTTTTTTATGCAGCAGTACCTATTGGAGGTTCCTGACTTCCTTTTGTTTTTCAGAACCAAGTGTGTACCTCCCAGTGGTATTGTAGGATTTTAATAGAGTAAATTTTTTTGTTTTAATTTACAAAAGCTGCATAATAGGGAGTTCACTTGCAGGTAGCAAGGGCTGGTGTATACTTTTTGAATTATTTGTTTATATCTTTTATAGTTGTTATGGAATTTTTGTTGTACAGTGCTAATTGGGAGGACATTATCAGGTTTTGGTTTGCTTGTGTATTCTATGTGAATGGCCTAATTGGGAAGGCAGTAGTAAGGCTTGGTTTTACTTATAAAGCATCTGAGTAAGTTATCAGTCTTAATAGCTATAACTTGGGTTAAAAGGGTGCACCATAACTTGGGTCATTTGGGATTGCTATGGACTGAGAAGCAAGAAAGAAGATACATGACTCACTTGATGATGAGAAGGAACAAGTTTTTGAAGAAGAAGATGACTCTTTCTGAAGGCGAGTATGAAAATTTACCTTCGGATGATCATGTAGACTCAAATCAAAGGTATCTACAGCCTTTTGTTCTTTCTATTGTTGTTTGGGGTATTTGAAAAGTGCAGCATAGCTGAATTATTAGCATTATATTAGGTATGTAAGGATTGTTAGTAAGCACATGGTTGACATATACATTTTAGTCGGGGTTTGTAAGAGGCTAAGAAGACTTATAAATAGCTTCAATGTCTCACCAGTTGGGTTCGGGCTTATGGGAATTAGAAGTCTTATTGAATGACTTTATTTTTGTAGATAATTCCTTGATAGATTGTAGAATCTGTGATGCAGACTTGATTCAACTTGAAGCATGTTAAAATATCTTAGTGGAATATGAGATCGTTCATAGTTTTTTTAGTGAACCGTCACGATAACTATCTCATTAATCAGCTTTGTCATGGTCATCTCTCTCACATATACATAAAAAAAAAGAGTAAATGCATTGATAACAGAGATTGATGTATTCAGTAATACTCAGTGGGGTTTATATATGCTGTCCAACATGCTTGAAAATGTCTTGCTAGCAATGGGGTGTGAGATGATATAATGTAGTGGATATTGGAATTCTTTTGCGTATGTTGTTACTTGGTTTTGTGGTCAATTGTTTTACAGATACTCAAACTTCTGGTTAGAAGTATACATGTTAGGAATCTCAAGAAAAAGCTTAAACGAAGCATATGTTTGTAACTTTGTATTCTACAGATTTGAAGATTTTATGGGTGGATGCAAACCTGGTTGTTAATAATGAGATGTGTAAATGCAAAGATGGCTGTCTAAATCAAAGTGTTCACTTGATTGGAGGAATTTTTATATTGGGGCAACATTGGATAAATTGGATCCCCTGGAATTATTTAGCATAAGAGTTTGGGATGGGTCTAAATTTGAAAATAGGCAAGGTTACAGTCTTGGCGTTTTTAAGTCAATTGCGTCTGAATGGGTTGGAGAATGTGATTTTAGGCAATGGCATGTGGTATTATGGTTTTGGTCAGGAATTAATACAAAATTTATACTCATAATAGATCTTAATATTGACGGAATAGCCGGAGTTTTGCATGTTTGATTTTATAAATCGATGGATCTTAATATTGTAAATAACTTATTTCTATCTATAACAATCGGTTGGTAATATTTTTTTTTATCACAAACCACTTCAAACTAATATATTACTTATAGTGCTTTATCATTTGATACACTATATTTACTAAATTTCTTTAATGATTTATCATAATAAATTATCAGTTAATAAAACATAGCATTTAAAATGCCTATTGAGAATTCGTGTACACAAGGGTCAACAACTATGTAACTAACGGTTATTAGTGTTTATTAATATTAAAATAACTATATAGAGTGTTCGATCATTAACTTAATAACTTGTGAAGTAGTAACGAAAACAAAAAGATAACCCATGATGTTGTGTTTTAAATTTTATAAAATGTTTATGGATAGTCCGTGTTTTTACACGGGTTTACAACTTTATATAAGGTTTACAACTTTGTAGTGTCAAAACAAATTTATTTAAGGTCTACGTATTATTCGTGTTTCTAAAGAAATCTAACACAATACAGCTCAGATTGAAAAACTGACTAAATAGTAGTGTTAAAATAGTAAATATTTAGTTATATTGTAACTAAACCAGAGGCTCGGCTAAAAGTATGGATTAGAAACTCATCTACTTATATCCTTTAGTACAATTACTATATATTATATTACAAATTCTTTTGGGTGATTCTTTTTCATAACTCATTGGTTGTTGCAAAAACTGAAACTTATCAAATGGAATTACAAAAAATACATAAAATATATCTAAGTTTATCAAATTTAATGATTAATATAACCTTTAACGTGAACTCACATATAATCGACAAAATTGGTTTTATACGTTTCCATATTCAATTTTTGTTACATTTTAAGTTATAACTTACCTTATCATTTCTTCCATTTTATTTTGTTCATTATTCTATAATTTATAACTTTTAATTTGTCTTAATGGTAAAACATTTTAAAAATTTGTTTTTTATAACAAATCATGAATATAACCAATACATGTAACTAATGAAATTTACTTTGGACGTCGTTAGATAAATATCTAACGTCAACAAAATTTTATATCAATGACTATCAATTGACCGTGTTTCCACACGGGTCTAAAACTAGCGTGCATACATATAGGTAATATAGTTGGTTATTTTTCAGTGGGGTTGAGTTTGGGTATGAGATGTATCTTGTCAGTATGGACTTTTATTTATATAAATTTATATTGTGTATGTATTTATATTTGTTAAAGATCTTTGTTTTATACGTTCACAATAATAGTTCTAGACACTTATGTACAATTGGTGGTTCATGGACTAGTAATAATGGTCATCATTTTATGTACAATTAGATGTAGTACATATTTAGTTATGTGTTTAGATTTTTAATAACTAGTATTTAGTATGATATTATTGGTTATTAGAAGTTGTAATTACAATATTAAGTAAAATAACTATTTCTTATTTGGTTAGTATTTTTTATTATTTTCCCTTCAAATGAATGACATGCGTATAGTAGCGGTATGTCTGAAGTCTTAGTGATTTATTGACAAATACTAATATGGACTAAATGTGTTCATATAAAATAAATAGATGCACATATAGTGTACTTTTATTTAAACTATATAATCGTTCATTTTCTAATTTAATCTACCTAAATTTGGCGGTTCTCACACAAAAAATCACAAATGCATAAGATCATCATCACTTACTAGGCCACCTAGCCATAATTAGCATTTCAACACCCAACCCATCTTTTACAATCTCACATTGTTCTTGAATTGATTCACAAAATATGAATCTCCTATATTATTATCATATGGCCAAACTCACTTTCAAACCAAAATCACCATTTTCATATTTGACCAGACTGGCTTCGAACAAGCATAACTCAGGCTCTACTCAATCTTTTTACATGATTTTAGTGGCCAGTTAAAGAAGACACATATAGATACATTTTATCTCTAATGATGAACACATGATTTAACCCTTGCAAGTCTGTTTTACTCATTTCCAAAACAAGTACAGAATAAGTTCTTACTGAAAAATCAGATTGACCATATTGACTTTAAAATTGCATAAATCGAGTTGTACTCCATAATTTTACCTCATTTTAGTGGCCACTTAAAGAAAACACATATAGCTACATTTTATCTTTAGTGACCAATAAATGATTTAACCCTTACAAGTGTGTTTTACTCATTTCAAAACAGGTACATAATAAGCTCTTACTGAAAAATCATATTGACCATACTGACTTGAAAATTGCATAACCCAAATTTTACTCCACATTTTTATCCCATTCCACTGGCCATTTAAAGAAGACACATAAACCTACATTTTCGTTTCAGTGATCAACACCCAAGGTTCGAATTCATTAAGTATTTGTGTACTCGTAGTTAGTCATTCAATTTATGCTATTCCTATAAGGCGAGAGTCGTGTAACACTAACTAATCGAGAAACACTTTGAAAATGTCAGTTGTATTTGATATGGAGTTCCAAAAGTAATTGTTGAAAACATAATATATATATATATATATATATAATGGTCTAATGATCTTCAAATTTAGAGTTTAAAGAAATCATTAATTATACTTATTATTATTTATATTATTATTAGTAACTAGGACTTAGAAAATGTTAGTGATAAAATGCAAGGAGAATTACTTGGTCAAACACTCAGATTTAGTCAATAAAACTCAAAAGCACAACACCACTTAAATCCCACCCTATAAATACCCGTATAACTCCAACAAAAATGAACACACAAAACATTAAAAAGAAACACTCAAATCTCAATTTTTCTCTCTAGTTTTACCAACAACACACAAATATCATTTCACAAAAACCACTCATCAAATCATTATCTTTTACTAGCTTTTCACTCCTAAGAACAAAAACATATCTATCCTTGAGATAATCTATCAAATACCCAAACCTTTTGTGTTATGTTTATGTCTTACGAAACCTTGTTAAAAACAAATTTTATTTTCAATCATCAAGCTTGGAACTTTTTATGTTCAATAGTTGTAGAAACACTAGTTATAGTTAAACCCAAAGTTTCATACGTTTTTGTAAACAGAGTCTATGTCTTTTTAAGGATTTTGTAACTTTTGTTAAACTTACTTTCTTACCAAATAGGTCACGTATTTATAGTTCGTTTTAGAGTCCGTACGCTTAATATTGTTTTCTAATAGAGATAAAGAACGTAAAACTACAAACGTATTTCAAAAACACTAAACGATTTTGAAGATAAATAATTTGAGAGTTATTCGTAAGAACACACAAATCTAGTTTCTAAGAACACACAAATCTGATTTAGAGGAACACTCAAATGGTCAGGAACACTCAAATTGTTAGGAACACTCAAATGGTTAAGAACACGAACACTCAAATGGTTAAGAACACTCAAACGATTGAAAACACGCAAATGGTTATGAACACTCGAATAGTCAGGACCACTCAAATGGATAAGAACACTCAAATGGTTAAGAACACTCAAATGGTCACAACTTGAAAATTTGGTCAATATTAGTCAAATCTCGATAAGAAATAAAATCAGAAACTCGTAAACATTGAGTATGTCAAGCTTGCAAACTCTTAACCACCTAAGTTAACAATGACACGTACGTCTTTCTAAAGTTAAAGTAAATGGTATTCGTAATACATAAACGGATACACATACAATCCTATTATTCTAAGATATAAATATGTGGATTCATTTTATGTGGATTATTTGTCAAGCATACATTCTATTTAATTTGCGCATACTTGTGTGTACTCATTTTAGCAGGCTATCAGGTGGGTTTTCGTAACCCCTTTTTACTGTTTCTGATGGGGTGAAAGGAATACTCTACAAATGTGCTTTCTGTATATGTTGTAACGGTTTTCATTTATTATTCGGTGGCTATTAGATTACTTTATGCTATACATTCTTTGATATTTATTCAACGGTTGTCAATATTTATCAATGGTTGTTAATGGTTGTAAATGATATGTGTTCCCAATAGAGCCTTGTGCTTATTGGGTGTAATCTAGAAAGCTAGCCAGGTTGACCATAAGTGCAAATGTGGATTTTCAATTAAAGTCATTCTATGTCGTCATAAGTATATCTATAGCCAAAGTCATTCACTTTATATAAAGGATTTCTAATAGGTTATCAATCAGCGTAGAACTATTTATTTATATGAGATTTCACATTAAAACTTACAAACTCATCAACCATTGTGTTGACGTTTTCAAGTTTTCCTTTCAGGTAATCAAGCTAATCGTGGCTAGTTTGGTAGCATGGGACTTGTAGCAAGACTTTTGGCTTTAGGACTTGGAGTGTCTCATGGTTATTTTTTTGCTACCTCTATTATAGACTTTGGCATTATGCCTTATCGTATTTCCCATGCGTGGGAACTAATCTTTTGTTTTATTTGAATGCATTATTGAATCTATGTTTGCGACTTCTGTTTGCATATTTGAATCTATGTATCCGATTGTTTAAGTTTAAATTTATGAACTCATTTAGTTATTCATATGTAACATCCATGTGCATGTGTGCTTATCTTGCATCCCGAGTTTTTCGCCTTAGTTGGGGTGTTACATGATTTATCTGCTACAGGGGAGTTTTACACGTTACTATAACAAATACAAAATCTACCAAATTCTATTTTCAATAATACCCACCAAAACTTTCATTTAACCTAACTCGAAACCCCCAATTTATATTAATCTCATGTACCCTAATTGAATTAAACCAACATAACTCATTTTAAAGAAAACCCCCAAATTTTATTAATCTTATGAACCCTATTTTCAAGATAATCAAAATTAAGCTATAGAAATCCTTAGTTTTAGAAAACAAAAGTTAAAATAAGAAGTTGGGTCACACTTTTCTTTCTCCTTTACCATGTGTGTCGACACACACATCCCCCCACACACCAAATCTCCCAAATTAATTACCTTGCTTGATGACTATTGTTATTGTTATTCACTTGAAAGATTGTTTGATTAACTTAAAAGTGAGAAATTATTAGAATTAGATTGAATGGAGAGTTTGATTAAGAAGAAGAAAATGGGGGAAATGACTAGAAAGAAGTAAGGAACATGGCTAACATTTTCCTAAAGATGCCATTCCCCATAAACAATTTTGGTGGTTACATTACATAACCTTTTGGTCATACTTGGTTACACTCCGGTGCCATTATCCCATAAAAATAAAAGTGGTAACCGGCAACTTGTTTTGTATCCGGTTGCTTACATTGCATAACCAAAAAAAAAAGTTGGTTGAACTACATAGCTAGTCGAGTAGTTGGTTACATTACATAACCTTTTGGTCATAGTCAGTTACACTCCCGTGCCATTATCCTTTCCAAAAACATAGTCCTTTATTAGATGCCTTTAGTTGGACAAAACAAGCTAATCCATGAATAGCCGAAAGGACACGTGACCATAAACATTCTGGGTAAGAAATCACACGCCATCTCCACTTGTATAGAAGAGCAAGGTTCATAGCATCGAGACTACCGATACCCACACCCCTATCTTCCTTAGTAGTTCTAACTTCCTTCCATTTGATCCAAGCCATTTTACGTTTAGCTCCCGAGCCACCCCAAAAGAAGGAGGACCTTAGGGATTCAAGCATTTTACTTACCTGTCTGGGCATTCTAACAATCGATAGAAAATAATTTCCCAATGATCCGAGAACCAAGAGACGAGGGTTAATCTGCCCCCCATAAAAAGTGGACCTGCTTTCCAACCCGACAATTTCTTCTTGAATTTCTCCACAATAGGATCCCATGTAGAGATGTTCCTAATTTTCCCTCATATTGGAATACCAAGGTATTTGAATGGGGGAGACTCGCGCTTGTAACCCATGCGCCTTGTAAATTCCCAAGTACATCACCATCCATTCCAATACCAATAATTGACGATTTCTCAAAGTTTATTCTCAAACCAGAGATGCAATGGAAAAACTGAAGGGCATTACATATATTAATCAAGTTTGATTCCTTCCATTCACCCACTAAAATGGCATCATCGGCATAAAAAAGGTGAGAAATATACAATTTATTGATATTTACACACTTAAATAAACCATATATAACAAGATTCTCTATAACCGTATGAAAACCTTCCATAGCAATAATTAAAAAAAAAGAGCCATAGGATCACCTTGACACAAACCACGTTGTAGGGGAAATTCTTCCGTGGGGCTTCCATTTACCAAGACTGAAGATTTTGCTGAAAAGAGACAAGCTTTTATCCACTCGACCCATTTGTTGTTGAACCCCATAGCCATAAGAACGGTAAAAAGATAATCCCAGGCTACGGAGTCATATGCCTTTGCAAAATCCATTTTGAATAACATGAGTCTTTTCTTTCGAGTTTTATACCATTGAATGACCTCACTAAGGATAAGTGATCCATCCAAAATCTATCTACTTTTGATGAAGGCTGATTGTTCAGGGCTCACCACAGATCAATAACAGCCGCCAAAGGATTTGCTAAGACTTTGGCAACAATTTTATATTGTAACCCGATTAGACTAATAGGCCGAAATTCATTCATAAGAAGCGGATTATGAACTTTTGGAATGAACGTGATAAATGAAGAATTACACCCATTAGGTATATGTGCTTTCTCGAAAAACTCATCCATCATAGAGAAAAATCATCATTCATTAGCTCCCAATAACGTTTAACGAATGCAAACTTGAATCCGTGTGGTCCTAGAGATTTATCTCCACACTGTCATTTTTAATTCTTTCATAGAGAACGGGGCTTCCAGACTAGGGCTTCCAGACTAATAGCTTTAGACACGGATAAATGCTTTAACTAACTGATCTTGTTTAAAAGCAAAAGGAACACCTTCAAATTTTTTGAATTTTTCCTGCAAAAAAATCACGAAACAAACTTTTATGTCAGTAGGGTCGACACGCTACGTTTGATCCCGTCAATAGACCCACTTCGACGTCGAGCATTAATCAAAGCATGAAAATATTTTGAGTTCTTGTCTCCTTCTACTCCCCATTTTGCTTTTTGTTTCAACTCTTGGTTTTGGTTATAAAGTGCAGTTCAAAAATGAGGTCTCGCCTTTTAGAAAACAACACTTCATTACCTCCTATACATTCAATTTGATTGTCAACATCCACAATTTCATTTGTTATTGCTACTTTATTCCTTGTTACCTTCTTTTCCTACCACTCTTTAATTGTATTTTTAAGCCTCTTTAGTTTCTCTTTCAATCTAACAAAAGCTGAGTGATTATTACTCCTCAAATCTGTGCCCCAACATCTACTTACCAAATCGTCAAACCCCTCCTTCTCCATCAAAGAGTTAAATAGCTTAATGGCTTTGGTCCAAAATCATGGGATTTTTTACACAACAAAAGAGGTTGGTGATCTGATGTAATGTATTCTAAAGCTTCCAAGACAAGCCTCAGGACTTCAGAGATAATAGAGTGAGAAATGAGAACCCGGTCTAATCTACTAGCTTTCGATCCATCTACCAATATTCTCGTAAATCTATGCCTTCCCATGCCCAAGTCAACCAAATTAGCTTGTTCAATGAACCAGTTAAAGTTAGACGCCTTAATCTTGGAGAAAACTGTACCCATACGATCTTCCTCAAATCTAACAGCATTAAAATCTCCATGAACAATGTAACAGCCCGGATTCGAACCCATAAATTGTAAAATTCGATGCCATAAATTCGATGCATAAAAACCGAGATCTTGTCAGAAACCCATTTCCCTTTTACCACTAGAAAGTTTTCAAAACCAAACACATCCTCTTTACAAAAAGCTACGGGATCCCAAATTGATAAAAGGCCTCCCGAATGACCGACCGTCAATGCTTCAGCAAACTCGAACCGAAGATTTCCCAAAAGACTTTTGACTCTAAATGTATCAGAAGAAGACATTAAAGTTTCCTGATCGAAACAAAATTAACACAATATTTATTAAGAATATTTTGAAGCAGCTGACATTTTTTCTCAGCCCTCGTTCTACGCATATCTAAAGATAATACATTCATTGGTAACCTGGTTCAATACCAATCCTCTGTACAATCTGTTCGGCTTTATTTAGGTCCCCTTTTATATCAACACCCATGTTATTACCAGAATCCAATATCTCTCTTGCTTTGTCAACGGAAGTAGAAGAGCCTTGTGAAGCACAAAAGGAATTTCCTTGATTATGGAGAATGTTATCTGAAATATCGTCTTTCCCATCCATTGGATTTTTGAACGAAATAGAGTCTGCTCCTTTGACAAAACCCGAACCACTATAATAGTCTCAGTTCGTTGTCTTGGAAGTGTGTAAAGGAGGACACGACTTGGCTTGCTTATTCGTGGCTGCATCTTTTTCAATGATTCGATCCAACGAGAACACATCATTAGCAATAGCTTTTTCAATAACATCTTTGTTAACCTCATTGTAAGACGTCTCTTCCACATTTTTTCCAATAATATCAACGTCCAGATTAATATTATGATCCTAGTTAATCTCAGGAATAATGACATTCTCTTTTTTATCTCTATTTACCCATTAAGCATACCAAAACCTACCTTTATCTAATCATATAAGCACATAAGCTTTTATATACCACATTAGGAGATCATCCTAGTATAGGTCATAATCCATCTTATACGTTCAACTACATCCACACTATTACCGATCATGATAGATGTCTACCTATGATATGCACTAGCTCAAAAACGTATGCACGTAAGATTAACATAAACTTAATCTACGACATAGTACATAAACACATAGTATTTTTCCACCCCCAAAGGCATGCGAATAGTAGGGGTTATGAACTCACCTAAGACGAGAAAATATAATCTCCAAAGATTGATGAGCGCCATACCAATCCCAACGATGATTCCAACCTATTACATACATCAATTCATTACACGGTATCCCAAACGGTAAGGTCTAACTAGTTAAACTATGCCACAATCCCCAAGGATGACTTAGAAGTGATTCAAAAACGTTTAAATGACAAAGGAAGAGTTTTGGTTAAATACGGTTCAATGGCTTAGCACCCAAAATTTGACATAAAAATCAAAGTGTTTGAAGTTGAGTTTTTAAAATTTTTTGGACCTTATAACGATGATATAAGACTAATAAACAAGCTTTAGATCATTAAAAGTCGACCGGTAACCGAATGAAAATGTTACGGAAAGGACAATAATTGGTCGATGATTAGGCAAATGAAGTGACAGATCCAGATCATTTGTCAATTCCTAAAGATCATCCGCAGATTTTGAAGAACAAGAAAACAGGTTTTGACCTATAAATCGACAACCTTAGAAGCCAAATCCAGTTACCAAACTTTAACACAACCAAATTCAAGTATAACCACACCATAAATACAAACCCACTTCTGATTTCTCAACTTTTGATTTCAACCCCGATTTTGACTAAAAACACACATTTTCACCCAAATTGACCATCAATAGTTTAGATCTATACCAAGGAAGTAACCTACAATGTAAGAAGAACATTTTGAGATAAGAAACACTTACCAATTCAACCCGAAACTCCAAATCTGGTTTTTGAAGCTTTAAAGTAGATGAACACTTGATTAATGGATGAAATCTTGAATCTAAAAGATGATTATTATTATTATACACTAGTTTGTTCCCCCACTACACTCTCGCGTCCGCTTCTGGCTTCTCCCGAGAAATGATTCGTTGAGTTAAAACTTTTAACCTGAGACTCGTTCAAATACTTCGTTGACATATTAATATGTATTTAAAAATTACGTTTCCAATGACTATTTATACGCCTACCTTTTCCCAACAAAAGTTACTTTACCAAAGTTTGACTCATTTCAAAATTACTAGTCACGTAACGTGACCCGTCCAAATGACGAGTGTTACATTAATTAATATATATATATATATATATATATATATATATAGACTTTGCTTATTTTGAGAACCAATTTTTTTGCAATAACCATGAGAACTCTCGTATTATCTATTTGATCATATGTTTTTTTGTTTATTCACATGTGAAATGATATAAAAAAGTATGTCGTATAAGAAAATTTTTAAAAAAAGCATTCAAAACAACCTATTGTGAACTTATGAATGAATATGTTCACGTTTTTGTTAACATATTAACAAACAGGTATATATAAGGTCTTGAAAAAGACTTCCTTCTGCAACATATATTTTTATAACGTTTTCACATGTGAATGAACAAAAAAAAACATGTTCTCCAATACATAATTTAAGAGTTCTCAAGGTTCTTTAAAAAAATGGGTTCTCAAAATAAGGTCCCCCTATATATATATATATATACACATGTAATAAAATGATGTGATTCATTTTAAACGGCACATGGTGAAAATTATTTGGTACATGAGGTTCGACTCACACTCAACCAGTGTCTCCTAAAATCAATACAATTGTGGAAGACGTTGGCTATAAATAGCACTGGCAGAAGGATGTTTGAAGTGTGCCCAGGAGTTACATTATTGAGCACAACACCATCGCCAAAATCATTATTCACTAGTAGAAATTTGTAGTTTTATATCTATTTTGTTGAACGTTTACTTTCAAGTTATGTCATAAGAATCGAGTTAACAATTATGAGAGGATTGTACGTCGAAGTTAATTTTGGAAGTTAATAATAGATTGGGCTTTTATCAAAATCATTGTGCGAAAAGTCTCATGAAGTTTAGTTAAAATTCACGAAGATTTAATTTTAGTTGTTATTATTTACAAACTACATTTGAGTAGATCACAAGGTTACGTGGAGAAGCTGTTGGGATCTAATAGTTGGGTAGAATTTGATTGTCCTTAATTTATTGCTTGTGTGGATTATTGTTCTCGTTCTACGGTTACCAATCTTATTTGGTACACTTCTATTTTAAGGTTAGATTTTTACTTATTACTTTAATAATCTGATATGATAGTCTGGTTAGAAACTGAGGTTGAAAACATTTTGTGCTTCCAAAAATCAAACAAACTCTTTTTGATAAAAATAGTTAAAAACTACTTTTAAGATCTTATGACCTTAAGATTTATCTTTTGCTATTTTTACGTCAAAATTTACGTTTCAATCATTTAAAAGCTTTTACAAAAGATCATTGTAATTTGTTAAGCAACGTGACAGCTCGGTCACGGCTTCCCTAATTTTACACTTTTTTTAGACTAAATTTAATATTGTTTTTAACTACTAAAACTATTTCCCTTTGACGATTCTGGACTTACTACTAGTTATACTATATGCGACGGAGTATACTGCCCGTGTGTAATATAACTATTAGTATATTCTTGTTTTAGAAATTTAAAACTTAAGTAAATTTTACGAGCAAAACGATTAAACAAAATGTGCACTAAAATTCTAAAATACACGCACTGTGAATCAATTGTCGTAAATGGCTTAATGGCTTAGGACAATACATAGGGCACACATTTGTAAACTCAAATATAAAATCTAGCGACGTTTGGTTTATTTAAATTTAATGGCCTGCAAAATCATTTCATTGATCGCCCGATCACACTTTTACCGACGTGGTAGAATATATGATTAGGGCACCTCCAATGGGAGATTGATAGAATATATACTTATTCTTTATAAAAAAGAAAAAGTTATTCAAAAACTTTTCACTATTGTAAAGTAAAAGGTTTTTTTCCCCTAAAGGTTGAAGAAGCTCAACCTCTTACACCAATAACTTTTTACATTAATTTTCAATTTAAGTCCTTTAAAATTTTTTTTTATCCCCTTCTAAGCTTGCTTTAAGTGGTTATTTACATATATTTTATAATTTCATCTCTATTAACGTTTTTTAGCATATATATATATATATCTGTCTAATGCAAAAAGCATTTTTAATTTTTTTAACTTAAAATGATGTGGTAATCAAAAAACTATTGAAACTTATTATGATTGGAAATGTTCTTACTTTTCGTCCCAAACTTTGAACATATTATTACTTATTAGTAGTTTAATAAATCACCACCAAAAACTAGGGGTATCCATGAATCAGTTTGGTTTGGTTTTGACTACCAAACTGTTAATTCCGATTTTAACATGTATCAAACCAAACGAGACCAACTATATTGTCTAACCGAACCAGACCAAACCATATAAGGCAGTCTAATTTGACGGGTTTATAAGTTTATTTGTTTTTCTTTTATTTTTATATAATTTTGTATATATTTGTTAGGATTTATGTTAAGATTTAAAACAAACACTTAAAATTAAAAGTATACATATTTAAAGAAGTACTAGCCGGTCAAACTATTTGTTTTAATTTATTTGAACTTTTGGTAAAAACTATCTATATATTAATGACAAATTTAACATCCATATATAGAAAAAGTTTTTGTTTATATAAGAAACGTATAACTAATTATAAATTCGAAATACTGTATAGGTATATTATTTATGATGAAACTCTAAAGAATTTGAAACATAAAAGTGTTTATGTTGGTAAAATGTTTAAACTTTATGAATTTAGACAAAGTCGTATTCTTCTCGGGTTGTAAAAGTATGAAGTACGGTCCGATCTGATTTTCTGCGGTATTTTTTTGCTCAAACCGTAACCGAATCAAATAACCCGTTTTTTCAAAACTTAAACCACTAAATCAGACCTTAATAACTCAATCTGCTCAAACCAATTCAAATACCGTAGTTTGGTCTGAGTTAATTGATTGAGGGTTTAATAAATACCCCTATAAAAAAAAATATGATCTGTATACCATTAAATTTTGAAAAAGTATTACTAAACATGTTTTACATTCTTGTATATCAAATACATTTGGGTAATGATCAATCCAGCCCGCCCGCTTCCATAGTTAAGAGGATTTTCAATGCATTACTATAACGTGGTGGTGTACGGAATCGGTTCCGCTGTCAAAAAACCTCACACTTACAAAAAGCGCGGGAATAGAAAAATGAAAATGGCGCCAGAAAGCCTCAAAACCCACCACCGATATAATATTCTCTCTCTATCTCTATAGTAAATCCGGTCATAAATCGCTTCATTTTCTTTTCACCTTTTTAGAATCAAACACTTTCACTGCTATTCAAATTGATTTCAATATAATTATTATTACTAGTATTTGAGTTTTAATCTATAAAACCCTAAAAGGGGTATGGAAAATTTGTCTTATATATGCGGTGGTCTCGGCATAATCGAAGAAGACGATGACGGCAATCCCATCGGATACACCACCGGAGAATACTGTTCAGGTCTCTTTTTAATTTTTATATCTATTTTGTATAGATGGATTTTTTTTTCCAGTTATATATATACATAGGTTAATAATTTTGATATACAATACAAATACAAAAATGATGGACAGATAATTTGAAGGATTTGTTGCGGTTTTTAAGGCGAGACGATCCGGAAGGTCGACAAGTGTTTAAACAAGTTTGTAAATGGAGTATAGTTGGGAAAGATATTTTGCCTATTATTCAGTATTGTCAACATGACAATCCTTTGGTTCTAAATGCAGGTATACTCAATTTTTATCATTATTATTATTTTGCTCATATAAATGTTGCTTTTGTATGCAATTTGAGTGTGTGTCTATCTAAATACCCGATTTCTATTCTATCCCATTCCATTCCATAGAATATATACATTGATGACTTAAATGGGACAAAGAAAAGGACTTTGTTTTTTCGGTACCCTGATGACCTGATCAATGAATTTTACGGGGTTGGATTATTTGTGGGGGGTTTTCAGAAGTCGGCTTTCGTGTAATTTAAGAGTAGGAGTAGGATAGTTTGCCGTTCTATAAAGATGGAATAAATGTAACATGTTCTCCATTTCATCTGATGATCTGGTCATCAGGTCGCTCGGTGACTTAAATAGAACAAGAAAATTAACTTTCAACGGCCCGTTTTTAGAACATTTTTTAGTACAAAGGATGATTTTTCGTGTTTTGAAGTTGATATTTATAATTCAAGCATGGTCTTGTATTTGAAATGTAGAGAGGCTATCTTTTATCTAATTGAAGGGACTTGAAGGAGTATTTTAGTTGCCGATAATGATCTTTCATATATATGGTTGTGTATGCAGTGAAGGTTTTGGTGTTTCTTACGATGCCAGTTGAGCCAACGTCTAAAGATATACCACAACAGATTGAATATCTTTGGGGTTTGAAGTCTTTGATCACTTCCAGTCATGCTATTCCTGTGATAGTTACCCTTCTTGAGAGCCCACTTGAGCATTTGGAAGGGTATGTCGATCAAGTTTGTAGTTGGCATTTTATTTGCATAATATAAATGAAAATCTCTATTATTTAACTGAAGGTGTAAATGGTTATCATTGTAAGTAAATATACATATCGAGGAAGAAATTCTTCAACATATGGTTTTATATACAATAGTTGGTTTTTATCGAGGATTTTTTGGATATCCGCATCCTATTACAATAATACAATTTACAATAACAATAATTATTAAAGATAACAGACCTAAGTCTTGTTGTGGAATGAAGGGTGTACTTATATATAGGCTGTAGATTGTAGTGAAAAAAAATCGTTAACTTACTATATCACTGGATGTCCTTCACTGTTGGTCTATATTTTTAGCTATAAGACAATCTTATTTTGCATATATGTCAAAAGTACGACCATATATCTTAAGGTGACAGCAGCATTAGAATGTGATCATAGTGCATACCCTGAGGAAATAGTTTTTACTTTTGAGTATTGTTTTTATTTGTATGGTGGGTCCTATGTTAGGATGGTATGACTAATAGTTATCTTACACATTATAGTTTTAATCAGGTGTTGCATCTATTTGTATCATTCTATTAGTGATAAAGATATGGGCCTTGGTCTAGGGGTTATTGAGGGTACCACCAACCAAGAGGTTGTGGGTTCTAGTCTTAGCTGGGACGAATGTGTGGTAAAAGTGCGGATATCTGCCTTTCCTAAATTTGTGAATAATAATGTCTAAAGTTTATTTGGTTCTGTTTGTAACTAAAAATTAATATGTTCAGTTCTTGTTTTTGATCAGTGGATATTAACTCATACTGCGTTAGTTATCTTGGTGCTTGATGCTGTCCCTGTGGTTTAATTTTTTTTTGAAACAGGGATTTGTTCACGGAGGATGACTGGAAGTTGGTGCAACTGGTAATTACTTTATTTCGCAATATTTTAGCTGTTCAAGATATCACAATGCAGCAAAGAGTTGCTGGATCAGCCTCTGAGTTCATACTTCTTAGAGATAGATTCTTAAAACTGTTGTTTGATGAGAATGTGATGGATTTGATCTTAGTCTTGACACAACATGTTGGGGGTGCAAGTAGCATTTTCCGTCAGGATAACTTGCTTTTATTGGAGACTTATTATTACATATATAAGGGTCAAGTTCCTGAGTTGATTGCAAGAGCTCATCTAGATGCCAACAAAAAGGTATTCATTTATGTTTTTAACATTATATCGACATTAAATGGATAAGTCAAAGAATCAATGTTAACCGTTCTGTAGATACTCAAATTACAAGTATACACTGCTGAGTAGTCCCACAATAACAGTCACAATACTTGTACTAAACTGTTATATTGTTGTTGGTATAAAATTAAATGGGTATCCTTTTTACCCAAAAACAGAGTAGTGCCACAATATACAAGTAGTTTCTTGGAATAACCTTCAATATTTATATGTTTTTAGAAGTTTTTGGGGGATGGGTACTTCCATTTTTGCTGTAATTACTAAATGAGAAGCGCGTGAGGTATCAGCTCTACTGCTTATGTTCATCAGGTGGAGGCGGAAGCAGACGCTACTGCTATTGATCTCAAGTCTCTTATGGAAGAGGAAAAAGCAAAAAGAAGGCAAACAATACTATGTAATCTGGGTTCTCGATCAACCTTCAGCGGATCTTTTACCCGAGTTACTATGGTAAAAACTTAGTTTTTAATTTAGAGGTGACAAGACTATGTTGGTCAGGCGGGTTGGGTAACAGGTCAAAACACTGAAACAGTCATATTACGTTTGGACTGAAGAGGGCTCGGTTGACCTGAAACGCTTTTTGTGAAACTTTTTGTTCACTTTTGAATAAATGTGCGTTAATTGGTTAGGAAAAGTGTTGCATTTCCATTAGAATCAAACTATTTTCAGATAAAATGATTTAGGAAATTTAATGCATTTTAAACATGTTTTGGTGATTTTCAACGTATTTCACTTTTACCCAATTCTCCCTGTCAGCTTTTTTAACTATATATCAGAGATAAAATATAAACTGGGGTAACCCATATATAGTTTCGATTGTATCCTTCATTATTATTGAGGTATTCTTTGTTAAGTTTATCGATTGACTTTTTCAACAGGATGGCTCCAAAGTTCTGGTGAAAGGTAATCCTTGTGCAGATTCTCATGAATTGTTAAAAGGTCATAAGAATCCACATGGTTCATCCAAAAAGATGCTATGGGAGAGCGGAAGAATGCCAACAACAAACAATGACATCCTTCGTCTGCTCCATGATTTTACTAATCAGTTCTTGTTAGGAGGTTATAATAGTGAGTGTCATGTTTAAAGCTATCTGTGTTTTTGTAGTTATATTACCTCATTTGGCTTTCTTACATTGCTGGTCCGTATTTTATATCTAAGTTGTATTTTCAACAGTTTTAATGCAGTCAATCCGTGAGGATATAGAAAAAGAACACCATGCTATCGAAAATAATGATGTCACTACTTTCTTTCAAGTCGCTGAATTTGTTATGTCTTTCCAGAATCACAAGTTACTTGGCTCAAACGTGAGATGCTATATTAAATTTGCTAATATTCCTCCATAGTTGTGTTTTTTTTTTCTTCTGACTAACTAATACTAGTACCTGATTTCAATGGGTTTTTGATGCTTAACAGCCTAAAGCTAATGTCAGTATAACTGAGTCTTCTAGAGATTGTGATGCTGATAGCACATTGTTTAAAGGCAGCATATGCGGATCAATTTCTGAAACAATGAATGAGTCAATGTTTCTACTTGTTGTATCGAAGTGGCGTACTGCATTTGATGGTTTGAAGGAAACGAACAACTACACATTTCTCTCTGCAGCAGGATCTCTCATAAAAACAATGGTGAGTCTTGGTATATTGATCCTTGAAGAAATTACTAGACATGTGACGCTTTCATGATCTTGCACTCTAGACAAATGTAGTATGTAGCTATTAGAATGTTATTGTTATGTCATCTTACAAGTGCTCCTATAGTATTCATATAGCCAATGGGGTTGGTGGCTCATTGGTAAGGTCTTTGTCCTTGGGGAAATCCATCTGGGTTAGAGTCCCACTTTTCGCATTTGTTAGAGTAGATTATTGTAAGTCCGAAGGTGCATCATAGGCATTCGTGTAGTTTAGGAGTAGGAGTAGAAAAGATTGTCTTTCAAAAAAAATTATCTTTGGAATTAGGGTTATAATGTATTATACGTATTCATTGTGTAAACTCCCAAGTTATATGCATCAAATGCTCTAATAACAGCCTCAAGATTGTTCTATTGGACCATTAGATATTTTCTGTTTGTGAAAGGCACTTAAATAAGACTGACCTAACAGTTGAGTTCCTAATTGAACGGTATTATTTGTTTTGTAGATAAATATGTTAGATTTGGTGCTGAAGCTGTCACCTGAAGAGTCAAATGAGCCTCAGACTGCCCGTGTTCTTCTTTACAAATTATTTTATGATCAAACAGACCAAGGGATGACCTATTTTTTGTTCAGTCTGATCAAGGCATTTAATCCACACAAACAACCAAAAAGGTTCCTTTGCTTATATCATGATTAGCTAACAGTTCTGTATTGACTTTCATTTTGACAAGAAACATATTTGATGCTTCCCAGTTAATACATATGAACTGTTTAGGCTCCTGTATTTTCAAATATGGGGAATATATAAAAGTGTCAAGTTTTGAATTTTCAAAGTCCAACTATTTCACCTTTGAGTTTAAATAATTTTTCTTTGTGTTAGATAATACTTGATGAAAATTATATGAATTGATTGTGTTTTAAAAGTGTTTTTATTGGTATAGTTTTCATCAAGTTTTAGAAAACACAAAAAATATTTAAGCTCAAAGTTTCAAAATAGGACACTTTTAATGGAACGTAGGGAGTACTTTTTTTTGTAAACTCAAGGGAGATGAAAAACGATTTCTAAATCAAACACAGGTTTGTTTGGTTAACTTAGAATATATGTATTTATTTTTCAGCATCAAAATTAGTAAGGACCAAAGAAGTAATGTTTTCTTGCTTTTTCTGTCACAAGTTCTTTGTGTCAAGCCAACCATAGAATAAAAAATTTAGCATGTATAATCGATAATAAATGAATGCACATGGGTTAAGGGAGGTTTCTAGATAAGCTAAACATTTGCTACTAAAGTGATATATTTTTTAGATAAAACCTCTTCATAATTCTCTAAATTTTAAAACTAACATTGCCACCTTTTCTTTAACTTATCATTCTCTTATAGTTTCATCTTGCTTTAATATCAGTGATCTTTCTGATTTGGTTGAGACAATTCATATAGTAATACGGCTAATGGAGAACCTTCAATCACGTGGTACGTTGCGGGTATGTTTTGTTCTGGTGTCCAAATTACATAATCTTTTGATGTTTTTATTAAATTATCATGCTTTTATGCGCTTGTGTCGGGCCATGCATTCACCAAGCCATACTTTTATGCATGTTATTTTTGATTACTATTCTATCAACTGTGATAAGAAAGTTGAGATGAAAGCATGTCTTCCTTTTTTATAATTTAATTTCTTATTATTCGATGTATACTCTATAAGATTTCTGATAAGCACGTCAGCTGTTACCAATCATGATGAGAATAATCGACTTACAAATACAAGTTGCAACTCATGGCCAGGAAACTTGAAAGAACTAGATAGGAACTTTCAAGTGTTAAGTTACTAGAACATCAGCCATAATTTTGACCTTTATTTTAAGAGATATGTATTCAATAGAGAGAGCAGGGACCTTAGTTTAGACTACTGGATCAAGATACCTTACCATTGATTTTACTCATTTACATACACACAGTAAAAGATCTTAGGAGTTTGATAATGTCAACCGTATGGTATGAAACTTGATAAAATATATCCTTTAAAATGGCATGTGCAGTGAGCTAGATAACCCAAATTAGAGTATCCACCTTCTAGGCATTACTACATCATGCCAAGCATCAGTGCCAAATGTCTGTTTGTGTCTCATTTCAGTTAGGGGTGTAAGCGCAAGTTAATTGATGTTATATTTTGTTCATATTAATGGAACTTGTGAAATCCTAGATATCATGTATTGATTTTCAAAGGTCTTTTGGCAAAGGTATAAGGGAAGACAGAATTAGTGAAACTACCAATCTGGACTTTAAAGAAATCTATGTCATGTTAAGCCATCACCATATATGTAAATGTATCATTTCTCACCTGGGTAACTCCCCAAACACCATAGGGGCTAATGCCAAGTATATCATGGGCCAACTTTTAGATGATCAAAGGCATTTGCATGCTTGCCAATCTAATACAAATTTCACAAAAACTCAAATTAGGTTTTTCCAAGCTTATACAATCTCAAAAAAACTCGAAATAGGTTTAGTGTATCATACTGTTAGCCCGTTGCTAGATTTTCACTAAAAATAAATGAGCCTGATAGTTTCTCAAGGAATACAGTGGAACACATAAACTTGTCTATCTATCTTCAAATAGTTTGTATAGGTGCACACAGTGCAAGAAGAAGATGCACTTAATGACAAATCTTAGGAAACAACTGTGCTCATACCATGGACTAATGTGAATTCCAAATGAGTCAATTTTGTGGCGGAATGCACATTGGACCTTGAACCTAGAAGTTGATAAACATCATATGTCTATGGAGATGTATTTACTTGTGAGAGGAAACACTTCCCAATGGATGTTCACATGAGCATTCTTGATTCTGTGTGAGGAAACTTTTCCCATGTGCGGCTTAACATATATTCTTCATAACTTTGAAAAACCAACTTATTGGTTGAAAGTCAAATATGTGGTGTCACGGTTGATGAACATCAAGGACGATGGTTTAAATATTAAAACGAAACCTTGCTAAATGAATTGTTACAGCTTACAACCCTAGTGATCAGAACTCTTTTTTTTCTCTTTAATTAATTAATGGCTGGGTTGTGAATTACTGCACAAATTTTAATAGTTAGGTGTCAAGATGAACGTATCTTTGATGACTGTCTTTTGAACCTGTTTATTCGAGGCTGGATCTGCATGTCCTTATTATTTTGTATATCTATGTATGTATGTGTAAGTATTTATATTTTTATATACATATAAACATGTCTATGGATGTATAAGGCCTTTTGGACACTAATTGATATGAACCTATACTGTGATAGGTTGCTAAGAAGTCAAGGAAGAAAAGAAAGAAGAAAGCCTCAGCCCCAAATAATGATGCTAATAGGGAAGACCAAGCTACTGCTCAGAACAACGCTGCTAATGGGGTGGACCAAGTTACTCATCAGAACAATGCTAATGATACAGACCAGGTTATTGATCAGAATGAGGATTTAACTGTTAGGGGAGAAAAAGACGAGAATATGAGCATACTAGAAAAAGAGTTGCCACAAGGTTCAAGTGTTGATAAAAATGATGATGACATATCTCCAGGAGAGTCTGATCAGGCTGGTGCAACTAAACAGGAAACAGAAGATATTGAACCCGATTTGCCACAGACAGAAAACAAGTCTAAATGTGCTAACCCTAAGGCTAACGATGATTATTTCTCAGATGTTTCATCTTCTGATGAACAGCAAGATGCAACAAATGAAGTTGACTTTAAAGCCTCTTCATTGGTGTCTTCCCTTGCAAATGGCACCATAATCCAAAACTTGTGTTGGCTGCTGAAATTTTACAAAAGCAATTCTATTAGAACTAATCATTACATTATATGTGCACTGAGAAGAATTTGTGAAGATCTGGAACTCTCTCCAATGCTATACCAGGTACTAAGTCTAAATTGTGTCAGTACTTAGTGAGATATAGTTTGTTATGGTTACTAACAGAGGCTTAATTTTTATCCATTTGCTTATAAATATTGGGATTATTATTATTAATCTCTTAATGGCCTTATGTGTAAACATATGCATAAAAATGAGAAAAAAGTATTACCCTGTCATGACATAGTAGTCTCCTAATAGACTACCTATCATGATGAGCTTTCCAAAACTAAAAGAAATCCCTTTCTGGAAAGCGATAACTTAAGCCTTTTTTAGCGGTTTCTTACATCTGTGAAGTCTTTTTTTGGTTATATTTTGTATGTATACATCATTATTATTAAAATAATTTTAAAAAACTTTAAACTTATAACTATTGACATAGTCATTTCTACCTTAGAGTAACATGACACCAACATAAAACCTCTGCTGCTGTGGCTGGTGCTTTGTATGTGTTACACCACCGCAGTAGCAGTTGTTTTGCTGCTTTCGCCTGGTACCCAACAATCGCGAACATCACAATCTGTTTACCCCTTTTATCAAGGCCATCTTTTAATCATTTTAAAAGTGTATGCATACATTTATATGGCTTCTAAGTTTGCCAAAAAGCTATTTATTTACTTAGTTATCCACGTTGTTTTACAACCATTTTACAAAAATGGGGTGTAAATAAGATGCATCTCAGTATGTTGCCGAGATTCGTTTGACATCATGTAGGCATTCCACGTTGCTCAATGTGCAACATTTTCCCCCTTGCCGCTCGATCATCATTTGTGCTTAAGAAATGTGAACATCACAACAACGCTTAGTGAATTGGAAAGTCATTAAAATCTACAACTCATGAATACATTTTTGAGTCATACAACTACATTTGCAACTGGCTTGTGGTTCCATAATCTAAAGTTTAACCATACGGATATACTTGGGAGAAAACCACAATCATCCCATACCTCATTAAACCGCTCATAACCATCATGAATCATAAACAAATCTCATTACAGTAAGGAGTAGCCAACCATTCCTAATGTGTTTTGGATAAACTCGATCCAAGTTGACTTATACCAAAAGTTACCTTTTTTGATACGTTACCCTATGCCACCTCTTGTCTATAGTATGTAAGCTTACAATTGGATTTTGGATGCAGCTATCGCTTCTCATCATATTTAATACTATCTTGGAAGAGCAGAAGTTATGTTCAAGCAAAGAATACGAGAATATCGTCTCATTTCTTACATGTCTGGTTAGGAGAATGCTGAGGAAAATGAAGAGTGATCCTCTTTTATTTGTGGAAGTTCTCTTTTGGAAGACACGTAAAGAATGTCATTACATTAATTGTGAATCAATGCTACAAGATCTTGGCAAAATGAGAAACGATTATAGAAAGAGGGGAGATGATCCCTCACATGAAGATCTTGGTGAAACTGCTACCTCTGGTAGAAATGGATGGGTTAGAAAAAGCTTAGCCGATGCA
Organism: Erigeron canadensis; assembly: GCF_010389155.1. Classification (NCBI taxonomy): domain Eukaryota; kingdom Viridiplantae; phylum Streptophyta; class Magnoliopsida; order Asterales; family Asteraceae; genus Erigeron; species Erigeron canadensis. The sequence continues at coordinate 19,598,187 of NC_057768.1, forward strand.
CTTGGTGATGATGAAGCTGATGTTGTTGTACCTCTTTGGGGAGATGGTGACCAGAGGTAAGGAGGTGTCCTTGGTTCGTTGGCCAATTTAGTTTTATTCTTTCATTTGTCATTAGTGGTTGGAAACTAAGAAGGTTTTGTCATTAGTAGTGGGAAACAACATGGGCCATATTTGTGTGCACTGACCAGAAGCACTTTTGTCTACAACTTAAGCAGGGATAATGTACAAGGAGCCCAGCCAACTCATTTTTTCATCAAGGCTACTTAACTACTGAAACTACATTATAGGCAACCCAAGCATGTATCGACTTTTGTTTATGTCAACTTTGGCCAAAAATCTGCTGGATGACAAATACTTTGTTGACTATTCAATGGTTTTTGACTTTACATTATAGAATAGATAACCAAGTTTTTTTTAAAAAAAAATTGAAGTTGTAAGTTTATCTTTGTCAATTAGCATGTATTCGACGGGCTTGGTATAACAAAAAGCTTTACATACGTGGTGGCCTATAAAAAGGTTTTAGTATGTGGGACGCCTTAATGGAAAATGGTAAATAGTTTGGTGGCCTTCTTATGCAATATCCATTTGTTGTATAATTAACTTATATTATATGTATAATCAATAATTTTATTAAAGATCAAAATTTTTTGAATAAAATTAATTTAGAAAGGTTTTATGCAGTTAAGTCTCATCTGGGCAACTCTCAACTTATTTTTCATGGTTTCTTATAAGTTAGATATTTTGTTTTACCTGTTAGAGATAAAATGTAACCTTAATCATTGCCATGTCTGCTTATTGCCTGGGGATTTTTATTCCTTATTCACTTTTATCTTCTCTACTTTTATGTATCCCATGTGATAATTTAATTGATGTGTAGCGAGGAAAATCCTGATGAAGCCCAAGTGCAAAAGACCTCAAAAAGAACCAAGTCGAATTTTGGAGAAGGGAGAGAAAGCATGATCCAACAAACCGACCCAGCGGAAGAACTTAATAAGTATTACTTTTCTTTTATTTAGTTTCACATTTAAAACTGCTTCTATTGGTCTTATCTTTCTTGACCATTATCTCTTCTTTTCTTTAGAGAACATCCTATAGAGCAGAAACAAGGTAGAGCACGTAAAAGATTGAAGCCACTTGTTCTTGATGATGCACTAGTAGAAAAACTGAAGGATCTTTTCGAGAAGTAAGTAAACTACAATTTAAGTATATTACTTCTCCTTAGATAAAACAATTGTGTATGAACTTTAACATGCATGCACTTGCTTAACTGCATCTTGTCAAATGGAATGGTCATTTCAGGTATAAAGAATTTCCGGATTGCAGTCAACGTATAGTAGCAGAACTTAATTTAGAGGTTTTACCAGCTCAGATTTCCAAGAAGCTTAAAGAGATGGGATTGAAAGTTTCATCAAAGAGGAGAACAGGTGATATGAATGTCTCTAGTATTCATGGTAACGCCATGGATACATCACCACAGCAACCTATGTAAGTACTTTTTCCGTAGCTTTTGTGATACAGCTCAAGCGGGATGATTTTGACCCATTGAGTTGATTTGGTTTTTGTTTTTTATGACGGGCAAATGGGCTATGTTCAAAAGGAAGCAGGTCAAAAGTCCCTTAAAAGTTGTATTTTTAATACGTTCCACCTCCTAAATCGGTTTATTTGATACTTATTTTTTGCTTACCCAAACCAATTCAACCAAGTACCCAATATTAGCCATTTTGACCTCTATGTTGGAGCTTTCATCCAACCAACTCGTTTTGTCAATTCTAATTTATGATCTGTGTGAGCTGGAAAAAGAAATTCTTGCACAGCGGAGAAAGATTCTTAAACTTTTGGCATCTTAAAATCAAGGGCTGTTATCTAACGTATGGTCTTGCTTCTCAGGTTTGTCAGAAAAAGGGTACGTGCATTCAGTGAAGATCAAGAGATGAAGATCAAAACTTTATTTGAGCAGTGAGTCTTTTTTTATTCAAGATGTTTCTTATATCAAAAGTATGTAATTTGGATTTTGTTTTAAACAATTATTTATTTGTATTGTAAATTACTATCTGAAATTTTATGTTTTATTAAGGTTTAAAGGTCAAAAGAAATGCAATCAAATGATTGCAAGTGCACTAGATGGTGAGGGCACATTCACAGCAGCACAAATTTCGCGGAAGCTTAGGCAGCTTGGCTTGCGACTCCGTAAGCAGAAGTCAAGTGATGACTTGCATCTGAGGGATGAAGACGGTGAAGAAGATACAACAGTTTCAGATGGAGAAACACTATCATCACTTAAGAAAAGGTATCATCATATGTTTGATTAGCTGATCATTTTGTAAGTTATTGTTTTTTTTTTATTTGACTATTTAATATATAATCAGTGTGTCAAACATGATTACAATCATTATTATATAACAGTAATACTCGTAGTATAATATTATAAATGAAATGATCTAGAAGGTTTTAGAACTCTGGGCGACCTCTGGACTGTTTTGCCCCTTTTAAATTTATTTTGCAGATTTAACCCATTTGAGATAAAATGTAACTTATTGACCTGTTTATAAGTATACAAGTAGAAATTGCCACTTCTAGCTTGTTATTTCTTCTATATTTGACTATTCGTCACTCATGGACAAATGCGCTGGTTTATATTTTTTTTTAATATGATATACAAGGTTTTTTTTAAAAAACCCACCACTAAGGTGGCCAAATGGTAGGTGACAGATGTCCTCATAAGAGGTCTCAAATTCAACCTCCCTAGGGAAATGGTTACTGGAATATCCCTGTTAGGCCGTATTTTAGTATTTACCCCATACAAGGTGTGTAGACATTCTCCATACATTTTATGCCATTCGAAAAAAAATTTATATGAAAATGGTGTTTTCTGCGGTGATAATATTGTTTACCCATTATTGTTTCTATACTTATCTTGCAACTGTCACATTGCATTGGTTGGAGCTAGTATAATTACTGGATCTTTTAGGAGCAAAACAAAGCAAAACGTGTTCCCTACTGAGGAAATAGCAGACCAGAACAGCGATAAACTATCAGATGATTCTGACAACATTGCACTCAGCTCATTTAGGTAATATTCATTTCTTTTGGTCTAAGATTTCACAACCGCTATGCACAAGATATCGGTAGCTACAACTTGAATTTAGATGCCAGAAATGCTTCTCTTTGTTTTCAGATATCAAAAAAATTAGAATGAGTGTTAATCTGGTTTTGTGGTATTCGAAATTGGTTAGTTTCTAAAGTTTTCCATCAGCTAAGTTATTCGACCAATTTGTGGAATATGGTCCAATGGAATATGTTACATGCACTAGCTAGTACAGAAAATGTGTCCAGGGGATGAAAACTGGTTTCTACATTTGTGTTGATTAGCTATATTTTAATGTTTCTTTGCAGAAATAAAAGTAAAAGGTTTGCACAAACAAATCACACCAATAATGTAATAGATGCTGAAGTTAATCAAGTTGGCAGTGGGCCACAAGGGGATGCCATGATTATTGAATCTTTTAGGAGCAAAACAACGCAAAAATTGGTCCTTACCGAGGAAATACCAGACCAAAACAGTGATAAACTATCAGATGATTCTGATAACATTGTACTCAGCTCGGCATTTAGGTATCTCACTTGCAGATTGAACTGCTATGAACAATATATCGGATGCTACACCTTGAATTGAGATGCTGGAAATGTTTCGCTTTGCTTTCAAATATTAAATCAAAAAATAAAAATGAATGTTAACCTGGATCTCCGGTATTCAAAATGGGTTCATTTGTGAAGTTTTCTATTAGCTAGGTTATTTGACCAATTTGTGGTATTGCGTCCAATGGAATATGTTATAAGCCTTAGCTAGTATAAAAAACGTGTCCAGGGGATGAAAACTGGATTCCACATTAGTGTTTTAGCTATTCTAATGTTATTTTATTTTTCTTTGCAGAACGAAAAGTAAAAGGCTTTCACAAACAAATCACACTAACAATGTAATAGATGCCGAAGTTAATCAAGTTGGCAGTGGACCACAGGGGGACGCCATGATTATTGAAAATGAGGATTATCTGGAAGATCACGGACTTACTGACGATTTGGCTGATGAACTAACTGATTTTGGGAGCAATGCAAGTCCAGTTACAGCTCCAAATGTTAGTGGTCCAAGAAGAAAACTGAGAATGGTCATAGATGCAGATGATGAAGACTAAAGAGATGACTGTAACTATTGTTAGTAAAGTATATAAAGATATGATAGATTGAAGATTAATACTATCAGGCAATTTTAAGTGACGTTCTAATTTCCAATTTTCTAACTACTTTGGATATATTCCGTAAATGGCCATGTTCGTGTTCATGTCAGCATCTCTATGGGAAGTAGATGTTTTATTTTTTGGAGCAATAGTTTTTGATGTAACCTTTTTATTTATTTTGTTCTGGTTGTATGTTTTGGAGCAAACTATTGATGTACTCTACGATCGTATAGCTGCTTGTTTGCAATCTTTTAAGAAATGAAGTTGATGTTTGCTGTTTAAAAAAAGACGATGCACCAAAGGCTTTTTTTCAGAATTAAAAAAGCACTTTTCTTCGTTCGTTTTGTAAAAATAAGGAATTTTTTTTTAAATGGACATCTAGACATTACTTTGTGTCAAACAAGATTTCATAAAAAAATTATGAAACCTGTAAAATCGGATTTATAAATTCCGGTTTCGTCCACGTAGACTAGAGGTGAACAAGAACCGATATCTACCCGACCCGAAACCGGTTTGACCCAACCCGACCCTGTTTGAAACCAGTTTGGGGTCAAACTTTGACCGGTTAATGACTGGGGTTGACTCGGTTTTTTTGGCAAAAAACCGAACCCGACCCGATCTCAACCCGGTCTTTAACTGACAATCAAAACCGAAAACCTAAACCGGTTGGTAACCGTCGGGTTGGGTCAAACTCGAACCGGGTTAGGTCAAACCCGATTGTTGACCAGGTTCGTTTTCGGTTTCGGGTTCCAACCCGGTTTTTTTGTACACCTCTAACGTAGACTGAAACCGGAATTTATAAATCTGGTTTCAAGGTCGAAAATATGTCACGTCAACGGGAATTTACGGTTTTACTATTAAAGTTGAAAGCAAAATTAGAAAATCTTGTTTCAGGGGACAATGTATGACAAAACAGTTGTTGCAACAACTTTGCAGGTTGATGTAACTAGACAATGTGAAACCGGAATAGTTTTTTTTTTTTTTTTTTTTTTTTTTCCGAACGACAATTAAACTATTTTATTAAAAGAATGGATCAACTAGCAAGGTACTAGTAATCACATTACAAAATTTAAAGTACAACAAAATAAACATAATCTATATTCATCTTAAAACTTTAACTCCTAAGGTTGCAAAAAGGTTGAAAAAAACTTATGCCAATTACAGATAAACCGAGACATAAGAAAAAACTCTATCGGTGAAGGTCAATGTAACACCCCAATATTTTAAGGTAAATAAAAATTAACCCTTTCATAGTTTTGACACTAAATTAATTTCCTAGTATTTTGTTTTGAGTTAAGGGGTTAATTTAGTTGGAACCTTATTGGCTAGCGGGTATTTTACCCACAAAATATGTTATGGGACGTGGCTAGCAGAGAGAAAAGCCAGCCACCAAGTTTGATGACTCATGTTTTCCCACTAAACTTCCACTCATCCTTTTCACTATCTTCTTCCTCTAATTCCCTTCAAATCCATGTATTTGAGGCTTCAAAAACTAAAAGTAAAGAATTGTAATTCTGGATAAATAACTATAATCATCTCCAATTGAATTAGAGATTGAAGTCTGGGGCTTACTTGGAGGTGGTGGTGACCGAAATTTTAAGGAAGAAAAAGGGGAAGAATTTCATTTTGAAAACCCTAATTCTTGGTCTCTAATTCTTGAGGTATTGTTTTCATAACCCTAGTTTTATTTGTTATTGAAATTTAGGGTTCTTAATCTTAGAATTTGGGGGGTTTTTGTTAATTGAGAATTTCAAGAAGAACCCTAATATTTTGAATTGAGAATTTGTTAGTTTGATTTAAAGAGCTATTGATAATGGAAAATCCCCCATAATAAGAAATTCATAGTTGGTGGTGTTTGGCTAGAAATCATGAAATAAAGTTCTATCATGAAGATTTAGAGTTTGTTGGAAAAGTGTTTAGTAGCCAAACACCATGATCTTAGAGTTGTTGGATGCAATTAGATGTTTGAAAGTGGTTGAGTCATGGAACTCATAGATGATATGTGATTATTCTTGTATAGGTGTTGAAGAATAAATTGTTGAACTTGTAGCCTTATTGTGTCAAGTAGCCAAGTTTGAGGTGAGTGTATATGCATATAATCATGTTCTTGTTACTAGAGGTCATAGGTGGGTAAATTCCTATGACCCATTTGATAGTTGTTTGTTAGAACTAGTAGGTGGGTAAATTCCTACTAGTCAAATTGTTTGTAAGAGCTAGTAGGTGGGTAAATTCCTATTAGTCAATTCGTTTGTAAGAGCTAGTAGGTGGGTAAATTCCTACTAGCCAAATTATTCATGGCCATGTTGAAAATGAATGTATGTTGTTTGAAATGTGTGAAAAGGCTAGCTTGCTAGGCTTATATGGTGCTTGATGCACAAAGTTGAAATGACATGATTATGATTATATGTGTATGCATTCACTAAGCGTTGCTTATGTTTTAGTTGTTTAACTCTTTTATAGGAGTTGGTAGTAGCAAAGGTAAGGAAGCAATCGAGTGAAGTTAGAATTGGAAGCTCTTGCCATTTGGAAGGTTGGCATATTGGATAATTTGGGTAGATGATCCCTTTGGTACCCATTGGCTTATGATACATGTTATTTGGTCAAATTATTTTGGATGAACTTTTGAAAGGTTGTAGTTGCGTTAGAAACGTTAGTAATGGTAGAATTTGTAACTAACTTGACAATTACCCAAGTAGGGTTATCGACCCGCTTGTGGAATTTTGTAGTCATAAGTCTTGTAAAAAGGAATGATTTCATGTATGGGTGATTTATATGCTTTAAAGGTCATGTTTTGGTATTTGGAGATGTTGAAGTTGAAATGGTGTTTTGGTTTTAACAAAAAGAGTCAAGTGCAGGGAAAACCTGATTTTTGTACAAAAGTCTGCTGCAGGTAGCTCCATTGCGCCGCAGTGGGAGCCTGTCTTAACTCACCGCGCCGCAGTGGGCTTATGGGTAATTGTTGCCGAGGAAAACCACTCCGCCGCAGTGGGTGTGTGGTGCCTCACTGCGCCGCAGTGAGCCTCCTTTCATTTTCTGCCGAAGTTTTCCACTGCGCCGCAGTGGAGGTGTTTTGCCTCACTGTGCCGCAGTGGGCATTTAAAAAAAAAAAAATTTTTATACGATTTTGTTTAAAAAGGTTTGGGTTCGTACAGTCAAGCCACCGGTTTTCACTTCACGATATTTTTGTTGCAACTCCAAACAAGTTCCAAGGAAAAATAACTAATCAAAGTAAGACACATTTACTCAATGAACGGATTCGCGATCCAATCTTCCCATGTCGCCTTGGACTTCCTGTCACGATAATGAATCCAAAGATAGGATGTTGCAACGATAGAATTAACGATACCCTTACTAGTCTCGGTCTTGTCATTATAAAGTTTGTTGTTTCTTGCTTTCCAAATGTGCCACAACCAAATGAAAATAATGGCTTCAAATCGCTCGCATATCTTTTTTGACTAAGACACGATGTCACACCATTTCAAGGTCCCTTCAATCGAATCAGTGAGGATGTCTATTTTGGTCCAAGAACATATAAGATCTTTCATATCATTGACAAGCTTACATTGCTCGAAAGTATGTTGAGAAAACTCAACAGCCCTCGAACAAAAGTCACATGAAAAAGTGTTGATGTCTATGCCTTTCACAAAGAGATTAATGAAATTTAGGAGACAATTTCTCCCAAGTCTCCATGCGAAGATGTTGACTTTTTTAGGCACAAGCCTATTCCATCGAGTCTTTAAATTGCTGTGACTAGTAACTCGATAATGATCATAGCAACATCTAATATGAGCAACAGAAAAGTATGACTTACCATTGAATTGCCACATCCACTTGTCTTTGTTGTTAGTAAATTGGATTTTAGGAAGATTGTGAGAAAGCTCCTTAAATGTAGAAATCTCCCTAGACTTTTCGCAGAGGAGTGCAGGACATGCAAACCATGCAGACTTATATATTAAACCAAATTTCGCATAGCCTCTTCCACCGTTTCATGCAATAACAACTCAAACTTTTTTGCTTTTCTTCCAAAAAATCATCCCTTAATATTTGTAATTTTATCCATCCATGGCATCTCTAAATGTTACATATGTACCAAAAAACCCCGAATTATTGTGGTTACAAGCTCCGGATATTTCATCGTTCATACAACCTTTTCAGCATCGGCACTGTAAATGAACTAAAACTTAGAAGAGCTGATGGGGTTTATTGGTTTGCTGAGGAATGATGACACACGCAAATGTCATGAAGCATGTCATGAATGCTAGGTTTGATGGTGTATTCATGCGAAGTGATACATGTTTTTGACTCCGCGTAAAGTGCGGTTTAAAGTTCTAGTTACCAACATTTTGATAGTTCTGTTTTATTCTTATACTCCGTATTATGAATAAACAGCAATATAATAAATAAACAAATCCAAGTTTGTAAATAAGTTAAAGAGGCAGTGCGATTTTGACTCGGTTTCGAGCAAAGCTATGTCTTGAAGGAGGCTGCCAAAGATTTGGAAAGTATCATTGCATATCACCGTTAAATTTTCAAGTAATATGAGGATTAACGTGTGGATGACTACATGACACCTCGATAATTAAGTTTATATATACTATAAATAAATGGATTCAATTTTTCACGTTTTGTGCTAACAGGCTTTTCGAAAATGGCGTTTCCACCCGTGGTAAACGCAAATAATTGATTTATATTAATGTTTCTTCAAACACTTAACACAGATTAACGATTTCAAAACACAATAATTTAAAAACCACTTTATAAAATGCAATCCTAAACGCCCTTTTAATTTCTGAAAACCCTAAACAAAATGATATTTATATGAAATCCATTTTTCTGTGATTCAAAAGCATCTTAAAAAGAATGTCAAAAGTCTATAAATTTCGTATTTTATGTTTTCGACAGATCAAACTCTATCTCAGTGATAATGTAAAGTCAAGGCAAAAAGCAACACAAAAAGAGTCGAGACCTTGAAAAGAAAAGGAAAGAAAGAGTCATAAAATTATCGTTAAAGTATAGATTGCAAGTCTGGTCTAAAGAGTACGATAACAGTTGTTTTTATGGTGTGTTAAATTAGATTCAAGAATGAAAAAGTTAAATTAAAATGGAGATGTTTGATTTCATTAGAAGGTATTACTCCTGGTATAACAAATATGTTCGGTCCAGTCTGGTCATCTAAGGCAACAAAAAACCATAACAAATACAATTTTGGCCAACCAGAGTTAATATGAATAATACACTTACATTATGGACAATCTCGGTAATTATCGATAATATTGAGATACGTTGATGTAGCAGTTTCAGTGCAATAGGTTCAACCGTGAAGATGATCTTCATGTGCAAAATACAACATCAAATAGACTATATATGGGTTTCATGAGTGTCGAACTTACAACCAGTTTTACTGATATTATATTGGTTCAACCGTGCAATAGGTTCAACCGTGAAGATGATCTTCATGTGCAAAATACAACATCAAATAGACTATATATGGGTTTCATGAGTGTCGAACTTACAACCAGTTTTACTGATATTATATTGGTTACATGTCGAATACAACCAAATGGTCTATAAGTACATAGTCTTTCAAATCTATGCGTTGAACGACTTACCACAACCACATGTTTGAGTAGCATTCGGGTTTTTGAATGAAAATCCTCCTCCAATGAGTGCGTCACTAAAGTCTAATTGCATCCCGAATATGAAAAGAAGGCTCTTTGGATCACAAACTACACAAGTAGCATAAAAAAATATCATCAACATTCCAGACATCACACTAGAAATTAAAGAAATACATCATGCATCAAAAACCATTATACTTGTTACTCCACCCTGAAAAATGCTTACCTTTTTATTTTTTGAAATCTCATTCAGACATATCATATTGCTAAAATCAGGAAATCGAAATTAAAAAGTAAAAAAGTATAAACTTAATATGGCATTTCACTTGAATGGCAAATCTAGGTACAAATCTCACCTATTGTAAAGTTTCACAATTATAAATAACAGTAATTTGGGTCAACCTGAACCAAAAAGTACCATTTTGATCAATACAAAAACTGCCAATTTGGACACATCTAGTCATTTTCTCTACATATAGTAATAACTAAAACAATATAGAAGCATACCTATGACAAAACCATTGTATTCCATAACTGTGTCATCAGGTCTTGTGTTTTCCTTGCTCTCAAATTCCATGGTGTAAGACATGCCAGAACATCCACCTTGCTTCACGCCAATTCTTAAGCATAAATCATCGTTTTTTTCTGACCTCATCTTGTTTAAATGCTTCAAAGCATTATCGGTCAAATCAATGGCAGGTGCAAGTCCTCCAGTTGCAGGTGCCGCTACAAGATTCAATGACTTTTAATTATTAGATACAGGGGTTTATTGTAAAGGGAAATTAATGCATGAAAGTGTATTGAACTTTGCTTGGATTGCTATTGTGTGTATCCAGCTTTAAAAAGTTCTATTGTTTGTATCCAACTTTAAAAGCTTTAATTGTGTGTATTAAACTCATATTTTATTTTTATCACAATTGATGCATCCAACTTGCAACCTCTATTGTGTGTATTAAACTCTATTGTTTGTTTTGCCATTGTATGTAGTCAACTTTGACCATATAGCTATTGTATGTATCCACCTTTGCTTGTTTTTGCTATTGTGTGTATCCAACTTTAGTCGATTCTGTTATAATGTGTATCCTTTTTTAACCTAAAATACATGTTACAATAATAAGTTATTTCAAAACATCTAAACAATGAAGAGATGCATACAGCAACAATTAGAAAGGTTAGAGAAGTCTGAAAAGTAAAATTCATGATACTAATAACAGTAATTGCAAGTGCCACTCACATGCCATGTATCATCATCAATACAAACCTTCAAAAGGCAAAAATCATCCAAATAAGCAGCAATATAGGCTGGTCAGTTGGCGTTGGCTTGAATATGCTAAAACTCTTAGCCCTTTCTGAGAAAACTCTAGATATATATATATATATATATATATAGGTGGCAATCAAATGAGAACAAATGAGAACACTTAAAAACTACATTTTGATGCATTAAAACTTAAAAGTCCATAAAACTGACATAGTGCATAACTAATAATCATTATCTAAGTGTTTAACAACACATTGATCCGTCAAAATTGAAAAAATCACGTTTTTTGTTGGATGCATCATTTTGATGAATATGCATCCAAGATGGATGCACAAAACAAAAAACATGATTTTTTCGATTTTGACGGATCAATGTGTTGTTAAAAATTAAATGATGATAATTAGTTATGCACTATGTTAGTTTTATGGACTTTTAATTTCTGAATAACTTATGTGTAATTTTAAAGTTTTTAATTATGTGGAGGCATAGATTATCATCCGTTATACAATTATGTGGAGATTTGGATTCTTGATCACATGTGCACGAATATTGCTATGATTACATGTGATCGACTTGCATAGATGTGATCATAGCAATATTCGTGCACATGTGATCAAGAATCCAAATCTCCACATAATTGTATAACGGATGATAATCCGTGCCTCCACACAATTATAAACTTCAAAATTACACATAAGTTAATCAGAAAACAGTCAAAAAACAATTTTCATGTAAAGAACAATCATCGGTTGGGCTTGATTTGAAAAGTTCTCAAAAGTTCTCGCAAAAAAAGGGTTCTCAAAATAACTTTACCCAGGGGTGTATATATATATACATATATATATATATATATATATATATATATATATATATATGTATTATTTATGATTACCTAAGCTATACTATCACAATAAGAGTAGTTTCACGGCTTGTCCTAGTGCTTTCCTAAATATAACATGATTCACCAGTATAAAGCTTTATGGAGTGCTAGGTAAATTTTTAGAATTGTTGAGGGCTTAGTTAAATAGAGTCTTTTGAGTTATCCTCTTAATTGTTTGCTTGTCCAGCAGCAACTTGTTATTCAAGATTTAATGGTGTCTAGGGAATCTCTACTATAGTAGGGTTAGGGTTAAGTCATGCATGTTTTGAGTCTTTGCCAATTAGGAGACTTCCTTCATCTCGAATATAATTGTATCAGATCCTTGATTCCAGACAAATCATCACTACTCATATGCGACTGTTCTTGCATTACTGTTCCAAAACTTCAAAACAACGCTTTTGTGGTTAGTTTTTCTGTTATCATGGCCAACAAGAAAATCAAAGCCTTGAAAGAGAAGATAGATACAGAAGTTTCTCAGATTCGAGCTCTAATTAGTGCGACTCACAACAGAATCATGTGGCTAGCCAGACACACGCAGAAAGAGACGACTAAGATTAAGCAACAGGTCACATTACTCTTGAAATTATCGTTAGAAGCAGAACACAGCCAACAGCAAGATACATCTGCATGATATGCATCGTTACAGAGTATATGGATGGGCTGGACCATGATAAAGAAAAAACGATAAAGATGAAGGTGGTGCCGGAGATCAGGGTCTGAGTCAGGGGAAAGGTGGGAACAATAACAGCCAACGGATTGGAAACATGAATGGTAATTGCAGGAACTGTAGTAATAGCCACAAGAGAAGCGTTTTCACGGATGGTAACAAGAATTTTTTGAAGATGTGTTTTTTATGATGCTAACACTATTCGGAACCGGCCACCCTATGTGGAACGACGATAGAGCAGCTTACTAGGGACCGACTACCTTATTCACAAACTAGACCTTAGCAACCTGACAAAAAAAAACTCTTTGTGGAACAGAAGTGGGACAACTCTGGTGGCAAACAAACGGAAGCAGACCTATACAACTATTGGGGATACAACACAAATTGGGAGGCACAGAGCCTCCACATTGACAACACAGGGTTTCGATGGTTGACGGAGACAGAATTGCAAGTAAAGAGAATTAAGGGGCTATGTTTCAAGCATGATAAACAAAATTTACACTAGATGATGGTTGAAAAAGCAATACTTGTTTAATTAGGCGATGATGATGAACTGATGGAGTAACTTACCGATTTAAACAACCACGCACATCTAGACACTGTTGTAGTGTCATTAAACTCAATGATGTGCCGTACACACAACGATACTATGAATCCACTTACACGTGGTTGCCATGTTTTTAGTATATAGCAGGGCTGCCCGAAATAAATTGAATACTTCTTCGGTGGATATAACCTAAAATATAATATTGGATATGAGTTGGTTATGCATGTTGAAAGAGATGAAAGCCAACCGGAAACTGAGCACGTGTAGAGCGTACTTACGTACCATCCATTAGCGGGAAGAGTAATTCGCCAGGTAAATTGTTGCACACACCTTATTGGATTTCGACTTTGCTTGCCTCCATTTCAATTTTTTCCATCTACACAATGTCGTTCACCTTGAAGAGCAGATGTATTTAAAAGATTTAGCACAGCCAAGAAAAAGGAGGAACTCGGTCATACAGATCTTCAATGATCACCGGGGCGCTGTGGACTTTTGGTAGTAACGCGTTAACTTGTTAAAACTTGACAAAAATGTGTACACTTTTGCAAAGAAAGCATCACTTGAACGCAACGGACGATGATTCGATGAGAGAAAATGTGGTCTTGACTACATAAATCTTTTATCAGATTTGTGTCGGTTCCACACTTTTAAAATTATCTTACGTATGAATCCTATACTATCCTTCTTATATATATAAGTGCGAGCATCGTCAAACATATATATATGCGCGGAGTGAGCATCAGCTTATAAGCACAACATGAATGACAACAAAGGCATTATATAAGAGTGATATTGAGGATTTTTTTTTTTTTTTTCTTTCCAGAATTTCTTATACTATATATCATCATATAAATATAAAGACAAACCTTGATTTATCCCAAGCAACATACTTATATATTTAAATTTAAGTTATACCGCCTTTCGATTCTATTTTTAAAAAATGATGCAAATTATAATTTTATAAAAAGTTATTTATCAAATACACATATATTTAATTATGTAAATTTGAATATGTAAGTAACTGCAAACATTACCAGCTATTCCTCGATTAGGTCCAGTATTAATTAATTAATTAATAATAATATCAGAAATTGAATTAAAAGGAAGAAGATGGGATTAATGAATGAAATGATTACCTTGTGTTGAAGAAGAAGCAGCTCCTGCTGGAACTAATAACAAATTATGATCATTTCTATTTCTATGAAAACATAGATTATTATTATTATTATAATTAAGGTTGAAATGAAAGGAGCGAGTGGAAAGGGAAAAGGAAGAAATGGATGATGCCTTTGCAGGTTGTTGAAGAGGACGGCTAACAGAGTTTGGGAAATTCATCATCCTTGAACAACAAGTAGAAGAAATCGCCATTTATTTATTTATTTATTTATTTACAACCAAAAAAAAGCAACAACAAATATATGGACTGAAAAAGGTTACCTACTACAAGTAGGGAGAAATATTATATTTGGATGCCAAACAAGAAATTGTATTGTTATTTGTTACCAGTGTGTCGTTACGAGTGTGATGGATGGATGCAGCGATTATTATTGTCATTTTATAACTTAACAAGGTACACAAGTTCTTATCCACCACAATTATTTTTATTTTATTTATTCTTAACCAACATCAACATCAAAATTACTATTTTCAACAAAATGGTGCAAGCACTTTAGTTTCTTCGTAACTAGGTTTTGAATCCAGACGTTACCCGAGAAACATAATGATACGTAAAACTTACAATGTGTTTAAGTTCAGTCATATATGCGTATAAAAATAAACGTACATTACAGAAGTCTATCATAAAACTAAAACTACAGTACGGAGAATAAAAAGTGATTTAAAAGACCTTTTAAAAATAATACTACATCATAGGGTTATGTAATTACCGGGTCATTGGTCATGCAAATATTAGTTGTTTTTAATTTAGAATAACCCTTAAAAAATTCCGTAAAAATTAATTAATATACTAATCAATGAATAAAGAGTAAATGAAAGATGAACGTTAAGGATTTTTGTATTCTTTTTCTTTGTATATAAGTGTTTTTATTTTGTTTCATACATATAAATTAAAATTTATGGTTCTCGTGGCTTTTGTTACCGGTAATGGACGACGGTGACGGTTCTTGAAATATTATGCATGTTTATATATATGTTGGTAAGAAGAGAAAAAAAGAAAAAAAAAAGTTGAAAATAAAAAAAAATTTAAAATAACATGAGGCTGTGAGTGTGCAATAGGAAATGACTGTATGACTATGACCTTAAAGGTTTACATGAATTACAAATATATGCCATGACGGATTAAAAAAAAGGCCAGAAAATGAACGTTTGTGAAGAGTACGCAGTCCCGTACTTTTCATTTTAGTGTATATATATAGTAATATAGTAGTTCACGCCATCACGGTGGTGTGATACATTGGTGTTACCTTAGCACCATATAACATCAGCCAACAACCACATAACATTCATAATAAGAATCATATCACATCATATTTTTATATCAAAATATAATATTTTTTTTACTTTTACATAAAATAAACTAATCTAAACCCATAGTATAATAAACAAAAATGAATTTAAATAAGCAAGCAAAGAATATATTATATTTCAAACGAATACATTACTTCAAATTATTCAAACAAATGTTACAAATTTAAAAATCAGTTTGTTAAAATAAAAAAATAGTAATTGGATAATTTGTTACTACATATTTATTTATTAGTGCTATAAATAAACTAGTTGAATATAATAGATACGTTGTTTCACAAAATACAAACAGGTTATTAAAGTCATCCTCATCATTAGAGCCAGCAATATATGCCCAGATGGACGAATGCGGGTCATACTCATCCTCTTTTTAAGAATATATTGGATGATATTGGGGTGAGTGTAACTTTCACGAGGGTTTAAATGGATTTGGGAAAGACTTTATCTATATGTAGGCGGGTCAAACTGGTCGGGCAAAGAAAGTGCATGAGTGATGAATGTTAGTATCTTATATAGTTATATTTAGTAATTTTTTAGTCGACAAGTCGGTAGCCTTTTCTTTCTCAATTATTTTGCACGATCTGGCAGCGAATCTACAGTATGGAAACTAATTTTCTTTACATTTTTAATTTCCAATTAAATTGGTACAATTACTTTTATTTTAGGCACAAAAAAATATATATTATGGATAAGTGCCCAGAAATGCAGTCAATTAATGCTCAAAAGTTATTGTGTGCACGAACTCTAGGTCAGTTTTATTGTATTCAGGAAACTTGAAGTTATGGTTATAGTAACACTAAAAGTGGAATTTGCTTATGAGTAACCGGTTACCCCTCCACATGGATTGACAAATTCCAAATCAATATCACAAACCCAGATTTAATATCTTCATCCAATATTTAACATCAACAAACCCACGATCCTTACCACGTAAATCAATATCACAAAGAAAAATGAAGATTGACTTCCAAGTTCCAAGTTCCTACTCTCTCTGTCACATTTTCACAATGCCACAACCTACAGTCCAACATAAAATAAAACTTCATAAATCAAATTCAAAAATATACGTATATATATATATATATAAGAACAAAAGAAAACCTGAATTTATCTACGAATTTCATTGAAAGCATGAAAGCATTTGCCAGGCAAATGCAAAAACTCTCCATACTCTCCATCAATTCCATCACTTTTTCTCTTAATCTGAAGAAGCTGAAGCACAAGTGATGTTTTTGAATCTTCGATTGGTTAAGTTTCACTGACGGTTCGTTTTCTGGCGAGACTCCATATTTTCCGGCGACGTCAAAACAGAAAACCGTTGGTTAGGGTTTGTGCGGGATTCATCACTGAGTAATTTGGTGAAAATTTCAAGTTTTATATCGAAGAAACAACAAAGTTATCATCGTTTTAATTTTCCCGACGAACGGACATTTTTTCCGGCGATCTAGATCACAACAATTGTTGGGCAGGGTTTGTGCGGAACTCAATTCGGAGTAGTTTGATGAAAATTTCAAGTCTTAATTTGTAGAAACAACAAAGTTATCATCATTTTAATTCTTATGGCGAACTGACATCTTTTCCGGCGAGTCTCAATCAGCTTTATTTTGGATAGGATTTGTTCGCGATTTGATTGTGAGTGGTTTGATGTCATTTTCGAGTCTTAACTCGGAGAAAAGTGAAAGATATTGGATTTAGAAGTTTTTCCAACGAAGTTTTGTTCTTTTCCGGCGCATAACCCAGAATCAATCTATTATTACGATTATCATTACCTTGAATAACAACAGAATTGAATTGGGATTGTTCAACACGTTGATGAATCATATCGATTACAAAACTAACCCGATTTTGGCGGTCAATTGGAAGTGGGTTTCAATCAAGATTGCGTCTTGAAAAGTAATCATGGGCGGAAATGAAGCCAAGATCGTGAACTGGGTCAAATTCGTCTTCACGATTGTTGAGGGTGGGAATTGTTAATAGGATGTTGTGATGATCGTCGGTATGGTCATGGATGATGATGAAGCAAAGTCTTCACCTTTGTTATTTGTATAGAAAAACTGATTGATACATATTTTTATTAATTATATATAAAATCCAGTCAACGGGTCAAACTCAAATTGTTTACTGGCTAACTTTTTACCTAGACACTTTTGCATGCTATAGGACTCTTGAACAAGTTTCCTGATTACAATAAAGTTGGCCTAGAGTTCGTGCACACAATAACTTTTGAGCATTAGTTGACTGCATTTCTGAGCACTTATCCTAATATATTAATAACGAATAAATAGTGTACCATTGATCTTTCCTATTTATTCAGTTTTTGATATAATTTATTAGCTTATACATTTTGAATTTCTATTTTTGAAAAGAAGTTTTTTTTTCTTTCAATTATATGAATTATTATCATATTAAGTTTAAGTTAGGTACTTAAGTTATATAATACAAAGGGTCAATACAAATATGATCATTAGTTATTATTAATCTGTCTGATAAACAAAAAAGTTAATTAAGTTTTGAGATGTTTACTATATTTGTCAAAAGCAAAGCCACAGTGATTAGTACAATGTTATAATCAAAGCTATTTATCTATTATGCTAATTATAAGTCGCGTGACAATATATAAAACTGATATCAGGTAGAAATATAAAATTAATTTAAAGACTAAATATTGAAACATCTCAATACTTAGTGTGGGCTTGGTTTGCTATTTTGAAAACGGTCCGATTTGATCCGGGTACGTTTTGTCTCGCACCTGTTTTGACCCGTTTTCAAATTTGTCCGTTTTGACCCGGATCCATTTTGACCCGTCACCCAACCTGACCCGACCTGAACATTTTGCCACCTCTACTCATCATACATCATCTTTGTATGTCATATTTATCATATATCAATATAATATATATACACTCCATCTTCTTCACACAACTTATTAAAGTTATTCTCATGCTCCATCTTCTTCGATATATATGTAACATCCTAAATTTTTAGACTAATGAAAATTAACCTTTATCATAGTTTTGACATTAAAATAATTTCCTAGTACTTTGTTTTTGGATACGTGGTTAATTTAGTTGAAACTTTAATGAATAGTGGGTATTTACCCACCAAAAATCAATTAAGGTCGTAGCATCTTTAGGAGATCCCAGCCATCTATTCTCCATACTCATTGTTCTATTATCAAAACTCATCTCTATTTTCTCATCCATTATTTATTCTTGAATCTTCCAAGCTTGTTAATTCTTATTTCCATCTACATCAAATTCCTCTTACAAGTGATAATCAACATCACCATTTCAAGCATGGTGTATGGGCTAAATTTTTACAAGAAAAAGAAGGAAGAAAGAATTTTGTTTCTAGTTGTTCAATTCTATTCTAGTAAATTACTCCATCAAGGTAATGATTCCTTTAACCTAATTTTAATTTCTTTAAGAATTGGAGTTCTTGAAATTTAGAAAATTGAGGGTTTTCTTTATATTGAGTTAATTGCTTTAATACAAGTTAGGGTTCTTGAAATTTAATTGTAACACCCATCATTTAAAAATAAGGATTTCCGGAATTTTTCGCTGAACGACGTCAAAGAAAACGGAATAAACTTTTAAAAGTTCAAACCAATAAATTCTGTTTGGTTTATTCATTAAATGGTATTACTCGGCATATCATTGAAACAAGTCTAAATGGAAATCCATCCATTGCCCAACATAAAACAACCGATCATAAGTCAATACAAGTCATAAACATCTTAACATAATTCAAAGGTCTAAAATGAGCAGCCACTAGGGTAAACTATTGTCATCATCAAGCAATCTACCCATGCCTCGCTTTTTATTCTTCAACACTCACAAGCTTGCTAAACCTGCGGGAGCAACACATTTCAAGAAACAAGTGTTAGCTAACGAATTAGCATTTGTCCAATTAAAACTTTATAAAAGTAATATTTTATCATTAAGGCACATATCATCACAATTCATCTCACATAGCATTAAACATCTTTCATATATGATAATTCATCCTAAATGTGCCTAATTATCTTTTGCATCATCACATATAACATCTTAACATCTTTATAAGTGTAACATAAGTCACACCGGACTAGATGAAT
The DNA here is from genome assembly GCF_010389155.1 of Erigeron canadensis. NCBI lineage: Eukaryota > Viridiplantae > Streptophyta > Magnoliopsida > Asterales > Asteraceae > Erigeron > Erigeron canadensis. Next base: position 19,617,972 of record NC_057768.1, read on the forward strand.
AGACCTTACGGCTGTCGATCAATGTCGTTAAGAAATGGCAAGCCAATCCAGGAGTAATCCGTATGTTCATGACAAGTGGGGCTGGTCAGACCTCCCATATTACTCTTCACATCTAAGACCATGTTGCAAGGAGCCACCCGAGCAACCACATCTACGCACCAGCCGGGCAAGTGCAAGTACAAGTACAGGTTAAGCTTAACACTTTCACATCTAATTTACGAGCTCGATTTCACATCACATATAGTTTAGGTGTTTACACTACCTAAACACTTATCACATATAAATCTTTACGCTTGGGCCCTTAAACGTGCACGTCACATGGCAAATTAAAAGTCTAGTGAACTAAATGAACAAGCCATACAATCATGCACATTTCAATACATCACAAGACATTACATATCATGTCATTTCATAACATAACATAACATCACATCACATATCATTGGGACTGCATTTCAGGTCTCAATGGTCATTTACATAGCCCATAACACCTCCCATGTAACCCCGAATATCCATAAGCAATCAAGATATCATTAGGGAAGTTAATATATGAAAACCATGCTTTTGTCCAACCATCGGCGTATCAAAGTAGTGTATCTTACCTTGTAGAAGCGTACAACAAATGATAACGTAAGTTACCGAGCTTTGCAAGTATTCCCGACAACCTATAGTATAAGAAGGATTGATGTATGAGTTAACTAGACACTTAAACACACTTTAGAACACTTTAATGTATGATATCGGGGTGAATATGGTGGTGTATATCGAAGGTGTCGAGTTCCCAAACAAAAGACCTTACAGTGGTCACGAAGGTACCTTGGTGGATACCGGCGGTATCGCAGTTCAGCACCAAAATACCAATTAGTGGTCACGAAGGTACCATGGTGCATACCGGCGGTATCGTGGACCAGACTACCCAGATTTCAGATTTCAACTCTTATGAACATCAAATACACTTAAAATAAGACCTTAATGACTCATTGAAAACACCTATTGATTGTTGAATCATTTTCAAACACTATACAACCGATTTAACACTCGTAATGAGCAAAAAACGATTATAAACAAAATTAAATCCAACCCAAACCCTAAGATCAGAAATCAATGGGTTGAAAGGACTCATAAGACATGAAATCTATGTGGTTAATCATCAATTACCTGGAGATAGCAAAAAGGGATGCAAACCTTGATCAAAACTCTCTCGAATCACTCAAACGACAATGAAATCGAATAAGGAATTGACTATGGCAATGGAGTAGTTAGGGTTTAGAGAGAATTGATTATTTTGTGTAGTTTGAGGCTAATGACTGCTACCAAACCCTTAATCCCGTTTTTGAAGTTTCACATTTGACAAGATTAGTCCCTGAACTTCCAAATGGCTCATAATTAGCTGAAAACACCTATAGGGAACACTTACAACACTTTAAACACATCTAAAGGCATTAAATATACCTTTTAAACAGTTATACACATCAATCATTTAGGCATTAAACCCTTGCATTTAAAGCATATTAAACATATAGACGCGTTGAATCATTTAAAGACTTAACAGACATGAAATTTTGACTTAACGACTAAAGTCAACTATTAACTAGAAAGTTCGGGATGTTACATTAATCAACTTGGGGGTTTCTTGTTGGGTGCATAAAAGTTTTGATGAGTGTTAGCGCAAATGTGAGTATGCAAGTGATGGTATGACGATACCATTGACTACATGTGATAGTCCTTTGTGTTTTTGCTCTCCTTCGTGTGTATAAAGGTATGCAAGATTATTCACTAAGCTTTGCTTATTTTTTAGTTGTTTACCCTTTTTATAGGTTGTCCCGGATGTGGAAACAAAGCTAAGTAACATAAAGATTGAGTTTGAATTGTAAAGCTTCAAGCATTCCTTATTCACGGTAAAATGGTATTGATGATGGAACCCTTAGTGACCCCTTTGAACTATTGGCTCATGGTACATTTGATTGTTTTGGTAAAATTATTGTTGCATAAAGTGTTAGATTCAAAGAATTTTTGGGTATTTATAATAGGTCATTTTGTAATAGTAATGTATTGATCGTGATTGAATGTATTCTGAAAACTCATTATCCGTAACAGGTTTTTGATGTAGATTTTACGAAAAAGTCATGCCGAAATTTCTAATTTTTGTACGTTTTTTTTATAACGAGTTTTGGTAAATGTATTTGTTTGAACTCAAAATTGTTGTGGTCTTAAGCTTTGAAAATGAGTTTAAAAAAATTGTAAGTTGAGTCAAGTGTTAAAATGAGTTTTTGGTTCTGTTATGCACCGCATATATGGTCCATGCGGCGCATATCGGGGGCGTCTTTGCTTTGTGCGACGCATATTAAATCGCATAAAATTTTATGTATAATTTTTCACTAGATTATAATCTTTCTATGCGACGCATATATGTAAAAAAAAAGATCCATATTTTTCCATTAAATCAAGTTTTGTCGTTTCAAGTGCTATCAGAGTCGTGGTTTAGGGGATTTTGGTATTTTATGATTACAAGAATTCCTTGACTTAAACCATAGACGTGACTTGGCCTTATGTGGATAGTTGGTTTCTGGTGACATATGAAAGTATTTAGCGAATTTCACTTGAGGCGTATTATAATATGTAATCATAATAATGACTGCAGCATTATTATCATCATATATTATAATAGCTCAAGTTAAACCCATTAAATATGGAAGTATGTTAGTATAAAGTCATAGGTTGGAGACCTTGCTTGACAATGTGATTTAAAATGTGTATTTGCTTGTTGAGATGTGGGTATGATAGAAATATAAGTTTTGCATGAATCTTTAGATTATTGGATGATAGAAACATTGATGATGCAAAGAAAGAGGTGTGATAAATAAATATTGAATGTATGCTATTGTGTTGTATATTTTGGTGTAAGACCATTAGGTAGTGAGACCCATTACATCGTTATTATTTAGTGTAAGACCATTGGGTAGTGAGACCCATGACATCGTTATTATTTGGTGTAAGACCATTGGGTAGTGAAAACCCTAACATCATTATTGTGCTAAAAGACCATACGGAGTATGGCGAATGTGTTTTTGACTTTGATTGATATGCTTTCTTGAATAAGTATTTAACTACTTGATGACTAATGATAGAAATTAAGATGAAATTGGCATAGTGAGAGCGCGAGGATATTATAGTTGCCAGGAACTTGTAAATGGTAAGTATGGTAGTTATAAAAGTTAAAACCTAATTTCAAATTCTTTTTTTCGAGTCAATTTGGTTTGTTTTTCTTTGGAAGCGTTTGACGTAATAGTTGAGAATGGTTTTAGCTATGAGTAAACAATGCAAACTTTGTTGGGATGAGAAGGCGACCTAGTTGAATATTCCTATTATAGAGAATAGTCTTCGGTGGAAGAATTGAAACGGTTGATCTCTGTTGGAACTTTTGCTCGTGTGTTTTGATAATCGTCCTATGGCAGTCAAATCTCATGTATTTGGATCATCGACGCCCAATGGAAACCACGGTCTATGGAGAATATTCTTGTTGTTTGTTAATTTCTCAATGTCTTTTTCATGAATTTTATTCGTTATAGTCGTCCCCGATAGGTATAATTATCCTTTTTGATGAAATTAAAGATGGTATTATGCGTGCATGTTATCTATTCGTGAGCTAAATGAAGTGACAGTCGGAAACGAGTACCCGTTTTCAAGATTTATGTTTTACTCGATCCAATTGGAAGCCACTTTTTTTATTATTCTAATGTAAGTTTTCATATTATCATCAACCTAAAGCAAGCGATGAAGATATTCCCGAAGATGTTGCTCATGCTCGTGATGAGCACATTGAATTCGTGGTTATGTTTTTTTTCCGATTATACTGATGATTTTGCAAATTTTCATGAATATTTTGAACCGCAATTGTCATCCGTTATGAGATAAATCCGTATATGATTGCATTACCAAAATGTTGTTTATTTCGAAATTCAATTCAGCCACGACGTTCCTTTAATGAGAGGTCTGGCAAACACTATAAAAGGAAAAGTTTCATGTCAATTCATTGGATGAGTAGTCTGATTTAGAGAGGTGCAATTACCTTGATCGTGTGATTACCAAAATAGGAATGTGGTTGACCCGGCATGGATTAGTGTGGTGACGAAATGGGGACAACCTACAAAATCAACATAAATTAGAGGCTTCGTGGTTGACGGGTGACAGATGTCGTTTTACTTTCAGCCTTTTTGAAGATAGTCCCACCGTTGACCGAATTAATTAGAAAGAATGAGAAGTGAGCTTGGAGAAATGAATAAAAAGTTGAACGAAGGATTAAAATTAAATCAAGATGGAATCGTTCCATTCACGATTTGGAGTCCATCAGAGTTCTTGTTATTTTTAAATTTTTGGAGTTTTATCTCTGTAGTGTCAAGTTTATAGCTTTTATTCGATCATATGAGTCCTCAGCATTATCCTTTTTCTTATCGAACAACGAAACCTCAGCAGCCGTCAAAGAAGTTGATCAAATTTTTTTTGAAAGATTATGAAGTTTAGTGACGCCCCGTATGCTAATATAGAGGCAGACGCTTTGATCTTGAAAAAGTCCTCACATTTCTTTCTGTGTTTTACAGTCGTATATACTAATCACAATTGATTTCTCTGATCAAATCGTATAGGCAAGATGAGATTTTTGCATACGAGAACCTAAACAAATGACAAGTCAGATCACACAAACTACCTTCAATATATATATATATATATATATATTGCGAACTTACTAGACGTCATGATAGAACTTAGAATCCTCTCCTTAACAAAACCAAAACGAATTTGCCCCATGAAACCTATAAAGTTTGAATACTTCTTTTGCTCAACATGTATCAAGATTTAAGGAGAGAAGATTAGTGACTCCAAATGAAGCGGAATATTGTAAGCGTGAATAGCTCATCTTTGACGAATCATAGAGTTTGCACTTGATCTCTTAGAAGTTCCAGTATAGCAATAGCTATTGTTAGTATTCAGATTGTCGCCATTGTCGCCGTATGAATGTTGTTTGATAGGAAAGGTCATTTTCCATTTCGTTTGGGAAAAGTGGGACAACAAGAGTCGTGTATGACTAGTACCGTGATGAAGATGTGTAAGAAGATGGAAATGATAAGATAACAACTTAAAGCGGTCATGATCGGAAAGAATTTTATGCGGATAAAAGAGAGAGACTTATCAAGATCAATTTTGGTATTTGTATAATATGGAGAGGCGTTTCACGATTCTGCATGCGAAGAAGCTAGATATTGCTTTAAATGTTCTTTAAAAATACATGCTCGAGACGAAGATTATCAGTTGTTTGGAATTATCCGAGAAACTTCCAAGAAATTTATTCTATCTTTCACGGTTCTCGTTTTATGAAGTATTGAGCCGTCAAGTTTTCCAGTTTACTTTTAAAAGAAATCGAACTTCAAAATGAGCTTAAATAAGACATTGTCGAGGAGTTTTTGGTCTTTTGATGAAATATTTAAGAGGAGCGTAAATCAAGACTATATAATGGTGCATGGTGATATGAAAGCATATAAGAATATCGTATATGTTAATAGGAAATTGAGAGAAAAGTCTTTCTTTATTGTCATCGTTGGATGTCGCTTGGATCATGAAATCGTGATCCGTTCCAAGTAGGGGAGAGTTATAACATCCTAAATTTTTAGGCCAATGAAAATTAATATTTATCATAGTTTTGACATTAAAATAATTTCCTAGAACTTTGTTTTTGGATACGTGATTAATTTAGTTGAAACTTTAATGAATAGTGGGTATTTACCCACCAAAAATCAATTAAGGTTGTGGCATCTTTAGGAGATCCCAGCCATCTATTCTCCTTACTCATTGTTCTATTATCAAAACTCATCTCTATTTTCTCATCAAGCACTGATGAGCGTCCATTTTGTGATAAAAACCCCTAAAGAAAGGCTTCATTTCTATGCTTAAATGAGTTAATATTCCGGAACTATCGATACTTAATGAATGATATGTTTGTGCAGGTTCCCGGAAGATGCGAGAGAGGGTAAATGACATCAACTGACTCAAGAAGGAAGCCTATGAAGTTACAAGACACAAGGAAGTGGTTCGGGAGCCAAACAAAGACTCAAGTGCAAGACAGCAGCCACCAGCGCCGCTGGACACATACCTAGCGCCGCTGGTGCTCACCAGCGAACACTCTCCAGACCACAAGCGCCGCTCGAAGCTTCACCAGCGGCCGCTTGAAGTATCACCAGTGCCGCTAGCCCATTAGCCAGCGTCGTTGGCAGGCCCACCAGCGCCGCTGGTCGGCCCAGATTAGTAACCAACTTAAACACCTATTTAAGTCGAACTAACCCTCAAAACCCTAAGAGAGAGCCGATTCAGCAGCCTTAGCCGCCCAGGAATAACCCTAGATCGAAATTGCAGATTCCAAGAAGGTTTTGAGCATCTAAACACCTTCCGATCTTCACTCTTGGTCTAGATCTTTCATCTTTATTTACTCTTTGTCTTTGAACTATGTCTTTTATATTCTCAGACTTTGTTATTCCTTTAATAATGCTAGGCTAATAGGCTGAATACTTGTTTGGATCAATGTGATCATGTAGACGCTTATTGTTTTACTGTGTTTGTTTAGATTCTGTTGAAGTGTGCTTTACTGTTTATCGTAGATCCATGTTTATTAGTAATTCATGTTGCTATTGGTTTTATATCTGAACATATTAGTTTAATTCTGATGATTGTCTATGATCATGTACTAGGACTAATATGCTAGGACAAAAAACAACTAGTCGGTCTATAATTAGAAGTAAAAAGTGATTCACTTGTAACCGAGGGATCCAGAACCATGGTAACTAGGGTGAATTGAACATGAAGCTTAACAATACCAGACGCGATCCTTTGACTTGGAAACGAGCACTGTGGTCACCGGAGGGAATTATATCTGGTCATGGCTTAAGAGCTGGGTAATTAAAAGATGAATTAGTAAAGTGAGTCTAGCGACAGCACTACTACTTAGGTAAAGTGAATCTAATGAGAATCTGAACCGTGATTAAGTTTCCAACAGGCTAACAAACCAGTAGGATAGTATTTGGTCGTACCATGAGATCGGAGATGCCAAACAAGTATTTTAATTTAATTACTGATATTCGTCCTTTCACAACTATTTTCAGAGTAGCCTTTTGCGGCAAAGCATTTGGTTATATTTTCTTATTTAATTGCTAAAAATTAGTTTATTAGGAGTTAGTGACAAACCCCCAAACAAACTAGAATTACACGTACTACTAGATTAGGTAACGCAACGCGTCCCTGCGAACGATCCTGTAATTTACCACTAGGTTATACTCAACTGACCGGGTTCGCTGCTCGTTAAAGTGTGTGTTAGTTTAGATAGTTACTTGTACAACATAAATTTTAAAGACTAGGAAATAAATAAAAAACATACACCCATCAAGCACCTATTCTTGAATCTTCCAAGCTTGTTAATTCTTATTTCCATCTACATCAAATTCCTCTTCCAAGTGATAATCAACATCACCATTTCAAGTTTTTAACAATTGAAATTGAGATGGTAAAGTATGGTGTATGGGCTGAATTTTTACAAGAAAAAAAAGGAAGAAAGAATTTTGTTTCTAGTTGTTCAGTTATATTCTAGTAAATTACTCCATCAAGGTAATGATTCCTTTAACCTAATTTCAATTTCTTTAAGAATTAGGGTTCTTGAATTTTAGGAAATTGAGGGTTTTCTTTATATTAAGTTAATTGCTTTAATACAAGTTAGGGTTCTTGAAATTTAATCAATTTGGGGGTTTCTAGTTGGGTGCGTGTAAGTTTTGATGATTGTTAGTGAGAACCTTGGTTTTTAAAATCGCGAGTTAAGCGTGATTAAGCGCTAGGCGCACTTAGGCGTTAGCTGAAAAGCTTCATAGCAAATTAAGCGCAAGGTGTACAGAAAGCGAGCGATTTTTGCGATTTTTAGCCTTTTTTTCAATAAGCGCTAGGCGCTTAAAAGCCTAGGAGTTTTGTACAGAAGCCTCTGAACTGTGAAATACACCCATAAATAGAGAGAGAGGACAAAGGAAATACCTTTTAGTTAAAATGGTAGGTGTTTCATGTCTTTGATTGGCGGTGGCTGGCAGAGGATGGAGGCTACTGGAGAAAATGATGACAAAGAGAGAGAGAGAGAGAAGTGGATATGAATCTGATTTCTCATTTGAGATATGTCATCACGTGAGCTTTTGAATTATTGAGCTTTTGGATTATAGTGGACATAAGAATTATTGAGCTTTTGGATTATAGTGGACATAAATTTTTGAAGGAAAATCACTTTGCCTCCCTATACGTTTAAATAATTTATGTTGTACAACAGAATTACGGAGTGTTTGTAATTTATATTATATATATCTTTCAATTATCCAAATTTTAGATGTAAAAGTATTAATTTTGTAGTATATATTACATATAAATAATAAGATAAACTTATATTTAAATCGTACGCTACGCGTACGAAAATTTCGCTGCTTTTTCGCTTAGCGTTTTACGCTTCGGAAATGGACCTTATCGCTTTTGTGCGCTTAGTGCTTTTTAAAACCAAGGTGAGAACAACGTTGGACAGATTATGTCTCTGATTTTGCAACGTGTAAAACACCCCTGTCTTAGATTATTAACTTGTTGATCACCAAAAAGAAAATATAGGTTTATGTGTTATCTTGAAGTGGCCACTGTAATGGGTTAAAAAGATGGAGTAGAACTCTAGCTATGACTTTTTGAAGTAAGTATGGTCATTCTAAACTTTCAGTAAATAATGATTCTGTGTCTGTTTTTGAAACAAGTAAAACATAATTAAAAGAGTTAATTCATGTCTTGGTCATTGAATACATAACGTAACTATATGTTTTATCGTGAAATGGCCACTGAAATGCGCTTAAGATGTGGTGTAAAAGTCAAGTTATGATTGTTTGAAGTGAGTGATGTCAAATCTGTTTTTGTTAGTGACAACAGCAACAGTATTGGCTTTTAAAACTAGCAGAAGTCACATTTGAAGGACAATTGACATGTTGATCACTAAAAATAAACTGTAGATATATGTGTCTTCTAAATTTGGCCACTTGAATCACGTAAAAAGACTGGGTATAACCAAAGTTATGCTTGTCTGATGTCAGCTTGGTCAAAGATGAAAATGGTAATTTTGTTATGAAAGTGAGTTTGGCATTATAATAATGATATACAAGATACATGTTTTGTGAACCAACCCAAAAATAATATGAGATTGTAAAAGATTGGTTGGGTGTCAAAATACTAGTGATTATGGCTAGACAGCCTAGTATGTGATTGATGATCCTATATGCGTTTGTGATTTATTGCTCGGTTGAAAGCATACGTATTGTGTCCATGCGGTCATCTTAATTGTTGATTTGTGTTCGCGAATGAGGTGAGTAATAAAAATATGGGTGTGAGAAAGTATATATTTCTTATTTTAAAAATCTTTCTAAATAAAAATGTGTAATTTTTAATTTTATTTTTTTTGATTTTTTCATATATTATTATGTTTAGAAATAATTTTTTACTATTCTTTTTAAAGAGTTTATTATCTTTGTGGTTTAAGACTTTAAGATTAAATTTTAGATGCTAGAATATGATTCCTAACATCGCATTATATATTTTAGATCACAACATAATTGCTAAAATTGAAATTGAATTTTATTTTTTAATATATTAATTGTTTAAAAATGATATAAATTTGTTCAATTGAAAGGTAAACAATTTCACTGTATTTTTGAGTTTTTTTTTCTTTGAAATAATAAAATGAAAAGATAGCATTCTTTAGCTTTTAAAGACAGAGGAACAAAAATCGCAGGAAAACCAAGTGTGCTTTGTTCCAAATTTTTTTGCTCGTTTATGGCTTGACTCGGATGAAAAGGTGTCTAATTACTAACAATGTTTTCTAGAGTTTATATTAAAAAAAAGGATAAAATTAAATATGAGAGGAAAAAAAAGTGAATTATTATAATGCAATATTCTTAAGTTTAATGAAAAATGAAAGAATAGGAATTAAAAGTAAGAGTTAATTATATTTTTGAGTTTAAGTGAAGAAAGATAAAGGGAAAAAAATGACATAGGTTTACAAGTATAGTCTTTTTAAAACAAGTATTAATGCAAATTGAATGTTGAATATCTTTTTTTTTACTAAGAATAAAGTTTCACTAATATATCATTTAACTAACCCTTATTCAATGTTTTGAGTTTATACTAGAGTCTTTCACTATACAAAGAATCACAAACTTTACTCCATAAAATTCTCTCCCCAATCTCTTTTCATTCAACAAGTATCAGGTATCCACTTTTTATATTAGGAATTCTTGCTTGCAATGTTTTACTAGTAGTTTAGTTAGTTTGTTTAAACAAGATTGCAAATATATTTTTCTTAAATTCTTGGATTAGTAAAATCTTTAGATACTTTTGCGTACATGAGGCATTAGCCTATTAGGTTTTGGATTCAAAATTTGCGGACGTTACTTCCAGGTTATTAAGGGTTTTTTTAGTTAAAGTGTTGCAATTTTGGTTAAAGTAGAAATTAGGGTTGATTCAAAATTTATTGTTGTTGAAATTACTTTGATTAAAGTTTTGCTGTTGATATTGCTATAAATGAAACTTCAATTCTATACGTTTAGCTAGTATAGAATAAAAATGAAGAACACACGTAAAATCATTATTTTTTAAGGGAATGGCTATCCACACCAATTATTTTCATTAGTCATACCAATATAATAATATGCTAATCATGATGTTTTTTCTTTTTAATTTGCTTTTTTCATTTGACTTTTGATATGGTAATCATATTGTCTTGTTACTTTTTTCTTTATACATAATATATATTTATTATATTTGATTATTTTTATTTCAATATCATACATTTTACTTTTATTGCAATTAAAAAACTAAAATTATAATAAAATATGCAACATGCACCTTATATAATTATACATAATAGTAGAAGATATAAATAATACTCATAGATAATAAAATATTTTATATCATTTTCTTAATCAATATTAATATAAGTTCTCACACTTACTGAATTACGTCTAGGAAATTTAATCTGGTTGTACACATTTTGTCTATGCAAAAAAGGATTTTCCCATTCCCGATCAAATGCGTGACTAGACCAATGTGGATGCATAGGAGGTACCGGAAAATCTCCTTGTAACACCAGTCTCACGAAATGATTACCATTAAAGCGTTCAATTACACAAATATCATGTGGTTGTGAACTTGGTGGGCTAGTAAAAAGCGGTAAGCACGTTGTATCTCCTTCTTTGCTCAATAAAACAACCACCACATTATACCTAGTGTTTGGCATAATCATCCAATATGGTGGTTTTGCAAATCCTCCTTCAAAGTGATTCAGCACGTATTGAAGTGATTGTACGCCTTCTTTGTTAAAAATTGCAGTGTATCTTGCATTATGCACAAATAACTCATCTAATAAATCCATACGAATTTGACGCCAATCATCTTGGTGACGACCAACGCAAAAAACCGTCGCTCTAAATCCACAGTTTCCATCTCATAGTCCATTATGAACCTTTGTGATATACGGAAGAAAATCTTTGAATCCCTGGTCAATTAAATAATCTTCATTGTTCATACTTGGATCTGGATTCTGGGTTTCGGGTGTATATATATATATATGGATCTGGATTGTGGTACATATATGGATTTGGATTGTGGGTTTCGGTTGTATACACATATGGATCCGGATAGTATGGATTTTGGCTCATAAAAGGATCTTGAAAGTATGGTTGGCTTGAATGAAAGACTTCCGGAATATCATCCATTATTTTTGAACCACTCATGGGTGGGGCCTTCGTCAAATTCGAAACAGCTATCAGTTGGGACCTCATTTAGGTCAAATTCGAAACACCTATCAGTTGGGACCTCATTTAGGTCAAATTCGAAACAGCTACGCCTAGTCGGCTGATGTGTGAAATCTAGTAATAAAATTTATAAACACGAATCACTGGAAAACTGACTACAACACACTTACGGGCAGTGTACCTGTTCGTATGCAGTATAGTAAACCGGTAAATCCGAGGTCGATCACAAGGACTTATTAAGCAATTGTAAAATAAAATGACTCTTAGTAAAAATGGGGGTTTTGTGGCCGAATTGCCACGTTGGAAGTAGTTAGTAGAAAAAGTTAGTAATCCCGTAGGATTAATCGCAAGAAAGAGGATTTTGATTTTATGACAATGGAGATTTAAAAGTCATCCGTCTTGACTTCACTCAACAACATGTTCGGATTGCACATTAATGAAGTTCAAATTCAAATTTAGTTGATGAAGATAATCGTGATAAAACAAAGACACAAACTGGTACCACCAACGTTTGTAAAAATCATTTTAATCACCTAATTAATCAGTTCCTTTGTAAAAGCCGGTACCACCAATGCTTAAAACAGTTTCCCTAACCAACTAGTTTATTTGACTATCAAATTAACAATTGTACCTTTGTGAAGATAACGTGGTACCACCAACCGTTACACAACACGTTGACAAAATAACTCCTTTTATTAAATGACATTCACTATCATACCATGAACTGGTGACAACTGTTTATAGACAGACAATTAATAGAAAATCACATACGTATTCAACTAGTACCACTAACGAAGAACACATATGCCACCAATATCAAAATAATAGTTAATAAGGAATTAAATCATCAAGATCTCGACACAACGATAATTGAAATCAGCTTTGAATTATAAAACTGTGCAATCTTACATATTGTATCACTACATCAAGACGGGTGATAGAGAATTTAGCTGCTCATATTAAAATAAATAAAATAAACAAGAATGGAAGAAATCATATTATACCAATGAATTGAAGAAAATCTGGTAGCAACAATGATTCTGATCCGAGACTGAAAAGATAAAACTCTAACAACTTATTTGCCTTAAGAATATTGAGAATAAGAGTTATGCTCATAAAATCCCTAATAAAATTGGTCCTCTATATAATCTCTCAAAAAATCGTTTTTTTAATGCAGAATCGAAGCTAACTATATATATAAAATCCGTGTGTAACGGCCGTTAGCTATGTCACGCCCGTTACACCTCAAAACCCCGCCTAACGGCCGTTACTTATGTAATGCCCGTTTCATACCCTTTAGAAGTTAACGGCCATTTCAGTACATAACGCCCCGTTATAGGTAAAATCTAAAATCTCCTATATAACGCTCGTTACATATGTAACGGGTGTTACACCTTCCAGAATCCGTTTTTATCGTCTTTCACTTGATTTCGACCGAATCCTTCTCCCGTTCTTCCATATATCATCAAAATCAACCAATTCATCCGTCTAATGATTTTTCAACATGAAAACACTTAACACAACTTCAAAGCATCGAAAGTTGGATATAAAACTATAAAAATAACGAATAACTGGTTCTAAAGTCACGTGAGAAATGGTATAAAATATTGAACATCACCGGCTCATTAGCCGAATTGACAAAAACGGGAATAGTTGAACAACTATATCTTGTTGAGGAAAATTCGAGACGTCTTTTTGTTGCGATTTCTTTGGTCGTACATGGCTATTTTTTTGAACCCGTGGTTCCCGAATGTGAGTTGTACTTGGACTGAATATATTCTTCAACTTTCTTAACGAGCTCTTTCTTCCAACTTTGGACTGCTTGTAGTTTTCTTTAAAATGTTCCAGTACACTCCCATAACTAACATCATCATCTTCCACAGATGTTGCCGGTGAAAATCTAACTTTCTCCAAAAGATGTCAATCGAATCCAATGAAAGACATTGACCTGCATTAAAAAATAAGTAAGTATTGTATATACAATTTTTAAAGAAATGTTATTAAAATAAATCTATCGGATTATACTTACCTGAATTTATATACTTCGAAAGTTCACATTAACATGGTAACCCACAACTATTGCGAAGACGACAATCACAATATGAAGGGTCTACTTGATAGTTCGTAAGAATTGTATTGAGAGCTTCATTGGAAACAAAACCAAGCAACAGTTTAATACATCGTAGATTGTGCTTCTGATAACGGGCAATTCTGCTTTTTTTGAAGCTTGCTTTGATTGCCGTATGTTGAGACTGTACGAGACGATTAATACAGCCCACAAGTTCATGCAAAGTGCATTTTTAGATCCGTAGTGGTGGCTGCGGTTTAGATCCGCCCCTCCTTTTCAGATCTAAAAGAGGGGTTGGTGGTGGTGGTTGCGGTTGGGGTTTGTGGCTGGATGTGGCGGACGTGGAAATGGTGGTGGCGGAAGTCGTTGGAAGTGCGGTCTATGGTGGTGGTGGTGGCCGGAAGTTGTCGAACGTGGAAATAGTGGAGCGGCCGGAATTTGATGGAGGTGGTAGCCATGGTGGTCAACTATATGTAATACAATCAAAATGTTCAAAATATTCTTTCTATAAATTGTAAGAAAAATTAACCAGCTTGTGTTATGTTTCTAGTAATTTGTATTTTAAAAAGATGATTAAAAGTGTTAAGTTTATCATCACTATATATAGTATAATTCTTTTTAGAGTATTGTTGTTGAACTAATTAGTTTATCATTCCAATTGATCTTCTAACTGTATTTTCATTTTCCAAAATTACGATTTAAGTTACTTTTCTCTTTTTAAACAAAATTATTTTTTCAAAACTTTGACTTTGATTTTATATTTTATGTTTTCTGTTTTTTTAGTAAGTTGGTTTGTAAATTTTAATCTTGACAAAGATATTAGAAAACCAAAATAAAAAACTTAGACATGTTGGTTGATTTAGACTAAACCAAAATTAAAAATAGATTTTATATAAAAGAAATGAACTTGAGAAAAATATATTAACAGACTAACCGTTAGAAAAAGTTACAATATAAGTTATATTATTTTCACATAAAAATAAAAGAAAAATGATAGAAGTTCTAAACAAACAGACAAACAACTGCTCACACAATTTGAGGTAGGCCCATTTTCAAAAATCTAGGTGGTCAATTGACTAAAAAAATAATTGTAATTTAAAATAAATTGATAGGTATATTAGAACTCTTTTTAGGTGATGTCATTCACATATTGTTTTATGTGTCCATGACTTCATGTTTTTATAGACACATAAGTTATACAACTAATTAGTGTATTGAACATAAAGTTTTACTCTATACATCCGAAGTCGTTATTGAATTATAGTGTG
Source organism: Erigeron canadensis (assembly GCF_010389155.1). Classification (NCBI taxonomy): domain Eukaryota; kingdom Viridiplantae; phylum Streptophyta; class Magnoliopsida; order Asterales; family Asteraceae; genus Erigeron; species Erigeron canadensis. The sequence continues at coordinate 19,633,160 of NC_057768.1, forward strand.
TATGTTTTATGTATGGTTGATAATTATACAAGAAGGACAAATTTGTAGAATTATTTTTACTTTTTTTTCTTTTCTGTAGTTTTCTTTTCAAATCGAGAATGCTTTTTTAAATATAATATCTTACCTTTCTTCTTCTATCCGATTTTTTCTTTTCTTTCCTGTTGAAAAAACCCTGATAATGTAGTGTTTATTTAACGAAATACTAGCACGATACCTACTCAATGTGACTGCAGTGGTGGCGACAATGGTGAGGTAGTGGTGGCAACCGATGATGATGGCAATTGGTGGTGGTGGCTGGTTGAGCGATGTAAGTTAATGCAAATGTAATTCATGTAATATGGTGGTGGAGATGTTTTAGAACATAAAAGTTTAAGGTGTAATTTATTAAAATAAGAGTTAATATGAAAATTAAAAACCAACTGGGTTGGATTAGTGGTTGGAGCTCATGCCTCTGGAAACAGAGGTCATGGGTTTGATCCTCATGCACAGCAAGGCTGGAGGTCCTTTTCTACCTATGGTAGAACCTGGAAGCAGCCTCTCTGAAAGAACTCAACTCGACTCGACCATTTTTTTAAAATTTTTTTTACAAGTTGACTTAATTTGACCAATCCATACTTAGAAAATTTTTAGACAAAATAAGGTGAAAAACTCAAAATGTTCAAATTCAAAATCTAACAAATTAGAACACCTTAATATGTTATAATAAACATATCCTATAAGTTTCAGACCTTGAAAACATCGGATGAAGCTCGGAAAAATTTTGCTCGAAGACAGAGAAACTGCGGCCGCAAGCACGGTCGACCGTGCTTTGCGTCCGTGCTCTCAGAATCTGAACACCAAGAGGAAATACTGCAGACACTGAGCACGGTCAGCCGTGTCTACATTTGTACTCTTACTGCACACACAAAACATCAAATTTGACTATTAACTCAATTTGCAACCTTATCCAAACTCGAACACAAGTTCCATCACACATCAAATTTGATTTCAAACCTTCACATGACATAATTTACAACATAATTACTACATTCGAAACTTTAACCATTGAAATTTACACTAAAACAACCAAGCGGGTCACTCGCCCGCATTTACCCAAAGTGACGAAATGACCAAGTTGACTCCAAAATGATTTATACTTCAATCCACCATAATAGTCAAGACTTCAAGACTTAAAATACATCATACACAACATTCTCATTCGAAAAACACATGTATCAAGAGCCAAGAGTTTGAGAGGGAATTAACTAGGTTTCTAACCAAAATGTCATTCTTCTATGGATGACCAAATACCTTCAAATCACTAACACTTCAAGTCAACAACTTCAAATCAACAATACCTAGTTCCTTCTTCCGGAACCACCTATAAAATGGTAAACAACTAAAACGTAAGCGAATGCTTAGTGAATAAACTTGCATACAATTATACATACGAAGGAGGGCAAAAACACAAAAGACTATCGCATGTAGCCAATGATATCGTCATATCATCACTTGCATACTCACTTTTGCGCTAACAAAACATACATGGATCCATATACGCTAAACAATAATTTCAAGAGGTTCTTAGGCCTCAAAGGTTCTTAGGTCTTTATCTCATATCAACTATGGGGTTCTTAGGCCCCGGAGGTTCTTAGGCCTCATAAACAATGCCCCACATGGGCTTAACGCCGAACCAATTACCATGCTTGGAACATTCACATCTCATGGTAATTGGCCCAACGTGTACATAAAGGTATGCAAATATACTCACCTCCTCCGCGACTATCAACAATCAACAATGCAACAACAAGTGCAAAGCTTTCAATACAATATGCACATAAGACTTTATTCACAATCTTGGCTATCTCACTTAGCCAAACTAACGATTCACTAGCATTCCTATTCACCTAAACTCAATTTCCTTGAGTTGGCTTAAAATCAAGTTTTACTTAACAAAGTTCTATCTTTCAAACTCATCAATCTCAATTATCTGTTATTTTGCTAAAAATCTCATTTTACCACCAACATGTGGCCATTTCATCTAGTTGCTCAAAATTACCAAATTCTCATTCACTAGCCTTATCCAAACCCAAAACCCAACCCATTTGTCATTGAGTTACTTCCACCTTTAACAACAAAATTAGGTAGTTCATCTTACCTTTTTCAACCACATTTCAATAACTAGCAAAAATTTCATCTTTTCTTGCAAACTCAAAATATTACTTTGAACTTATCAATTTCATAATCAAACATATCATATAACTCAATGACAACTAGGTTAACTAAGGAATTGGGGAGAATATAACCATAATTCATCTTCTAGCAAAAACCCCCAAATTGGTTCACTCCATGAACCCTAATTTCAAAAGAAAGATGAAAACTAAATTAGGGGAATTCAATACCTCAATAACAATAAGTTAATGCAAGACTTAAGTTGGAAATTCTTCTTCCTTTCTTTTCTCTTTGAAATTCGGCCACCACCACAATACCCACAAACCCTAACTTTTCAATTCTTGAATGAAGATTATTTGATGGTGATGATTATTAGGGTGATTTCTAGTCTTGCAATTGAAGGTATTTTGACTTTGATTTTGAAGGAAAAGGAGTGGATTGCATGAGAAAGTGAGGAAGAAGAAGAATAGTGGAAATATGAATTAGATGAGTGTGTGGCTGGCACATCCTATGGGTGCCACGACCCATTTCCAATTTTTAGGGTATTTTACCCGCTATCCGTTAAAGTTCCAACTAAATTAACCCCATATCCAAAAATAAAATACTAGGAAATTAATTTAATGTCAAAACTAATAAAAAGGGTTAATTTATTTATCTTTAGAAAAACTTGGGGTGTTACACTCTTTACCTTTGGTAGGGGTAAGGCTGTCTACATATCAACCTCCCCCATACACCGTCGAAGACGGTATCGGGACCCAAAACCCGTGGAAGACGGCATTTGGAGTTGCTTTACTTTACTTTACTTTAGTTAATATGAAAATTAATATATTAAGAAAGGCTAAGTGCACGGATATGTAACAAACTATGACCGAAAAGTTATTGTGTGCATGAATTTACAGAAACTCTATTGTATGTAAAGAACCCTACTAAATGTCTATTGTATCACGAAACCAGGTAAAGGCTCATGTGGGCCCGGTTTTCTTGACACGACTCATGTGGGCCCGGTTTTCTTGACACGTTGGATGCTTTGACTATAAAACCCTACCAATTTCCCCCTTTTCCTCATAATATTATTCCCTCCCATTTTTTTTCCCGCCCTTCTTTCTTTCTTACTTTTTCTCCCGCTCGGAGCTTCACCCACCACCATGGCATCTTCTTCATCATCATCGACTGCTATAAATCGAGGAGATTGATATATACTTTGTCATTGTTGACAAAAGATGAAACTCATGACATCTTGGACAAATAGAAACCCAGTGGGTGTTTTGTTCGATGTCTTAATGTAAGGTTTCGAATTTATTTAGGGTTCATTATATAGAAGGATCGATTATTAGAATAGACAGTGATAAAATACCTTAGATTGTGAAGATAAGCTGTAGATCATTGATCGGACCAGAATTTTGGATTTCAAACGTCAATATGATGCATAGATTGTCACGGTGTGTAAGTATGTGTTTGTGTGTGTGTGTGTGTTTAACTGTGTGAATGATCGACTATAGAAATAAATATATGAATATGTTTTTTTTTATTTATTTAATCAAAATATCCATGTTGTGGGTCCACGTAAGCAAAAATCCTTGAAAAGTCAAAAGGTGACCGACTAATGTAATAGCATGTCTTTCATGTATTATTAAAATTTTTTTGTTAAAGTTCATACATACAAGAGGATGATGTTAATTCATACACACAATAACTTTTTAGCCATAATTAATTACATTTCCGTGCACTTAAATAAAAAAAGGTTTATTGGTAGATATTAGATGTTCATTTCTGGAAAAAATTTTCATTTCATCGGTCAATTAAATTAGAAAAAAAAAAAGAAAAGAAAAAATAAAGTTCCTTTTTTCCTTCCTTCAAAACAGAAAAAATATTTGGCCGCATATAGCAAGTTAGAACCTTTCAAAAACCCTAAAATTATACCACTGTGATAAACCCTAACTCGAATAATAAAAAATTAATAACAAAGAAAAAAAAAAGTTAAGAATGATGAATTCAGTGGCAACCAAGACAAGATCATCGTTACTCGAATTTCTCCCTTTCCTCAAATCCCACAACAACAACTGGTTGTCACTACGAGGTATTCTTATTTATATTTATATATACTCATTTTTGTATGCAATAATAATTATTAACTGGGATTATATATATTTCTGAACAAGTTAATAATGGTGGCGTGCAAAAAAGAATGTTTTCTGCTGGGGGCATTGGCAATGATGATGAGAATGATGATGATGTTGATGACATTGTTGGTGAAAAACCAGAGCTAGAAATGCAAGGCGTTGATCCCCGAAAGGGTTGGGGTTTTCGCGGTGTTCATAAGGTATCCGATTTCTCTATCGTCTTAGGTAGAATGTAAACAGTTTTGCCAATGTATTTTGACAATCCTATGTGGCAATAAACGTTTGCTAATTACCATAAATTAATTAATTCGAAAAGTTAATGAAATTAAAGTTTAGTCGATATAAAGGTTTGAAATATGAGGATCCTAGCTTAACATACTCATATAAGCTAATGTTAGAAGTTATTAGGAATTTTTTTTAAAATTATTTTTGTTGAGTTAACAATTTATAATGAATTAGGTTGCCTATTAAAACAAACAAATCATGTTGTGCTCATCGGTTTATTCATCCCATCTTCATGTACCTTGAGACGGGTACAAATTGTCACGGTTGCTTGAAGAATTCATTTGGTGATCTTTTTTCCAAAAAATTTAACGGGTAATAAACCAGTGTATGTATATAGTTATAACTTGTTTCATTAAACTCATATCGTGTTCAATGGATTACTTTTGCTAATGCGACAACCATATAGGTTTTACTTGGTGGATGTATACAATAGAAAAATACATGAGTTATTATGCACTTGTCCCATTATAATAAACTGAAAGTTAGTCTATTCTAATCCACTCTTTTTTTTCATTGCTTGAGTTTTTCTGTTTTCATGGAACCAATAGATTACCCTTTTTAGCTTTCAGTAATCGTTAGGTTATTTTGTATTCCTACCTGGAACTAGTTATGCCATAAAATCTTGTACCTTCCCACTCGAATATCAATTTTGTTACAAGTTTTAAAACTCAAATAATAAACTTTGATTACAAGATTTTTAAATCGCTTCTAGTTTTATACACTGGTGAATATGGGTTGAGTAGACCTAAAAATCTCTTTCGCACGCTTGTTCCTCTTCCATTTTATATTTTTAAAAAGGTTAATGAATGCAATATGTTGTTACAAAGTACAATATCATCATCACCACATTCGATGATATTAAATTAAATGGTTTATGACGTGCTGTTCATTAAAGTTATACTTTGGACAACTCTCGACCCTCCTAACATAAAATATAAACTAAATCAATCAGTTTCACTATTAATATCTATTTATTTATTATTATTGCTACTATTATTACTGCAGCTGATTGATTACTAATTTCTATTTTGACAGGCAATTATATGTGGAAAGATTGGGCAACCACCTATGCAAAAGATCTTGAGGAATGGCAAAACAGTCACTATCTTTACAGTTGGCACAGGAGGCATGTTTGATCAAAGAACAATTGGAGCTAAAGACTTGCCAAAACCGGCTCAATGGCATCGTATTGCTGTGCACAATGAATATCTTGGTGCATATGCAGTTCAACAATTTGTCAAAAAGTATCAATATATCTATATACCTGTCAAAAAGTAGATGTTCTTGATTATGTGTTTTTGTGTCTTTGTTTTCTCATGCGTGGGAACGTATGTGCAGCTCCTCAGTTTATGTAGAAGGTGATATCGAAACAAGAGTCTACAATGATAGTATCAACGGTGAAGTTAAAAACATACCGGAGATCTGCATTCGTCGGGATGGTACGTGCCCATTCAATCAAATCATTTATAACCTCTATATCACGCATTAAGTTCATGAAGTCTACAAAAGGAAGTAAAAGAAAATTCTATTACTCCAATTGTGTTTCCTGCTCATACTATAACAATTTAAATTATTTATACGTCAGCCAATATTGCTAGTTTTATAATACAGTAATATAAAGGGAGTGCGGTTATCAGTTTGTCTTCTGAGCATTGGATTAGAACACATGTGAGGGAGTTCCGGAGTTAAAATCTTGACAAATTTTATGGATGTGGAGCAAAAGCTGTATGTTATGAACTCCAAGAAATGGTTCAAAGTAGTGATAGGGTAAAGGCATTCGGATTGTTAGAAATTAGTTTACCATGATTTCTGCATATTTTATGAAAGAGTGCTGTCTTGCTTGGCTAAATGTTGTTGCTACAAAAACTCCAGTGTCAGCTATTAGTCCACAAATACGCACAATTAAATACTAATTCTCAGGAAGTAATAATTATAGTTAGTACTTAAGGTCTTTTGGTATCTTAATCTCTTTTAAGGCAAGTGTTTGAAACTTTGAGGTAAATTATGCCCCCTCATGTAGTTGCCTTTTTTCTCCATTTTGTGTTGTTTCAAATGGATCAGTTGTGTGCCATGCATTGTTGAGGTTTAATTTGAGAAGCCTCTAAATTGCTGCATCTGTTTTTTGTATCATAAAAAGAAGCAAATACATATGTAGAATAAAGTGGTAAAACTAGTGATAAGCAGGATAATAAACCTCAACATGGCAGTAATAAGAGATGACATGACATGGGCATCCAGAAGACGAGTGTGCTTTTGAAGATGGAAACTTCCATCGTGGGCCTGATCAGACACTGTTTAGGCTACTAGAAAGCCCTGCTTTAGCATGAATGTTGTGTTTTTGCCAGCTTTGAGGTGATTAATATGGGAAAAGGTATCAATTATTTTGATATAGGTGAGACCACCAAAGGAATTCCACTGAAAACGAAGACTATCTGTGTGCTGGAATGTTTAAATCACGAGGAGCACTACTTAGAATGAATTAGATGACTTTGTATGAGGGGTTAGACACTTAGACGCTGTTGGACTGTGTCTGGAAGGTGAGGCAGCACATGGTTTATAGGTTGAGAACAAGCAACCATTTGCAGTCAAATACTAACAATTCCAAGGATTGTTGATGGAACACCCAACAGAACAGATTCTTTGCACTAGAGCAAAAGGGACTATACCTAGAGTGTCACAAGGCTTTTTAGATGTTAGCAAGTAGAATTCTGGGATCCAAGAAGTTGAAGAAAATGGCCATAAGCGAGCTAAGGGTTTCTGTAACTATTAGTTTGCGTCAGGGAACCACTGTTAAAACCATTTTAGTGGATGAGGAAGGTGGTGATCAGGTTCAAGAAAAAGAATGGGAAGAAAAACAGGGAGGCAGAAAGTCAAAGAAACACTTGCAAGTTGCGTTATTCCACCTTGAGGACAAGGTGATTTGTCGGTCGGCAGGTAATGATAAACCTCAAGCATGGCAATGATATTAGTTTTCACTAATTCTTTCTCTTTAAGTAATTAGGTTATTTTTTATTTAATTAACTTTAGTATTAGGATTTGAAGGTAGCCATAATATTAGGTTACACTTGTTATTTAATTAGGATCTTTTTAGGAATAGGTCTTGAAGAAACAGTTGCCTTTCAAAAAAACCAACCTTTGTAACAAGGATGTGTAAGAGACTAAGAGGTGCCTGGTATTGTTGTACTTAAGAGGTACATGAATGCTGTTGGAGAAGAATGAAACGAGGCACCATTGCCCACTATCAAAACCGAAGAGTTTCTAGGAAGATGAAGACAAAGGGCAATCAAATACTATGTAAGCTCCTCTAGTTAGCTAACAATAAAATAGAATTATTATGAATCTGAGCTGATACATGATGCATGATGCCTGATATTGTGGCTAAAACAGCATCAAGATAGTATGAATAATGGCTTGACTAGGACTCTGTTTCCAACTTGTTATGCTCACTAGCCAGGGTGATAGTGGTACCAATCGAGAGACTTGAGACTGATTCAAAAGGTAATAATGGTATGTCAACCAAGATATATCATGCATGCCAAATACGTGTGGCCGGTGTGGGATTTACTAACTTGATTGTAAGAGAAGCGTCCGAGATCCCTTTGAAAGAAGATTCGGCTGTTACTTGTTATGCTTAGCCTTTCCAACTTATGTGCTGTATTGATTCATCTTCTGGGAAGATTCTTCTCCTAAAGCTTCTCTGTTTCCAAAGATTTTGGGTTTTTGTCTTTTTGACACATATCTTTTTAGTATCCTTGTACCTTCTGCCACAATGCTTGTTTTCTCTTATGCAAATCCTCTAATAGATCCATATTGTATATTCTCCCATCATCGTGTTCATATTTTTATCTTTAGTCTCAAACGATATAATTAAGTGTTGAATGAATCTAAGAAGTGAATGAAGTGGTGGTTGTGTGCAGACTTGATTCTTAGTAAAAATCACCGTTTGAAAAAGTTATCTGAATGCAGATGTATGTTCTTGTGCTGCACAAAATTATGACTATCAGATAACTGTTCTGAATTGATAACTATAATGTAGTAAAAACAAAGTGTTGAACTTGAAGCCAGATCTTTTAGATCGGAAAACGAAGGACCTTGGGATGCATTAGAACTTATTTGACCTATAAAGAAGCCTGTCGATCAAGTGGTAGAATAAGTAAACGAAACAAATAACACCGGATGAGAGCAAATATTTGAATCGATCTTAATTGCTCTACTATGTCAATGTGAATTCCACTGATATTCGATAGTAGAAGTAACAAGCTCACACTTCCCTTGTACTAGCACCCTGAAAGTACCGGGAACTCTTTTTTTTTTTTTTTCCTTTCCTTTTTGCCTTTATTCATGATGGTTATAATACAGCAATGAGAAGATTCAGTTTCTCATAAACTACACGTATTTTTTTATAAAGTAAAGGTTTCCTCCAACTCCTGTTTGTTCTTCCGAAAGTTGGATACATAGTAATGCAGGTGGATCTGAGCCTTCTATTAGTCTAAGATAGGCCTTTTTAGCAACCCAGACTTACAACAGATCAGATTTTGTTATTTAAGTCTGATCTTTTCTCTTATATTTTCTTGATCTTATTTACGGTGTCACGAATCACATGGTTTATGCATTGATTTGAATATATTACGCCGTACCAGTTTATTTGTTTTCATTATAGAATGATATAGTAGGTGGTATGATTGTGTCAATGTTTTTAGACCTGTTTTCCTATTGCATTGGCCCTTTTTTCATCTAGGAAAAGTGGAATTGATTGTTTTTAAAAAAAAAAGTTGGTTGAAGGTGACATCTGTAAACCTTATATTTTTTTCAACTGGACCTTGCTATAAACATTTAACACAACGCTGTACTTGGGGTATTTTTGGAGCTTAGAGTTAAATTCAGCTATGACATTTCAAACACAAATTTCATGAATTCTAACTTTCTAAGCTATTGTGTTGTATAGTTCCTAATGTTTCTCCAGTTTTTGGAAGTTTGGCTATGCATCATATAGTTATGTGACTATGTCTGGTAACTTTCTTTATAGAATAGGATCATTATTATCAAATAGTATGAGACGTGCTGGATTTTTTTGAAAGGCAATTAGTTCACACAGTTTTTTTATATTAGAACCTAATTTGCACTCTGTCCTTTCCGAGATTTTTTTTTTATATTAGAACCTAATTTGAGTCTTGAATCCCCAACCTCTTGGTTAGTAGTCTACCTCGATACTGCTGGGCTGAAGGGCTTCTTCTTGTTGGATGTCCTAGATAAAATGCTTATTAATTGGATAGAAAACACATTTTAAATTAGAAGAGTTTTATATGCTTTATAACTTCGGTCAATAAACATCCATCGAAAGTTTATGAATGTAGTTTCTGATATGTTTAGTAATGACACAGCAAATAAATTCTCAAACATTTTATGTTTGATGTATTACATGTTGATCTTGCAGGAAAGATTCGGCTCTTTAAAACAGGAGAAAGCATCAACAGCATTTCCTTTGATGAACTACGTAAGTGCTGTTTGTGGATTCTTTCACTTTGAATTCTCTCTTTTTATCTATTTTTGAACTGCAAACAAAACACACTAATTTCTACACTTTTGTCTCATCGAGACTTGAATCCCATAAGAAACACCTTAAAGCCACCAGACCAAGGCTCTTTGTTTTACTGTGAATAAATTTATACAGGATTCATATCCCGAATGCTGTGTCATACCTTAAAGCCTAATCTTTCTTTTTCTTTTTTTGTGACAGGTGAAGGATTGATTTAATAGATTGTCAACTGGCATACGAAGATCATCTAATTGATTAAGGATCATCAAACCAAACCAGGGAAAGCTTACGAATAACCAAAAAGCAGATAACCGATGTTTTTGAGACATATTTTACGTCTGCATGGTGATGGTGTTTATTTTTTGGTTTGGAATATTATTGCTTTTAAGAGTTGTCCTTTTACATTGTGTTCGTATTCTATTTCTATTATTCCATTCATTACCTAATTTGGTGTCGCAAAAGTATACATGCTGGCAAGTTAATCTTCTTTTTAAGTTGTACATTCTTTTAGACTTAAACTTCTTCTAGATAACTGGTGCATCGTGTATAAGTTTAAAAGACAAAAAGAAGATGAATTTGCCAGCATATATACTTGTAAGTTTCCAGTTAACTTTTGTATATTTAAGGCATTTTAATCTTTTCTAAAATAGACTTAATAATTAAGAACTTAATGCATTCAGTCAAAATTCATGTTTTTTATTTGACTTAATAAACAAAAATAAACTTTAATTACATAGTTTTTTTTTATTTAATGCATACAAACATTATTTATACATTCAACTATTTAATACATTCAAAATGAACAAAAATAAAAAGCCCCTGTCATGCCAAAGTATTGAATATTTAAAACCTTATCCGTTTTTATTTTGAGTATTTATAATAACCAAAAAATTATATATATAAAATGGAAATACTAATTTGTATGATCTTATATAACAATGATTTATGTGACTCTTGTCACTTGGAGAATTTAGGGTGCATTTGATTACGGATAACACCCCTTGTTTTTCATTTTTGTCTCTCAAGCAAACATGAAAAATAAAAACCGCGTTCTAATAACAGTTTTTTAAGAACGTTTTTCAAGAAAACAAAAAACAATGTTTTTAACTTTTCTATAATGAAAAACTAGAAAACTTTTTTAACCAACAAACGGGCCTAATCGTTTGTTCTTGTTTGATTTCCATCCTAACAATAAAATACGGGGCACTATACGTCACAATGTCTTCAACTCCAAGTTACTTTCTCAAGAACAGGGTGTGTTTATAATATTCCTATGTGAGTACCACTTGGCAAAACGTAAATGGATTGATAGGTAAAGGTTATGGACGAGTTAATCACATAGATGGTGGACCGGTAGAGACATTGCTAAAAAATAAGTCAAAAGGGACGAAAAGAATAAGCGTGGCCTTTCTCCCCTGCAAAAGTGATTGAGGATGTGTTCAAGTCGCTTCTTTTCCGCTTTCATCTGAGGCCAAGATCTTACTTTGAGAAGTCTAACAAGAAGGCTATGGTCTACGCATACTTCCGTAATCTACATTATTATTTTGAGAGAATACATGATTACAGTCTAGTTCGTGACCTATTAGGAGTCATTGACGGAAAACAGATAGAGGATCATATTCATTATTCAAGATACAAACCTTCTCAATCTTAGAATTATTACAAAATATAATAGAAACATTTCAAAAAAGTAATATGAAAATCTTATATTGCAATATGTAAAGTTAATTGGTTTACACTAAAGATACAGGGGGGAAAATGTGTGCGGCCTTTTCGAGAATCACACAACCACCATTCAACTCAAGTTAACATTTACGGGGTCACAGAAAATGAATGTTTATGCTGGCACAGGCGACGTGGTGTTTAGTATTCTTTCAGCAAGTAATAAATCATCAGGAGTTGTAACCTGCATGCCACAAAGATGGGACTTTCTTTATATATACTTTGGTGCTTCCTACACACATGTATGTATTATACGTACCCATCAAAAAGGTTAGGCATACTTTTAAATGGGGGGTAAAGTCTATGAAATAACCTTCTGATCTGATACAGAGTATAACTTTTCCACAATGGATATGGACAGTTCTCATTCACGAGATATATAATCATTACTTAGTATACGGTACCAAAAGTTTCCAAAAGGAACAAGGGACAAGTCTAAACCAGTTTTGAAGTGAAAAAATAAGTCACTTATCCTCAAAAACTAGTTTGTATCCCGTTATATTCAAAAAAGAATAATGTACCTTGATGTTTGTATAAGATCCTTCTGTGATGTAGACAGGATGTTTGAGGTGCTCAACAATCGACACATCATCCGTGACTTCAAGGTTTTCTCTGTTGTGTAACCATAAAGATTGAAAAGTTTTTAAGAAAGGAGCAAATATCAATACTTTTCTCATCTTGAGTTTAAAATGACAATTGTCGAGCCTTGCACAAATAGCACAAGGTCTTCAGTTCAAGTCGGGGCACCCCATAAGCACAACCATTGAATGAGTCAGGTATACCTCTACATTTTGGTTAGGCAGGCAATTGTGGGCCAGTTTAGGTTGTCGCCTTGCCGGTTATCAACCTTTCTACTAAAAAGAAGCAAAGGAGGGCCATCTTCTTTAATAGGTAAGGATGCAAATGGGATGGATGGGGGCAGGTTGGGTAATGGGTCATAATGTATACGTTGTGGCATAGGTTAAAACAGCCCGATTTGGTTGTGTTGACCCTAATGAGTAGTGTTTATCCATTATTATATTTTATAAATAATCGTGTTTAATGTGATCTATTCTTACATTGTAAATCAAATCTTTTGAATACAAGATTTTAGTAGGTCGCATAAAACAAAAGACACTTTGGGTCCTTCAACCTCTTTGACCTGTTCTCTTTATAACTAAATATTTTGATTTTTTAAATATGACATGTTAGAGATATTATAGCCCAAATTGATCCTTTCATAAGCAGATAGGTCAAAATTGCAACTGCTATTAATTAAAATAAATTGAATCTGGTACCTATTTACAAGCTCAAAACCTTGCTTCAACAAATCAGGCTTGATGACCTACAGATGAAAAGATTGACCCCCACATAAATGGGAATTAAACAATATCAGGATGGCGAGCTATGAATTTTCTATTTATTGTAGAGGAGATGCTTTCGTTACATCACCTGTGGAGTTTGCATTTCCCAAAGTGTTTTCCGATCTAAGGTCTTGACCACAAATGACTCACTATTTCCCTTCAACATATATTAAAATCAACACAATCATTATACGTACCAACATTAAACACTCTACAAACTTGAACAAATTCTTAATAATGTAGTGTAATGGGTTTAAGTAGCTAGAAAAATTTCTAGATAAGCAAAGATAGTGACAACAAAATAGATATTGGCAAATTGCGTGCCTCCGTTTTGCAAAACCTTTTTAATAGTAAAATGAAATAATAATACTTCACCTATTTGACGATTTAGAAATAAACTAAAACAAGTGACTCATTAGTAAATGGGTTATATTTACCACCATTAATAAAAATCAGCTACACCTACAAGAGATACTTATAATGTCTTGAAGTCATTTTAAACAATCCCAGATTTTGAGATAGTATAATCGTCATATGCAGATTCAAGCAAATCTTTCACTAGTATCTAGAAAACTCAATATATTACATATATAGGAATTTTGTTTTGCTATCCGATGTAGATACCTCTTTGATAGTAGCTTTAGCAGGAACACCGAGAACTGCAGCTCCAACTCGCAACCCATCATTCAGAACCTATGAAGAGATCAACAAGAATATAAGAAAGAACTTGCAGATGCTTCCAGTTTGTGAATGGCAATATAATGCTTTTGGAGTTTTAATAGGAATTTTACATGCAAGGCAACAAGACTTCAAATTGTTGCATTCTGATATTGAAGAAATAATAACCATAGGACCTGATTTGAATAGATTATCAAGACTCATGTCTGTTTATTGTGCATCATTTCAAATGCCGTTCTTATATAGATGAATGTCTACATAGATGCACGTGTGAGCACATGCGCGTGCACACACACACAGGGGAATTTATGAAATAAAAGGTCGACATTGAAGAGAAAGGTAAGAGCACACGAAATGTTTTTAATGATTTTACCAGCTACAAATAGCTGCATAAGAATGGTTTTTAAAAAATTTCAGTAGATATCTAAGAAGATGAGCATTTTAATTTCCCACTTGAACAATTTTTATATTTTAATTCATTTTCAATGTTTACCAGCTCTTTACAGTTGCACACGAGGTTTTCGAAACATATAATAAAAACTTCAATGGGTATTTTCTACATTGGAAGTTTTTATCCAAAATCTGTAATGTCCATGCCAAAACATTGTATGCTCATGACAAAACTTACTTAAGGCATCACACATATGTGACATTCATACCCTTATTTCCTTTTATACAAAAACTTGGTTTGTGACGCACAAACGGAGTTTGTAGGACCTTTTCACAAAGTTGATCCCTTTTAAACTCACCCATGTATCAACATATCATCAATTAAATGACACAATGTTCTGTTTATATATTTAGAGAGAAAGTCTTGTTATCAATGCATATTCAACTCGAATAAATCAGATGATGATTGTTTAAGATGCAACTTAATATTCAACTAACAAACCTTTTCTACATCACTGGATGTTACCAATGGTCTAGCAGAATCGTGAATACACACAAGTTCAGAGTTTCTATCGATTGTCTGTTGATCAGAAGAAGGGGGAAAACATTAATTTACTAATAATGTGTGATTCCTCACCCTGCAAATCATTAAAATATATAAGAAAACAAATAAATGACAAGAATTATTGAAATAAACCTGAAGTCCACTGTACACAGAATCTTGTCTTTCCTTTCCGGGCAATGCAAATTTTAGGTCCACATTGATCTTTCCTCTGGAGTCTGGTGAAATATGTAACAATTTAGCTTCGTTCATGCCCGAGAAAACAAAAAACAGCAGTGAACCCATTACTATCTCTATATGAAGGGAGCAAAAAAAAGTTGCTCGCACACAAGAGATCATATATGTACAGCTATATGTTCAGACCTTCGAAAATGTCCTGGTAAGATGGATCACAAACTACAACAATTTCCTTAACTTCATGCATCGTTGAAAAAGTGTAGAAACTGCAGACAGACGAAGCAGCTGTTTAAAAATCGAATAACTACCCACACGTTTAAAACAAGTAAAGATGGAAACTTGGGCAGGGTCATGTTGGTTGGGTAATGGATGACTTTTATTTATGAATCAAAGTAGGTTGGATTGACCTGAAGCAGTATTTGTAGAAAACATTGGAATTTTTGCTGATAAACAATTAGTCTGTCAAAATATGATCACAAAAACAATATAATTTAATAATAACAATTTATAGACAAAGTGCATTTTAGTTTTCAAGCACAAAAAAAATGCATTTCAGACATTGCTGATGTTTATACATTGGCCCGTTAGAAATAGCTAGAACTGACTCACATATAAGTGGGATAAAAATAGCCATCTCTAAAAAGTAGCAAGACAGTCAAAGAGGGCGTGCTTTGGCCATTTTACACTAACTACCGTTACCAAGGTCAATAAAATCACCCTGCAGCCGTGGCAAACATTCTTAATTGATAAAAGAAAGCAACTTTTGTTATTTTATTATATCATCCAGATGGTTGACAGTGGTCAAAATAAGAATGGTGCTCCTTCAGGATCAATAAATATTGATGACTCTTTCGTTAATATGATTATTGGGACAGGACTTTAAGTAGTTACCGAATTACCTATACAAAGCAATCGGCTGTCCTAAAAGTGGAAGGTACTGCTTTGGCATGCTTGCCTAGTTGCAAAAAAAAAAAAAAAGATAAAGCAAAAACGTCATCTTACGTGCCAACATAACATAATAACAGTAGTAACAACAGCAATGAGTAAGTAGTACTCCCTCTGTGCCAAAATCAGTGTCCACAATAAAAAGACACAAATATGTAGCAGATGGTTAATCATTGCATTCTATAGTAGAAAGATGAAAAGATTATCCTTGTTTTTTGCACAGCCGCATATTATTTGAGAAATTCAATCAAGGGCAAATTGGTAAAGTTAATATCTTTAATGTTCAGAAGTGGAAACTTATTTCGGGATGGAAGGAGTAACACATACATGGAGAGCAACACATACTTAGCAAGTATAGATACAAACCAATAAAAATTAACATACTCTAACTTTCATGAGTTCAAAAACTGTCAATAAATTCATGCTCTTCCCAGTTAAATTTAATTGCTATATCGGTCCTATTAAAATTAGCTGTGTAGTAAGCTAATAAGGATTAATTCATGTATCAAGAGTCGACTATACTGGCACTCCTTATATCTACCAATTAAGATAAGATAGTATGAGCAATTGGGTAACACAAACTCTTTAGATTAGTTAGTAATTCTCAAGCATTGGTAAATAAGTGTTCCGAAGATGTATGTATTCAACTTAGAACACTTTTATTGTGTTGTGTACTATCGGATTAGCCCGAATTAATGTAATCTTGGTTTCCTAAGTTTTTTAGTAAGTCTTGCTGCTGTTGTAAAAAAGTAAACATTTTGAAGCAAAACAGAAATGAAAATAAAGGGGAGAGACATACACCCATTCTTTTTCCTTTCCCTCCAGCAAGAAGAACCACAGAAACACTTTTCTCTTTAACAACACACCTCTGCACAAAACAATTCACTTTCAAGTTTCAAAATTTATGAATTCCCAGCAAAATATAAACTAAGCAAAGCAAAGGAGATTGCATTAAACCTGTTTTGCAGCAGTAGAATCATTATCAACAGAACAACTTATTGAAAATCTTGAATATCTTTTTTGTTTAAGAGAAGAGGATGAGCACAATCGAAGTGGGTGTTTGTTGAATAAAGAATTATTTGAAGGAAGAATTTTGCATTTTAATGTTGAGATAGAAGGAGTATTAATTTGTTGTTGGGGAGTTATGGACGACGGACAGATGACCTGAGCAACAATCATCGTCATAGAATAATAGCAAATGACTGCTTGGAAATGGGGAGAAAAATATAAGACACAAGGCTCTCATGGGTATATAGATGATGTGTATATATTTGGTTTCTGTTGTGTTGTTCATAGTTGACTAGGAAGGAAGGAACCATATTCTCTTTATCCAGACATGGATATCCGGGTCTGGTTTGATGGTGCCATGGTGGCACTAGATTTTGACCCGTTTCATGATAAAAATAAACTCAGAAGTGTTAAATGTTAATAATAAGTCACTAAAGTCAACATCTTCTTAATCGGTTCGTTGAAAGAGGGTCCTAGCTAATATATTATATTAAAATTATTGATTAAAAATTATAACTTCATATATAAAAAATATACTTCCTCCGTCCCATTTTAGTTGTTATGTTGACTAACTTTAACCGTAAATAATTTTGTTTGTGTCATGTAACACTTGATATAAAATATATAAATGGATTGAGTTTTTGATGTACTTTTCGTTTATATGAGTTTCATCAACTATTATATAGTACAAACAAAGTTATTTACGGTCAAAGTTAGTCAACATGACAATTAAAATAGCACGGAGGGAGTAAATAAAAATCAAAGTTAAAAACAAAAATCAATTCGAATAAATCGGAAGCTTTAATTGATCCATTAATTATTAAAGCAACTATTTTATAGTACAAAATATTATTAGCCCAGTATGACAGAAGTTTTCATGTTAGTTTTTTGGTTACCTTTATCAAAATAAAATAAAAAAAGTATAGTTGTTGGAATAAACATGATTCGATTCGAGTGATAAAACATCCTCAATCGTCCTGTGGAACCTGTAAGAACATTAAAACATAATTGCTATTGATTTCGGGTTCCCATAACAAGGTGATTGAGTAATAATGGGATGATAAATTCGGCTGGAACATGATGCACGAATTAGAGAGGAATACACACACGAAAATTAGGGTTTATTATGTGTTGGGATTAACCTTAACTTAGGGTTAATTACCCTCTATTTATAATGAGAGTAATTACACATTCAACCCTTTAGTATTTACACATTCAACCCTTCTGGTGTTTAATGTGTGTACCATTAGTCCTCTTAGTTACAATCACCTAATGGGAAACCCTATACTACGTCTCTAAGAGTAAATACACCCATCATATATTTACCTAGACATAGGGATTTCAGTTATTGTCAATTATCATATCAGGAATGATACATGATCAGTGATGGTCACACTAACGTGGTTCCAACATTCTCCCACTTGACCAAGCGATCATTTATCTATGAGTATTCAAATAAGTTCCGGAATAATACTCATTTTGTTTTAAACTGAAATCATAGCCAATAAGTACAGTCGTAGAGAAGAACATCAACTCAGGACCCCCACTAGTCAAACTATGACTCAAATTTAAAACTAATAAGCAATGATCAATTGACTATGACAAATTTTGTTATATAATGTCTTTACACTGTTATGAGCTCGAAGTGTAACTAATAGACAAACAAAATCTGAATAAGGAGGAAAATTTTAATTAACATAATAATAATGACCAATAAGTACAACATGCTATCATAATATGTCTTTAAGTAAGCCTCATCTTCGATACGTATCCTACGAAGATTTTAGGAGGAAGACCTTCGGTCATTGGATCCACTAGCATATTATGTGTACTTATGTACTCAATACAAAGAACATTTTCCTCAATCTGTTCACAAACAGATACTTTGTATCAAGATACATCTCAGCGCCAGTTGAACTTTTACTGTTCAAAAATTACGGTAGCTGAGTTATCACAGTAAAACTTCAATGGTTTAATAATAAAGTTGACGACTTTCGAGTCCACTGACCAGGTTCTTCAACAACATCTCATGACATGAAATTATGAACGTTCAGACATCATGGTAGACGTTGCAGTCAGTTTCTACTTATGACTCCGTCAAAAGATTGGTTTGCCAGCTAATCATAAATATACATCCAGAAGTAGATTTCTTATTGGAATTAGAACATCCCACTACTTCTAAGTTGTCACCTCTTCTATAAGTTAATATGTAGTCTTTAGTCCTTTGTAGATATCGTAGAACCTTTTTAGCCATTTTCCAATATGCTAATCCGGGATTATATACTTAACTCCCAAGCATACCGGCAATATGAGCGATATCTGGACGAGTACAGACCTGGGCGTACATAATGCTCTCAACTACTTATGAGTAAGATATCATCCTCATTTGCCCTTTCTTTAATCTCAATGTTCAGCTTTGGAAACAATCACATACGTTTCCTTTTACTAATAGATCTATAGTGGGTGTGTAGTGTTGCATGTTATGTCGTTCAAAGATGTGTTCAATATAAGCCTTTTGAGAAAGAACTAGAACATCATTACGCCTATCCCGATGTATTTCGATACCTGTGACATTAAAGGCATCACCGAGATCTTTTATGTCGACATTCTGCGAAAAGTAAACGCTTCGACTCATGCAACATATCCAAGTT
The DNA here is from genome assembly GCF_010389155.1 of Erigeron canadensis. Classification (NCBI taxonomy): domain Eukaryota; kingdom Viridiplantae; phylum Streptophyta; class Magnoliopsida; order Asterales; family Asteraceae; genus Erigeron; species Erigeron canadensis. The sequence goes on from NC_057768.1 coordinate 19,652,728, forward strand.
GTTATTTGCAAGTATATCATCCACGTGCAAAACAAGGATTGTAAATTTACTCCCACTGATCTTGAGCTAGATGCATTAATCCACTTGATTTTCTTAGGAAGTCTTGTCCTCTTATGACTTCATTAAACTTAACGTACCATTTTAGTGATGCTTGCTTCAACCTGTATATGGATTTATTCAACTTGCAGATCATGTGCTATTTACTTTATGGAACTTCAGGTTCACATGTATCCGTCTTAATGCAAGTTTGCATTTAGGAAAGTGGTCTTGACATCCATCTAATGTAACTCTAAATCATAATGAGATACGAATGCCATGATGATCCTTAAGGAATCTTTATGAGACAGGAGATAAGGTCTATTGATAATCGATTCCTTCCTTTTGAGTAAATCCCTTCGCAAATGGTTATGGCCTTATAGCGTTTGACGTTTCCATTCGGGTCTAATTTGGTTTTGAAGATCCACTTACAACTTATAGATTTGGATTCTTCAAGAAATTCAACCAAGTCCCAAACGTCATTATGCTATATGGAATTAAGCTCTCAAATTATGCCTTCATCCCACTAAGTGGCATGATCGCTATTAATGGCATCTTAATAAGAGGTAGGATCAGTAAGCTTTCCATTGTCCTCAACTTCAGTTAAATAATGAAATCATCAAAGTTATGGTCTTGCGTGACCTAGATGATCTCCTGAGTTGATTTTCAGGTTCAATAAGGAAGATGCTTTAGCATTAGTAGTAAGATGCTTTGCTTTAGCATTATTAATAAGATTCTTTAACATTAGTAATATCTCTATTAGGAGGATTAGGTTTTTGATTTTGATTAGGAGAAAGTGAATCAGTGATATTAGGAGCAGCGTTGGGTACAAGAGGAGTTATCGGAGGAGTAATAATAACCGACAAGTGGTTTCCCCGCTTCTTGTACTTCCTGCAAATCTTAAGTTATGATTTGTCGTGCTCCCACTGATCTCTTAGTTCTCGGAAACAATGACATGCTACGTGTCAATAATGCTAGTAGTGTAGGAAAGACAGTAAGACTAATAATCGATAAAGAAACAAGTAAGTGATTTAGGATTCAGTTTCTTTAAGTTAGGGTTATAGAGTTATGCTTTGGCAGAACAACCTCATACGTTCATATATTTTAGACTTAGTTTCCTTTCTGTTGGAGTCTTAAGGACAATTTCTAATGGAATTCTTATTGAGTATATGAACAGTTATGCGTAAGGCCTCAGTCCAAAGGAAAGTAGGTAAGTTAGTGTTGACAAACATACTTTTCACCATGTCCGTTAAGGTTCTATTTCTCCTTTTAACAACATAAATTCGTTGAGGAGAACCAAACATGGTATATTGGTTACTTATGTCTTGTTCCTTTCAAAAGTTATGGAAATGATTAAGAGCTTAACCAATATCAATATGTCAACCATAATACTCACCTCCTCTATCTGATCTCACAACTTTTATTTTATGATCAAGTTGGTTTAAAACCAAAGTTACAAGATCAATAAAAGTCTCTAAGGGTTCAGATCAAATATAGGTGCATATAATGTGAATAATCGTTAATGATTCTAATAAATGATGCATGGATGCGGGATAGGGCCCACTAACATCAGAGTGAATTATTTCCAACAAGTTGGAACTTCTAGTGGCTCCTTTCTTAATCCCTTAAGCCATTGAATACATGTTTCAAAATCACTAAAGTCAAGAGAATGTAATATTCCATCCTTTATGAGTCGTATCATGCAAACTCGTGAGATGTGTCTAAGGTATTTATGCTACTACATGGAGTAATTCTCTTAATTAGTTAGGTGATTTTGTCTTTGTTTTAGTTATGTCATCAATATTAGGAGACAACAAAGACTGTGAGAAATTATGATCTAGTTCTAACTTATACAACAATCCATTCAATAAACTATGACCAAGAAATTCATTATTATGAGTAATGACAATCTCGTCGTAACCATTAATTATTACATAACTTTCAAGGTCTAAAACTAGAGAAATAGATACAAGGTTCCGAGAAATTCTCGGTACACATAAGGTGTCCATTAGTCTAATACGCTTTCAAGTGTTTATATGTAAATCATAAGTCTCCATGGTTTTAACATATGAGAGATCAACCCTTCCAACTCTAAGCTTTCTTTGGTCATTTGATAGCTTCTGGATTGTATGGAACTCCATTATAGAGTTGAATGTTGATAACATGAATCATAGAACTAGAATCACTCACACATGTATTAAGAAGTACATCAATCATAAATAAATCAAATATTACATGAAATAAGTTACCTTTCTTAGCTAGCAGTTCCTTGAAATTAAGGCAATTTGGGCACAATGAGAATTTGCAGTTAGGATTGCTAGTCAAGGACTTAAAGCTAGAGGCAATAACACCATGATTATCCTTTTGAACTTTATTTGCAGTCTTATTATTGTCATATCTTTCCTCTTAATGGTATTAGCAGTGGTAGTAAGGTGAACACTTTAGGTTTGCCCAACTTAAGACGAACATTTTCTTGCATACACATTGCATTTAGTTCACTCATCGACCATTTATCCTTCATAGCGCTAAAGTTAATTTTTGAAGGTATCAAAATGAGCATGCAATGGGGTCATTAGAAAATGCACAAGAAAATTGTCAAAGACTTCCATTTTAGGACTCTTAAACTTATGAGTCATGTCAGTCATATTCATTATGTGTTCACAAATACTGCTATTTCCTTTGTATTTAAGCTACTTGCATACGCCTTATACATTCCCTCAGATACTTTAATTGATGAAGTTCCTAACCATCATTAGTGCAAGTGATTCGCCCTATCCCACTTAAAATTCGCTTTCTGAGCTGCAAAACTTAGTAGTAAAGCAGTGGGTTCATTATGGTGAATGACATAGTCAAGGTCTAGCATCTTTAGAGTTAGAGGTGATTAATCCTTTCATAAAGCAAAGTTTGCATCAATAAGCGACTTAATGCCTAAGTTAGGTACTACAGTGGAAATAAGGAGGATATCAATTTATGATACAAGTAATAAAAGATTATTAAAGTAATGCCTAAAACTAAGGGCAATAAGATTATAGTGACATAATTAGCTATCTAAGGCAGACTAAGCAATATCTATAAAACTAATAGAACTAAAGTAATGCCTAAACTTAACTAATGGCTAATAATAATGTTCCTTATAATAACATAATTAGATATCCAAGGCTTTTAAGTAATGTCTCTAAAAGTAATGGAACTAACGTAATGCCTAAATACGTAAGAGGCTAAAGTAATGTTCCTAAAAGTAATGAGACTAAGACCATTATACTAATGAAGTCAGTGATAGGTAACCTATTGTAACACCAAAACAATAAGTTGACATAAGGCTCTACTTAGATTTACATCACCTTTGGGCAGAAGTAACTAAAATCTAAGTACACATGAGCATCAGGGTCATGCAGCATAACGCTTATCTTTTGACCTTTGGGCACAAAATTAAGAATCGTGTATCTTATGCATGAAAAAATATTCCTTTTAGCACACAAAGTGTATTAAATCACCTTTGGGCAGAATCAATATACTTAGTGTTCATTATCTAAAAGGAAAAGAACGCACCATGAGAATCATATTTGACCTTTGGGCACAAATGATGAAACCATGTACATTAGTGCGAAGCCCCTACACATTATGGGGGTCCGGGGGCAGCGCCCCTGGGAGCAGGGTCCAAGGGGCTGCAGCCCCTGGCGGGGTCCAAGGGGCAGAGCCCCTGGCTGGGATCGTTAGAGACAAATTCAGTAAAAACGTGCTATGGTAAAAACGTCTCAGAAAAAATTATTTTTGAAAAGTTAAAGACAAATTCAGACACCAAATTGTAGGGTAAAATAGTAAGCACGAAGACATTCATCAACTAAGATCTTCTTTAGTATAACACGAACTTAAGTCATAACTTGTGATCAAGTAAGCACAAAGTTAGGTAATAGTTCGTGATAACATAAACACGAAGTCATCATAAGTCGTGTTGACATTGGAACGAAAATATCATTAAGTCGTGAGGACGTAAGCACGAAGATATCATAAAGTCGTGATGATGTTAGCACGAAGATGTCATACACTCGTGATGACGTAAGCACGAGCTTGTAGTTAATTCGTGTATAGAGATAAGCTGAAGTTCGTGTGATCACGTAAGCGTGGAGGTGACGTAAGCACGAAGATGACGTAAGCGCGAAGAGCAGAAGTCGGATGATGTCAGCACGAAGATGATGTCAGCACGAAGAGATCTTAAGTCCATGATGACATCAGCACGAAGTTCGTGTGATGTCAGCACGAAGTTTGTGCTTCTGCAGTTTTTTTAGTTCGCGAAAAACTTAGAATTCGAACCAAATCATGACTGATTGTTCGTAACACGGCTCTGATACCACATGTTGAAATAAACATGATTCGATTCGAGTGATAAAACATCCCCAATCGTCCTGTGGAACCTGTAAGAACATTAAAGCATAATTGCTATTGATTTCGGGTTCCCATAACAAGGTGATTGAGTAATAATGGGATGATAAATTCTGCTGGAACATGATGCACGAATTAGAGAGGAATACACACACGAAAATTAGGGTTTATTATGTGTTGGGATTAACCTTAACTTAGGGTTAATTACCCTCTATTTATAATGAGAGTAATTACACATTCAACCCTTTAGTATTTACACATTCAACCCTTCTGGTGTTTAATGTGTGTACCATGTGAAAAAATAGTTTGAATTGGTTAAGGCCTTTAGCAAGGGTGTCAACTCATCGGGTGATTCAGGTTTGAGTTATTAGAGTCAGATATTCATAATGATTTAGTTTTAAGTTATTCGAGTCGGATTAAGTTTATTTGACTCTTAGTGTCTCATTGAAGGTATGCAAATGGTGTAACAACATAGGTTTTAACTATAAATCAAAATTGTGCCTTTTTTTTTAACTATAAATCGAAATTGTGCCTTTTCAACTTTCATTCTTTAGTTTTTGTTTCTTTTTTTTCTAACAGTGAAAAAAAAAATTTAAGTAAAATAATAAAAAAAAAAATGCCCTTTTATGTTTTTGAAAGGATGAATATAAAATGTTAGCTTTTTGTTTCATTATTTATAGGCCAAAGTCAAGGTGATTAAGAAAAATAACAACCAAATTTTATGTACAATGATGTTTTTATGTCAATAACTATTTTAATATCCTGATTATATTATAAAATGTATTCAACTGATTATTAATAAGATAATCATAGACGCACAAATACATTACATATCAATTATAAGTAGGAGCAAGAATGAATCAATCCGATTTAAAACCCAAAACAAGAAACTGAAAAGTAAAGAGAAATAATGAAAAACATGCATTAAAAAAAAGGGTAACATTGCCTTTTTTATTTTTTCAATTATATTTTTAATTTAAATACATGAATAAATTAAACTTTTTTTTTTCATTTAATTTTTATATGACTAAAAATAAAAATATTAACTACATCTTTAAGCCTTAGGAACTGTTATACACCACATATATAAAAATTATACTTTTTATATCAATAACTCACCGACTAAAATTTAAATATAATTATTTATTTACGTTTAAGACGACATGTCATTAGCAAGATAGTTCATTTCTTTTTCGTTTGCTCTCACTTATTTTTTCTTTTAGTTAATTGCAAAAATCATCTTTTGTGATTTGCACATTTTCATGGTTTTCATAACTCAAATCGTTTTTAATTTTGTCCAAAATCTAATTTTTTAGCACTTTATATTCTTTTGAGGGATAAGAAACACGAAAAGTGTAAACAACATGCTTTGAATTAGTGGCAAACATTCTGGCCTTCGGTGGTCAGAGGTTCATTATCCATCTTATGCAAAGATCGGATGTCTATTTTTTTTTTTTTTTTTACCATTTAGGAAGAACTTAGAAGTAACTTTTCTATCTAGGTAAGGTAATGTGTGTATACATCTTAACCTTCCCTTATATCATCGATGTATTGCGGCTCAACACTCGTAAAAAACGTCATTTGGGCATTTCTTTTCTTTAATTTTAAAAACACGAAAAATGTTTAAATTTTTTTAGCACCTTATTTCTCTTAAAAAGATGAAGGAAAAAAAATAAAAATTTAGAAGGAAATCCATAGGGATAAAAACCATCAAAATATACAAACAATTTGTCTCTATTTCTTTTTTTTAAACACGTTTACTCTCTCACTACTATCCTTTTCATTTGTTTACGAAACTTGTCTTCTCTCTCAACCCCCTCCATAAAAAAAGAAAGAAACAGAACAAAGCAGAGGGAGGATGGAGTGGAGGGTGAGTGGAAACGCTCTGAAGACATTTGGTCGATCAATCACGTGTCTCGCACGCATTGGCAATGAACTCACCATCCAAGCTTCCCCTTCTCAGGTCCCCTTACTTTATGTTTCCTTTTTCATTTCATTTTCTATTCTATTTTTGGTTGCTACCTTTCTCTAAAATGAAAAAAAGACACAATTTGAAACTGTTTTTTCCCCACTGTCAAACCGGTGGTGGTGTTTAGGGTATAGCTATGGCATTTGTTTTTATTTTTCTGAACAAATATGTCTCTTTGAATATATATATACACACACTATATAACTTTTCACTTTATATATATACTGTCTGTATATATTAAGCAGCATTGTTGTTTGTTTTATGTGCTGAATCGAGATTAGTTAAAGAAAATTATTGAATATTAACCTCATATTTATACGGATTAAGGTCAAAACAATCAAACCCTCCTATTGTAACAAGGCAACAACAACAACGACAACCGTACCCAATCCCTGAGCGGGGTATGGGGGAAGTGAGCTGTAGACAGTCTTACCTCTACCCAGAGGTAGAGAGACTGCTTCCATAAGGACCTCCGGCCACCAATATGTAAAAAGCGTAAAGAGTAAAGTGTTTAGAAATACCACACCCGTCGGCCGAGAACATGATGAGAAGATATACCTGTCTGCTGGATCCGTTGGGTACGGCTACCTTAAGAGTAGGGAAGAGTAGCAAACATACGACCTAACAAAACCTTAGCACAGGTTCAACAGTACATAGACGCTAGCAACCATAGAACGTATATAACAACATAAAAATGTAGGAACATAATAAACAAAGTCTTCTGCCAGAAACTCAAACAAATGAAACAGAAACAGCCAAGACAACCATACATATAATTAGGAATTGACTAAACCCTAAGGGGGTTTACGATTTCTAAAGAACTTACGGAGCAAAGTACCTTAGGCCGCCTAGCTAAACTAATCCTAGTCTTCTCACAAAATGCTCAAAAACCACTAAAGTAAACCTATACACCTAGTCCTCTATTGTCAGCTGAGTACACCCAGCAACATTAATAGTAGGGGGAAAAGTAGCAGACAAGCCTACATATAAGGGATTAACTATGAATTTCTAGTGCCCGATGGTTCCAAGGAAAATAACCGGTGCCCGATCGTTAAACAAACTAACCTATGAGAAACCTATTGTAACAAGGCAATTACTCATTAAGTTCTAAACAAACACCACTTAATTAAGGATTAATTTTATTTTTTTCACCAGTTAGCTTTGCACACCCTGAACTCTTCGAGGTCTGCGTACCAGTCTATCATACTAAAGCCGTCCTTCTTTGATATCTATTCAATTACTGGATTACCCCAAGTCCAATGCAGTGTCCTTCTCAAGGTATACATGTTTCCGTCTTTCTTTGCTTTTACTTTTGTCAATTTGAATATACTATACTCGATTATTTGTTAACGATTCACTTGCAGGCCGTCTGTGCTGTTTTTAGGACGCCATTGACAAGTATTGACCACTTAACCGTCACATTGCCTTCTTCTGATTCATCAAAAGTGCAGTGGACTTTGGACTGCTACAATGGTCCGTCCATTCCTTTTCTGTATTCAGTCTTTATTTTTTCAGATTCTATTATTTAAAAGCTATCGATGATAGTCTTACGTTTGCACTTATCGCTGCAGGAGAATAAGTTATTACTTAATGGTAAATGTGTGGGTTGTCTGTTGGGTCAAATAGCCTTTTTGCAGCTCTAATGTATAAACGGATCTAGCTTGAATCTCCCAAATATGTTTATTGTCAAAAATGATTACAAAAGAAATATTATATCTTTAATGATCTAATCTTTTGAATAATATATGCATCAAAAACTTGTTCCACCGGTTTTCTCTTAAGATGTTATTTATTTTCTTCTATCTTCGTAAAATGTAGTTTAACTGCTGGGGATTCTCAATAACTTAAAATGAATTAGTCATAAGCAAGCTGGTGTAATTGCCACCTCTAAGATAACTATTGCTACTTACTACATGGGAACAAGTTGCTAGTACCCAGCATTCTTAAATGACACTTAAAACCAAAATATTAATGCTAAAATTGACATGATAAAAGTTTTTCGATCTACAGGTGCATAGCTAAGTGAGATAATATACATTTCTCTGGTCCTATAGTGTTTTCATGCCTTTCAAGGTCTTTACATTGGATAACCCTTAGCCCTTATTACCTTAATGACTTGTGATTATCCGCAGAAGGTCAACCGAAACATAACCCTTTTTAGGAACAAGAAGTTAAGGTCTAGTACTGTGTACAAATTACTTGGACTTCCTCGAGCTACGGAAACTAAGACTTGAGAAATTACTAGATTCTATGGACACCATATTATGAGTAAATTGGTTGAATATATACGAACCCTTTAATGCATTTATTTCAAAAATTAAGATTACTAATAATATAATCTACGTTCTTTAATTATACTTGACACTTCAAAATAGTTATAAAAAGTTCCAACGATTAGGCTAGAAGTGTTTAAAGTCAACCCAACCTGTTGCAACATCCACCAAAAACTTGTTTTACTATGTATCCTGCCTCACCCATCTTTCTATGTCTATTGATCAACATGTATGTATTTTGGTAGATTGGTTTTTTATGTGGATACATTATCCAGTACCTTGTAATTTATGTTGATTCTGATTTGTTCAGGTATGAAAAAGTCATACTGGATTACATGCAATATTGAAGCAGATGTACAACAGCTTTCTCTTGATAGAAGAAGGCTTCCAAGCAGCTTCGTAGTGAGACCTCGTGATCTGAACAGATTACTTGCTAATTTTCAGTCCTCCCTTCAGGAAATTACCATCATAGCAACAGAGCCCACATCTTTACCATCTGATGAAGCAGCTGATGAAGTTGGAGGGAAAGCTGTTGAACTTAGAAGCTATATAGATCCCAGCAAAGGTAACCTAGTCTACAAAGTTTCTTCTTTCTCTTAGCTATTATATGGAGGTGTTAAAATGCAGCTGTCAGTGCGTCTACGTAATTACAAATTTATTTATTTTCCGATAATAATCTAATTATTTGGATAAATGAGAGAGGAGATTTGTGCATCAAAAGTACCCTTTCTACCGATATCTTTAAGCTAATTCTTATTATTTAGAGATAAAATGTAAACAGAATAGACCCTTTCTCCAGTAAATGGGTAGATATTGTCACCTCTAATATTTCATCTTAAGCTTCAGCATCTTATGTTGTAGATAATGATTCGTCGTTACACACTCAGTTGTGGATAGACCCTTGTGAGGAGTTTGTGCAGTATACACACACTGGAGATCCTGTGGATGTTACCTTTGGAGTGAAGGAATTAAAGGTACTACTCGAGATATAATTCTACTATCTTGAATGGTAATCGTTACGTAAGCATCATGGTATACACTGCATCAAAACATTTACACATAAGTGTCTAGGTGTGATGACTGACTCATTTATTCTACATATCAATGGGTTTACTAGCGACTTTTGTTTATTTCCAGCAGCTAAATAAAGAAGAAAGAAAGAATAAGCTAAACAGGAAATTGGACGAATATGTTGAAGGGTTAAAAGTCTCCTTAAATGTTTTTCTAATGTACAAATTGCTTAATTTAATTTACAATCTTCACTAATTTGTGAAATACTATAATGTTCGTCATCGTATTTGACAAAAAATGATATACAAAGTGCAATTTTTTTTTGCAAATATTGCACCTGAGAATAGCCAAGTAATAAAAAGCCCAAAAAGGAAAAAAGGTTAGCAGACACTAAACCTACTTATATTAAATAAGAACAATCAGTTTCAAATGACAGTAGACTCCTTAAAGAAATCATAAGGGCTTTTTCGCTCTTCTGGTTACAGGACTTGTTCACCAACATAGTCCTTCAGGTATACTTCTTTATCTTATGGTTTCTTTTTGTTGGATCATGGTTTTATAAGTTTTTACTGTTACAACAACCCATTGAACTTTTTATAAGTATGTTTCTCCCAACAGACATTGCATTGCATAACAAATGTAACATATTAACGTTCTTTTCACGTGTAATTTTATTCTTTTAACTGATTTATCTACTTAAATTTAGTTTTGGATATACTAGCATATAGTTCAAATTTTCTTTGTGGTCTGCTTTCCTCTTTATCAGTAATTATGTTCCTTTTATCCGTATTTTGTGACTAGACATATTTGCTATGATGTGACTTATTGTATTGGTTATATTCAATCACTCATTAATATATTAAGATCCACTTACAAAACTTAGATGGACTCTTTTGACAGGCGTTTCTTTCATTTTGTGAGGGATGTGAAGTGGACATACACTTGTATTTTGAGAAGGCTGGCGAGTAAGGAAGTTTTCCCTTATATTTACGTATGGTGTCTTGCTTATATATGCGGTTCTTTTTAGGATTAGCCTATACAGTAAATACTAGATATAAGTTGATGTGATAAGGACTTAGTTGACATCAAACCACTTGAGTATTATTATAACTTTCTTATTTCAAAAAGTTGGTTTCTCAAATATATTACAAAGGCTATAATATTTATCTTAGTTTTTGAGTAATTATCAAGAATTGTTCATGTGGTCTGGTCCTTCATTTTCTCACCTGCTGTTTTTCTTTTTTTTTTTTTACAACACCAATTCGTGATAATTACTCAAAATTGGTGCAACAGATTATGAAATTACCACTTGTGTATAAATATATCAAATTCGTTTCTACTATTAATTCGAATTTCTACATCTAAAGTCGGAAACTCTTTAGAAAAGGGCATCATCATGAAGAACAAGGATATGGACATTTATATGCACATTTTTGTATGTGATGTCATTTTGAATCTTTGAAAGGTGAAACATATAAGGTTATCTTAAGAATCTATTTTTAGGTTACCAATTTGTATATGGATTTGACAACCCTTGTGTTTTTGACAATAAATTAGGCCCATTCTGATGGCACCAAAATTTGGTGTGGAGGATATCTCTGTTTCAAACCTTGATGCCACTTTAGTACTTGCAACCATGCTGGTGTCTCAGCTACAAGATAGAACTACAGAAGAACCTATACACGCAGCTGCTGGAACAGAGGACCAGCCTGAAAAAGGGAATGTGTCTGAGCATCCATCTGATCACACTAGAATTTGGTCAGAACTTTCAGGTTTGCTGCTTTCATTACTAAAATTTTCTCCAAACAATATGAATTTATGACTTTGATATGTTCTAACTGTTAAAATAAATAAAAGTACAGCAAGTGCCCAAAGAAGTGCTAATAGGCATAGTGGCGGCATTGAAGGTGACAGGGGTCTGAATATAAATGATCCTGGGAATATTCAGAGGATTAGCACGATGCACATTTCTAGAGCTGGACCAGACGCAGGAAATGTCACAGCCAACATGTATCCTAAAATCTTTGCTTGAATGGTTTTCGCTTGAATGGTTATGAGTAGAGGTGGCAGAACGGGTTGGGCAGGTGGTTTCAGTGATGTTTTTTTTTAGTATCGTCCAAAGTGGTTGACCCACATACACTTTTTGTGTGTTCTCAAAATTACCAATAAATAGTTCATAAGCAAAGTATTTTATAAACAGGTTGGTCAGGTGGTTTCCATTATGGGTCTATACTTAGTACGCGTCCAAAGGGCTCGGTTTTCATTGTTCAAATTACCCGGGGATAGCGAGTCTTGTTGACTTAAATGTGTACGGCCTGATTGAGATACCCCCATGACTAGTTCTGATAATTTTCCTGGCCTCCCTGAAAATGTTAACCTAGCAGGGAAGAGAATGCCTTACCACCACAAATTGTAGGAAAGAAGCATAATAATATCTTACATGACGCCTATTGTCCAAAAGCAGTCATAGCTAAAAGTATAATTGTATTTTCTTTTTTCTGCTTAACGAGTTGGAACAACAAAATAGCCATACTCACGACATTGTAAAGCAATACAGTTCAAATTTTCTTAAGCTTTAAATGAGTTATTTGGTATATTAGAAAAGTTACATCTGAATATCGGTGGGCATTTCTTGACCATATTAGCAACCGCCCGAGGCAAATGGAGGATGTCGAACAACGTCAAGGTAAGTGAGATTCATGTATAGCTTAATTTAACTTTTCTATATCCATATAGCAACTGTCAATTTTTTTCTATGTTCAGATGGAGCCGAAATTAATGGTCAGGGTACCGTCTCCCAACGCCATCATAGTAACTGGGTTGATGCAGATGATGATGATGATGGAGAGGATTCAGAACCCTGTGTCCAAGCAACACCACCATATTGTCAGGAGCAACATTGATCAAATGTTACATTGAAAGGTATATTCAGCTAACATCAAATGACGTGTTAGTGAGCCGTGAGCCCCCTTTCTTTTCTGGTGACACCTTCATAGGCTTTAACATTTGTAATTTTACCAATATATGTTATCTTGCAAGATAAGGTTGAGCTCAAAGGATGGTGTGTAGTATATGTAAATTGCTGCTGTGTCTTTTTTTAAATAGGAAATGAGGTTTTAGTATTACTACTTGGTTAGTTTATGTAAAACAATGTCATCGTGCATATTGCATACTGTTCAAAAAAAAAAAAAATGTCACCGTGTAGTACATCTTCAGACCGTATCTAAAATCTTCATAGTGGGTTTTCAAATTTTCCAAATTCCGTTATCCTACAACAAACATTACACTTTGGCTCTCTTCATAATGTTAGGAGTAGGAGCCAAAGAGAGCATGACTTAACATATCAATTGTATCGCTTGATTTATAATATGTTTTCATATAGGGTTCTAACCGGATTATAACCAGCGTGAAACATGAGGGAACCATATAAAAAAAATACATTTATACATATAAAAGTACTTAAATAATGGAGAAAATATTAAAGGTATAAAATACTGAAAGAATAAAAAATAAAATAAAAACAATTACACAAACTAACAATGAAAACATGAATACATTTTTACATCTTCATTTGCTTTGAATAAATATTTTTTCTTTGATCACTTTCAACTATATATAACCTATTTATAATTTTTCTTTGTAAATATCTTGTATTTTAGTATTAAAATGTAAATATGTATTAGTCAACCATTAGAGCAAATTACACCAAGTAACATATGTACGAAATTTGCATATAACACGAGATCACGATTTTAGTGACAACTTTCAAATCATCACACAAAAATATATTTTTGTGACACAAGCTCTTGATTAAAAAGGCCCAAGAAAAAGAACAAGCTATCGAATTATTAAGAATACAAAAAATAGATATTACTATTCTAATTTTTTTTTGATAAACAAAAAGATAGATAGATAAATATGTGTAATTCATATTGTTTTTAGTTTAAGAAAATTATTTAAAGTTGAAGGACTAATATCATCTTTCTTTAAAAGTTTAGTCAAAGATGATGTAAGCAATTTGATCTAAGGATGAAAATTATAGATGGAAATTTAATGGAGAGTAGAGATTACTTTATATTAATATTTAAAGTTTCTCTTTTAATATATATTAGAGATTAGGGAGAATCTCTTTTATCAAAAAAAGAAAATTGTTTTATTTTTCTTATAATTAATTTTTAACTAAGAAGTGATATATATACCATTAATTTTGAGGCATACACCAAAATGATACTTGTTTTCCTAAAATATCCTTGCACTATCTATGATTTCTTTTTAAAATGTAATTGTTCACATTGGTAAATAATTAATTTCAATTTTTCCCTATACTTGTGTATCCTTGCAACATTCTACTAAAAATTAACTAGAAATGTACCCGTGCAAATACATGTTGTAACATCCCGAGCTAGGCTCGAAATGCACCGAAAAGTTATAGCGTAAGCATGGGATCATCGTAGAACATGAACTATATGAAATAAAGGGGATTCGGTGAATCAACATCAACAACAAGTACATAATACATAATGCAAAGAAAATACGGGCAAATAAATCTTGGATCCATGTTAGTCCAAGCCCAAACTCTAGCATAACATCAATTAACCGACACATCTTGGATTCTCTTGAATACCTGAAAAGTGTACTAAACAAAGTCAACACTAGGTTGGTGAGTTTGTAGGAGAAAATGATAAGGATCTAATGCCAAAGCCATTCACAATATGAACAAAGATAATGAGCATGGAACACACTTACAGTAAGTCCTTAAAAGGCACAAGTACTCAATTTAGGTTGGCTCGTAGCACAACCTAGACCCACATGTATCCATTGCACAATTATACCATAGCTAGAACACACATAATGCACAAGAACACAGAATGTCGACATCAACAAATATCCATCAAGTTCTAAAAGTCATCCAATTGTCATCAAGTACGTATAGCACCCGTTTATTGCACATGCACACATTGTCCCTCTATTGTTATCGATATTGTCATCAAGTACATAAGTACCCGTTTAATGTCATCAAGTACATAAGTACCCGTTTAATGTCATCAAGTACATAAGTACCCGTTTAATGTCATAAAGTACATAAGTACTCGTTTAATGTCATCATGTCCATTATGTCCATCAACTCGACCATGCACAATGCACATACATTTCATACGACTTTACATTTAAGGAATCTTAGATATTTGTATAAAGGGTCACCCGCAGCCTTCCCACCACATCTGCAACTCATTAAATGCATCATCGTCTCCATGTATGTACAACTATCCTAATCATAAATAAATCAATAATACTCAAACAATACATAATCAATCAATGTCAATCAATGACCCTCACATATGTACTCACCTAATGAACTACGCAAGGTATTTAGAATACGCATAGTAAACAAGAACAAGTAATAATGATATCAATAAGTATCTAACAAGTTCTATAATGCCCAACATGTCTATCAATGTCCCTCAATTGCACTCAATTGCACGTAATGTACCTCATTGTACTCAATTGCACGTAATGTACTTCATTGTACTCAATTGCACGTAATGTACCTCATTGTACTCAATTGCACGTAATGTACTTCATTGTACTCAATTGCACCATGACCATCAATGTCCACCCAGAAACAAACACCGTGTGTATATACTTCGTACGATACTACTTTTGAAAGGCCTTTAATACTTATAGATAGGGTCAAGCGCAGCCTTCCCACCACATCTCCAACCTTTTGAAGGTATTACCGTCTTCCATATATACACAACTAACCTAATAATAAACCAAACATGCACATACAATAATCATATAACAACTACACATTTACACGTCAACAAATCCATCAATCAAACAATGTCATCACTCAAAACACTCAAACATATGCACAATCAAGTCATGTCATCATCAAGGAAATCAAACGTATGCACAATTGAACTATGTCATCAATCAACGCAAACACATAATTGCACAAACAAACAAGTTAACACACAAAGGTTGTACACTTTTTAGCCCGAATCTCAAACGAGTCTGGAGCTACGAACTCACATTGGCTTCCAAGCAAAACGAAAAGTTTATATCGAGTTATAAATGTCCAACAATCGCCACGCATCCACAACCTATCAATATATAACATATCGTCATCAATGATAACTCAAAACCTAGAACAAGACGCTTTGACTCGACGTTCTTAGAAATGTACAAGGTTTCAGACCAAAAGAACTATACCATAAGATAGTAGACTCTCTCACGATTCCAACGATAGGTCATATGACTCGATTGGACTTACGGATCAAAAGTTATGTACGTTTGAAGTTGACATAGAAAAACATTCGGCTGAATGGGTTTCACTGCGCCGCAGTTGGACCTAACCCGCCGCACTGCGCCGCAGTCAGCCAAAGACACTTTCCCATGACTTCCCACTGCGCCGCAATGGGGTCTAACACCTCCCACTACGCCGCAGTCATCCAAGAATGCACCCAGCGAGCAGCTGCAACAGATTTCGAGCCAAAACACCCCAAAACCTCATTTTCGACCCAATGATCGATCTAGGAAGGTTCAAGACATGTTTTGAAGCACCAATTAACATCATTTGACATAAACAAATATAACCCACTTCATAAATCCATTTCATTTCATTAATTTCATGTCAAAAATCATTTTTAACCTAAAATGAACCACTAAAACCCTAATTCGCATTTTGACCCAATTTGTGACCCGAATTTACTTGGAATCAACTAGAAAAAAGATAACAAACATAAAATGATGAATATAGATGAGTTTACCTTACCAAAATCTTCTCCTAGTTTCCACACCCAAATTTAACCCGAAAAGGTTAGATATGTTGCACTTTGAAGCCCAAAATTTTGATATGTTGCTAAGATGAGGTTGATGATGAAAACCCCCAACAAAATCTTGCTTAATCTTCCATTATGAGATAGAAATCTAAAGGGAGAGAGATATATAAGTTTGTGTGTGTGTTTTGTTCTTGCAAGAAGAAAGAAAGAAGAGACAATGGAAAGAATGAATGGATGGGTGGAAAAATAAGGAAGTTAGTTGGGTGATGGGTCATGGGTTTGAACCATGGAGGATCCATTTCATGTTTCTAACTAGATTTGCTATCTAATACCGTAAAGCCAACTAGATCTAAATGTTATCTCAAGGTTTAGGTTCGATTAGCACCAACAATGATATCGACTAGCACATAAGTCCTAAATTAAACGATAAATTGATCTATTTGGACACATTGCACTTACATGAACTCCAAATTGCACTTGAACTATATTGGCCAACTCAATAGTTATTCAAATGGTACGAGTGGTCCAACGGTCAAAGTCACAGCTGTTACATCATTCCCCTGTTAAAGGAATTTCGTCCCGAAATTCGATAGAACCCCTAGCACACAACAAATGCGGGTACATTGGACCTCATATGGTCTTCCCGCTCTCAAGTGAATTCAGTTCCACGTTTAGCTTGCCTTCAGACCTTGTCTATCATAACGTTTGTTCTCCACTTTCTTGACCTCAAGCTCAATTATCTCTACCGGTTTTGTAACAAAATTGAGCTTCCTGCCTACTTGAATCTCGTTCTTAGGCACATGTAATGTATGACCCACCAAGCACTTCCCTAGGTTACAAATATGGAGCACATCATGCATGCCATTATGTTCTTGAGGTGGCTTCATTTGGTAAGCCACTTTGCCGACTCGTTCAATGATCTTAAAAGGTCCGATATATCGTGGTCCAAGCTTGCCTCTCCTTACAAAACGGACAACCTCTTTTCACGGGGAGACTTTCGAAAGTACATGATCATCAACATTGAACTCCAATGGTCTAGGCCTCACACCGGCGTATTCTTTTGTCTCTCTCGGGTCAATTGAAATCTCTCCTTATTTTTGAGAAATCACTTTTGTAGTCTCAACTACGATTTCCAGTCCCAAAATCAATTGCACAAGCCCTCAACATGCCCTCAGCGTTTGAATGGTTCTCTCGGTTTGTCCATCCGTTTGAGAATGAAACGCTGTACTCATGTCAAGTTGTGTGCCCATTGCTCGTTGAAAGGCTTTCCAAGAATTTGACTTATACCGGATATCTTTATCGGAGATGATAGAAACCGGAACTCCATGCTTAGACACCCCTCTTTAATGTACAAGCGCGCCATGGTGTCCAACTTGTCGGTCCCACGAATGGCTAAGAAATGAGCCGACTTCTTCAGCCGATCCACAATCACCCATATAGTATCACGACCACTTCTTGTCTTCGGTAACTTCGTGAATGAAGTTCATTTCTATCCGTTCCCATTTCCATTCTGGTTTACCGGTTGCACCCATAAACCGGGTAGCTTCTTATGATCGGCTTTCACTTGTAGCAAGTAAGGAACTCACTCACGTACTTAGCCACATCACGTTTCATGCCGCCCACTAATAGAAATCTTTGAAATCAAAGTACATCTTATCCAAGCCCGGATGGGCCGAACATGCCGCCTTGTGGGCTCTATTCATGAGAAATGTCCTCAAATTGTCAAAAACAGGAACCCAAGGCCTTTCAACTAAGTATAGCCCACTGTCTTCTTTTCCATCGAATTGTTGCTCTATGCCATCTAACCTTATCTTATACTCAACTCACTTGATCGAAATTATGTTGAAGACTTCTATTATTGGGGTAATTTGCACATTTGGTGCCTTAAAGGTAATGTCTTCAACACTTTTAAACGAACACAACCGCTCCCAATTCTAAATCATGAGTGGGGTAGTTTTTCTCATGCACCTTAAGTTAACGGGAGGCATAAGCAATGACCTTCCCCATTGCATAATCACACACCCCACTCCTCGACCCGAAGCATCACAACCTGTCCTTGAGAGGATTTCGCATACAACTTCTCTTTTCTAAGCAATTCTAGCACTTCGCGTAAATGTTTCGGAAAGATCTTCCTTCATCCTCGATTAAACAAGTATATCATTACTAAGAGCAATGACAAACTTGTCCAAGTTGGGTCGTCACACCCGCTTCACCAAGCCCATGAACACCGTCGGTGCATTAGTCAACCCAAACGGCACAACAGTGTATTCTAAATGCACATTCCTTGCATGAAACGTCGTCTTAGAGATGTCATCTTTATGGATGCACATTTGGCTCTAACCTAAACGAAGGTAAATCTTGGAGGAGGTTTTAACACTTTCTAGTTGATCAAATAAGTTCTCATTTATCGAAAATGGATACTGGTTCTTCATCGTGAGCTTATTCAATACCCGGAAATCGATACACATCATAATAGACCCATCCTTCTTTCCGGAAATGGAATAGGAGCTCCCCATGGCAATTGACTAGGATGGATGAATTCTTTTCTGGAAGCTCTTTAAGTTGGTGTTGTTACAAAATCAAGTTTTCAAGATGCGGTAAACCAAATAAATCGCCCAGAAGCACATTGGGGAGGTCATGAACAATATCAATGGTCTTCAACTCAACTATTGTAACGATAGCACTAATCACCTTTGAACTAGAAGGATCCGATATTTCACCTTGAACTCTTAAGACCTTGCTGTTAGACAGTACTATCTTGACCATTCTTCCACCACAGTCAATAACCGCATTAATCGTCAACTTCCAATCTAAGCCCGTAATGATGTCAAACTTCCCATATCAAATGACATAGGATCGCTGAATAAATCTAAGTCGTTTAAAGTCAAGATACAATCACAGAGTACTTGAGTAAGTCTAGTTAGGGCGTCATTGACCATTTCAATATCAAGCACATAGTTTAAGGCACGAGGATGAATAACTATCGAAGGAACGAAGCTATGCTCAGCATCAGAATTCAGATAACACCGTGGCATAATTATCGTTAAGAGTAAATGTACCCGTCACCACATTAGGATCGTTACGAACTTTAGTAGTACCCGCCGCAGAAGTCCACCTAACCCCTTTTTCCTCTGGTTGTCGTCTTGCACAACACCCCGCTCTTCACCATAATGCTTGGCAACCCTACCGGTATGGTTAATTGTATCCACCATATTAATTATCTTAAAGTTTATGACCCGAAGGTTAGTCTCAAAGTCCTTACATGTTAGTCACACAAGTAGTCAATGCTCTCTTACCTACATGTCATGCTTAATTCATATATTTACACTAAGACAAAAGTACTAATGTTCTAGGGGAATCGTTATGTATCATGTCATCATACCATGTTCACAATAATTGTTCATCATCAAACCACATACTCATGTTCAATACAACACACAACCGAACAACTAAAACAAGTGGTCCAAAGTATAATCCGAATCCTATATATATGCTCCCTAGTTATTGACCGGGTATGTATACAGGGTGTACCAGCGGCTAACCCTCCACCCAGTCAACTCCCATTAAGCATATCGGTTCCTTATTATAATCCAAGCCAATCGTGCGCAATCCGTGATGTCATTAACTTGTTATAATACCGGGTAACCATAAAACAGTTGATCGGGCTCTTTTAGGGTTGCCACAATATTATATCATGTTAATGCCATAACGTCATCTTGCCCTAAATCATCAAACAATATCAATTCAATCATCACAATCCAACAATATCCACATTACCTCATTCACTTCAAATAGCCACATTGACCTCATGCACTTGACCATCACACAACAACACATTGATCATGCCAAGCCAATTGTACTTATGTCATCACATTCATCACATTGTACTTGCCACAACATAACACATTGTTCACATTGTACTCATCACAAAACAACACCTTGATCACATAGTACTCATCTCAACCAACACATTGAACACGTAGTATCCATTTCAAAACAACACATTGTCCAATTGTACTCATATTATTACGTACAACGATCATGCTACGAACTCTTAGTGTACATTTACAAGGTTCATACAATTCACATTGCGTTCAAAATTCCTAACCATGCATGCTATATGAAAAGTTTTTACTTAAGCCATAGTCTAGGTCAAACCGCCTAATTCTCTATGACCACGCATGGGCCACTATTCTGTAACACCCCCAGCTAGGCTCGAAATGCACTGAAAAGTTATAGCGTAAGCATGGGATTATCGTATAACATAAACTATATGAAATAAAGGGGATTCGGTGAATCCAACATCAACAACAAGTACATAATACATAATGCAAAGAAAATACGAGCAAATGAATCCTGGATCCATGTAAGTCCAAGCCCAAACTCTAGCACAACATCAATCGACCGACACATCTTGGATTCTCTTGAATACCTAAAAAGTGTACTAAACAAAGTCAATACTAGGTTGGTAAGTTCCTAGGAGCAAATGACAAGGATCTAATGCCAAAGCCATTCACAATATGAACAAAGATAATGAGCATGGAACACACTTACAGTAAGTCCTTAAAAGACACAAGTACTCAATTTAGGTTGGCTCGTAGCGCAACCTAGACCCACATGTATCCATTGCACCAATATACCATAGCTAGAACACACATAATGCACAAGAACACAGAATGTCGACATCAACAAATATCTATCAAGTTCTAAAATGTCAAACATGTTCATCAATGTCCCTCAATTGTTCTCATGTCATCCAATTGTCATCAAGCACGTATAGAACCCGTTTATTGCACATGCACACATTGTCCCTCTACTGTCATTGATATTGTCATCAAGTACATAAGTACCCGTTTAATGTCATCATGTCCAATATGTCCATCAACTCGACCATGCACAATGCACATACATTTCATACGACTTTACATTTAAGGAATCTTAGATGTTTGTATACAGGGTCACCCGTAGCCTTCTCACCACATCTGCAACTCATTAAATGTATCATCGTCTCCCATGTATGTACAACTATCCTAATCATAAATAAACCAATCATACTTAAACAATACATAATCAATCAATGTCCATCAATGACCCTCACATATGTACTCACATAATGAACTACGCAAGGTATTTAGAATACGCATAGTAAACAAGAACAAGTAATAATGATATCAATAAGTATTGTAAGTGCACATCTTTGTCAATAGCAGTCTAGATTGTTTGGGCTTAGATTGTAATATGTCTTTGTCATGTGATTGTCATTAATGAACTTTTGTATTATGGATAGAATACTAGATTAAGTTTGAGTATTGAATGTGTAATAAATCTGCTAAGGAGGAAATACGACCTCGTAATTGCAGGGTCAATTACGAGGTGGACATAGGAATACGACCCCGTATTTGCAGGGTCAAATACGAGGCCAATCAACAATTACGACCTCGTAATTGTGACAGGCTGGACTTGGATTTGTGAGGCCGACTCGCTGGAAATCCATTCGGGTGTTTCCTATAAATACCGAACCCTAACAGAGATTAGAGTTGAACAGTTGTCGAATTTTCAAGCATATTTGTGCAGGTTAATAGGTCAAAGGTTGTTTCGCTAGCCCGAAGAAGATCTGCGAGGCAGCAGGTGATCTAGGGGCTTTCGTTGTGAATCACCAAGTTATAGACAGGGATTTGGCACCTTTGGATAACTGGAGCAAACTATTAACGATCCTATTCAAGAGGACTTACAAGTGGTATCAGAGCCTCTTGGTTTCATACCGGAAGGTTATAGTTTGTGGTGATAGACAACGTTTGATTTAGGGTCGTTTAGCCGTGATTCTTTCACGAGTTTATGACCGGAAATCTTGTTCGTGGTATATCTTGGTGTTTGCAGCCGTCGAAAGTGTGTTATTGGCGTTTAGGGTTTCGAATTCAAAAGAATCATCGACCCAGCATCGTTTGCGACCTCGCGGGCTCGTATTACCTCATCCAACTCGTATTTTGACTTAGGTATCTAATTACGACCTCGCCAGTTCAATTGCGACCTCGTATTTTATATACGACCTCGTGAGCTCAATTACGACCTCACAGTTCAAATACAACCTCGAGTTCTTATTGCAACCTCGTATTCTTGGACCTCGTGAACTTTACGACCTCGTTTATTTTAAATAGTTCGTGAACTTTGCTAGCTCGGAGAAAATGACGTCTCAATTACCCGCAAATTATCAGGCTTTGCTGAATCAAATAATTCTGATGGATGATGAAACCGGAAAGGCCAATTCACCACGAAAGTTGATAAGCCTAGACAGATACTTCAATTGGAAAGGCATATTCGAGTCATACTGCAGGCTGATGGATGTGAGGATGTGGATGTGCACTATAAATGGTTATATACCTCCTACAATACCAGGTGACACTCCAGGTTCGAGCAGTGCTAGGCTTGCTTCATATGAGCAAATGGACGTCGATAAAAAGAAAGACTATGAAGCTGAAAGTAAGGCATTGGGTTCGCTTCGAATGGCTCTCCAAAGGGAAGTTCTGCATCTGTTTGAAAAGTATGATACAACTAAAGGCTTATGGGATGCACTCAAAGAGCATTGTGAAGGTGACGACGATCTCAAGAAGAGTAGGAAAGACTTGTTGAAGAAGCAGTATTATGTGTTTACTAGCTTCAAAGATGAATCTCTTGATGAGACACTAGTTCGTTACAGTCATTTGCTAGTTGAGCTTGCTTACTTTGCGTATAATCCGGATCCAGAAGATGTTATCGAGAAGTTGTTGGAGGCACTTCCTATCAAATGGGAAGGATTTATTACTTCTATCCAACAAAATCCCGACTTCAGTAAATGGACTCTAGAACAGATTATTCAAAAACTGAGAAGCCAAGATATGAAAAGAAAGTCGAAGGAAGCAGGCAACAGTGATTTTGTTCAGCGTCCTGAACTTTATCATAGCATGACAAGCATTCCTTCCTCAAGATCTTCAAGTGGAGGGATTACTGCCTTCTACAGTGGAAATGATGAGAAAATGAAGAGGACGATGGATTCTGACAACAACTTGTTGTATGTAAGCTCTCCGGAATCAGCGATTGTGGTTCATAATGGTAATCCGAATAGTAGTTCTCCAAGCTCGGGTATGAAAGGCTAATTGGAGGAAAACTGACTGATCCTGAACTGATAGAACTGGAAGGAAGGTCATACACGACAAAGTAGGGTTTGATAAAACCAAGGTGAAGTGTTTCAACTGTGATGGCTTTGGACATTTTGCACGTGAGTGTCAGAGGCCGAGACGGGACAACAATTCAGCTATAGGTCGTCAGAACTTCAATCAGGGCGGTTCTATTGCTTGTCAGAATTGAGGGCGTCAATATGCTAATACTGGGAACCGTAGTTCAGGAGAGATCGACAACTCAAGAGCAGAAGTGGTTCAGACTGATGGTACATATAATTGGGGTTCAGCTAGTGCCAATGATCAAAATCATGCATTCATGGCAGAAATTCAAGACTTTAATGGATGGATGAACGATCTAGTTGATAATTCATTCGACTATACATTGTATGCCAGCATGGATGATCATGATAGTTTTCATCAAAAGGTAGAAGAGTAACTGGAACCATCAATACCAGTAAGATCCGAAGTTAAAAGAACTTCTACTGAAGCTGAAACTGCCGAGGTCATAGAGGTTTCCACGAAAGCTGAATCCAGTTCACAATCACAAAATAAAGACAAAGTTGTAAAGATTGAGATACCTGATGATCTAAGCACATAAGAGCTAATGAACTTTGTTGCTAATCTTGAAGGTCCAGAACAACAGGTAAGTTTTTCTCTACATGCTTTTATTTCTGTCTGTCAGCATGGCATAGGCTTATCAAGCAAAGTAACTGATCTTAAAAGGGAGATTGAATTACCTAAGACCTATTTAAATGATGCTACTAGTGATAAGACTAAGCTAGAAACTGATGTAATGGTATTTAAAGGTCATGCTAAAGAATATCTTAATCGAATAAAATCTGAAGGAGATAGGTTTGAGTCCCTTAGAGTTGAGTATGCACAGTTACTAGGCAGAAAGCAAGTGCTGGACAGAATTTGAAAGGGTAGTTAAAGAAAGTGCTAATAAGGACAAGGAATTAGCAGATCTAGGGTACAAATTGTTGAACTAAGTGGGAAATTAAATCAAATGAGAGACATAGGAACAATGATGGGACACCTTAGAGATGCTAAGTCTAAAGGTGAACAACCTAGTTTTGTCCAGAAATATAATGCTGTGCCTCCACCATTTAGTCACAATTATGATAGTTTTTGGAGTCTGACCTTAGAAGAATCAAACAAAACTGAATCCGAAAGTGTGCCCAAGATTACCCCTTCTGAGACTAAATCTAGTGATGTTCCTATTCCTGAGACATCTAAGTCAGAGGAATCTGAGAACAAGACTAGTGTACCTAAGGCTCACTCAGACCCAAGTGAAGCCAAACCGACAGCAGATAACAAATTAAAGGTGTTGAAAAGGAAGTTGAATATGAAACTATTGTTTATTACACTTTAAAAGGTAATGGCAAAGTGTTTTCAACAAAGGAGTCAGATTTAAATGGTAAATATCCGAAAAACATTGATCAAATCTGGAGTATAGAAGAACCAGTAAAATCTGATAACTTGTCAAAACCATGTAAGGATTTTAAAGATAAAATTTTCAAAAAAAGTTTTGTTCAAATTCCACAATGGATGCAGAAGGTCAAAGTGTACAATCAGAAACACCAGAACAGTTTGCAGAAAGAAAACTTAAAGAGATGTTATATGTTGGTCGTGGTCCTGAAATTCAAACTGTAAAAAGATATGCCGACCCTATTAAAGCACCTACTACTTGGGAAGAAGCATATGTTACTCTTGAATATATTGATGAATTAAGGGGTCATGGGGTTCTCCTGTACCTGAGATAGTTCATGGTGACATATCAAAGAAGACTTCTAAAAGGTCATGTTTTAATTTTTGTGAGATAGGTCACGTGTCAAGCTGCTGTCCTTATAAGAAAAATAAGTCTAGGATATCACCTGAAAAATCTAGAGGTAGTATGGAGTCAAGTGAGAATACCAGTTCATCTAAAGGCTTTTCAGTGAAAGACTATAAAAACAAATATTATGAAGAGTATGCAAAGAGAAATGCTGATAGTTTAGCAGTTCAGAACTATGTAAGATTTAGAGAATTTGAAAAGGACTGTGAAACTAAAGATAATAAGCCTAGAAGTGTCTCTTTTAGAGAAGGTTCTAGTGGATCGAGTCAGTCAAGTAACTGGAGATCAAAGTCTCCACACAAGATAAAGCCAGACCATGCTTATTATGATAGGATTATCTCTAATGTGTAATCTAACCCTGTTGATCGTTTTTAGCGACATAGTCCTAGGAGATTATCTTCATCGTCTCCTGAGAGAATGTCTAGATTTCAAAAGGATTAAAAGGGTAATAACCAAAGGCTGCCTACTGATAGGAGGCCTAGTGGTTCCCCATGTCGTCGACCCAGTGAAGGAAGAAGTTTACGGACTTCACCCAGAAAAGGACCATCCGGCAGCTCAACTGCTAAACCAACTAAAGCATGGGTTTCTCCGAGTGGTTACTGGGCTGATATGGTTTCTGATGAGGAAAATGAAAGACCCAAAGCCAACAAGGCTAGGGGTCCCTTGAGAAACTAATATGTTTGTGAATGTGCAGGAGCTGCTAAGGAAGACCGCATGTTTATGGTTTGCCGATAGCGGAAGCTCCAGGCACATTATGGAAGACAAGGGTTTAGTGATAGAGTTTACTCCTGTCAAAGGATCATATGTCTGTTTTGTAGATTCCAAAGGCGGAAAAATTTCTGGGGTTGGAAGAGTTGTAAAAGGAAGCATTTTAATTGACCATGTTAATTTTGTTGAAAAACAGGATCAAGACTCTTTACCGGGTGTACAGATGTCAGAGAAGGACTTAGAAAAGGAAAAATTCTATCTTACGCATTATACACTAAAGGGTGGTGATCGGGTTTTTACCGAGAGAGAATTTTCAAAAGACTATTTTCCTCGGGTTTTGATTAACAAAGTGTGGAGTGTTGAAGTTAGCCAAGAGGATCGCACTCGAGTTCATCCAAGAGTAGTGCCTCTTGTGTTGACTCCTGAACAATAAGAGATTTGCAGATCTCATGAACAAACTGTGAAGGACTTTGAAGATCGGTTAGATGGACGAAAAAGAAAACTCCGTGAAATTGATGATCATTGTTCCAAGAAAACATGCTCTAATTAGTTTTATTATTTGTTATATTTTCTAAAGTTTGAGATAGATAATTTACTATAGAAGATCATTTCTAGATGTGTTAGAAATCCAAAAATAGTGATAAATTGTAATTTAAGTTAGTGGACTTACTTGTTGTTAAGTCATAGTGAAATGATTTCTAAGGTTGAGGGTGTAGATGTGATAATTAGGATAATTGTATAGTTAGGCTATAAATACCCCTCAACACCTTAGAAATCATAAGCCTTTTTCCCCATTTTTATTTCATTCCTGTAATTTTGTAGAAGCAATTTCTGATAGGCTTTTGTTGTCCGTTGCAATGCAATTCTAAAGGCTGCTTATGATGAAGAAAAGGCATCATCAAGGTCGTGATGACGTCATCATCACCTCGTGATGACGTCAGCACGAGGCATCTAGTTCGTGTAAAGGAAGTCGAAGCCCATGAACAAGATAGAAGCCCAGCCCGTTTCTACAGCCCATATATACTAGAATTAGGTTACAATTGTGTTTTAACGATTTGAGTTGCAACAGATTTCGTTCATAGTGCACGGGATAGAGATCTATACCCCGTGCCAGTCAGATGTATACTGATTTGGTGTAATATCCATATGATTAATGATATTCACGAGTTTTACATCTGTTCTTATCTCTTATTCTTCATGTAATTCGTGTTTATATGTCCATTAATTATACAGAAACCTCAAAGTCGATTATGAATAGATTCCGCACTTTCATAGTCGAATTTGTCACGATTTGAACGGTCCGACGTGTTTCAACAAATTTTACACACACTTAATCCCAATCTTTCCTCTCTCTCTAGAAACACACACTAAAACACCAAGAACACACACACACAAATCCACCGTTGAATCTGTGAATTCGGAGATGAAATCGTGTTAATTACATTTGGTATCAGAGCAAAACATCATTCTGATATCGATCCATTACTGAATTCAATCACAGTTTCATCAACAATTCAAAATCAAAACCGTTTTTCAAACCATAACTTGTTCTTCATTTTTCATCGATAAAATCGCATAAAATCATAGATTTTTGTTTACAATTAGATTCCTAATAGTTTGAAACACATTCCTGTCAAGTTTCAAGTTTCAATTCGATCTACAACTCAAGATTGAATTTTGAGTTTTTGGCGCTAAAATTTGGGATTTGATTCAGTTGTGTTTTTAGCTGAATTTTGTTCAAGGATTTGTCGCGGAGGTGAAAACAAACATTTTGCAAGTGATTTCAAGTTCTAACTCCAAGTATTTTAGAAGATATTGAAGTTTTAAGAAGTCATCAATGGTGTTCATGAAAATGACTTGTTTCCTGATGAAGAAGACAAATGCCAAGACGATCTTCACTAGGACGATCTTCTTCAGAATCGTCTTAGTGCCTGAGATTTCAATTTTCATTCTTGTGTGTTGTGGCTTGTAGGACGATCTTCACAAGATCGTTCTGGCAAGTGGTTGTGGTGTGAAGTGTTTGGTTGTGGCTAACTAATCCGAAAGGATCGGTTTGGTCAATTCAAATACTTAAAAAGTATTTGAAAAGTGTAACTTGAACAACAGAAAGCTAAGACGATCTTGCCAAGATCGTCTCAGCTCACTGACCCTAGGACGATATTGCCCAAGATCGTCTCAGTGTCTCTAATGAAAGTTGGTGTGGTTTGATTGATCATTTGAAGTCGTTGTGATTGGGAATCACACACTTCTTGGGTAACTAATCTCATTGATTGGTTTTGCTCAAATTTCTTTCACTCCATTTCATACTGGAACTCTGTCCAATTTTTCAAAAATTACTTAGAGAATTTCTTCAAGTACTCAGAACCTAAGACGATCTTCAAATCAAGACCGTCTCATTTTCCTTCAAACTTAAAAGACGATCTTCCTTCAAGATCGTTTTACTTCCAAATCTCTCATCTTTCAATTTTCATTTCAATTTTTTTTAATTCAATTTCAATTTCCATTTTCAAAAATCCAAAAACGTATCTCAATTTCAATTTCATTTCATACTTAGACAAATTCCACTGAATTTCTTCCAAGACGATCTTTCATTAAATCATCTTACTTCTTTCTTCAAATCTAGGACGATCTTCCAAAAATGATCTTCACCTAGAACGATCTTCACCAAGATCGTTTCATTTCCTGATTTTTACAAATCTCATTTCATTTCAAGTTTCAAATCAAATCAAGTTCAAATTGCTTCTCGTGAAGCATTGGCATTGGGTTCCGATACAAGACCTCCAGTTCTCTACCGTGGTTCCTATGGACTATGGAAGAAAAGATTTATGGACTATGTTGAATGTCAACCAAATGGTCACCTACTTAAAGAATACATCCTTAATGGACTTGCAGTTCATCGCCATCCCACTACCGGTGCAATACTCACTCTTGATCTTTTGAATGCCTCTCCTGATTCTAAGTTATTAAACAAATGTCATAATCTTGAAAAGACCATTCATGATCTTGAAAAAGCCAATCAATATCTTGAAATTCAAAAAACCAATGAATGGCTTCGGGCAAATGCTAGATAAATGGATGTTGATATTCTTAATAAAAAGCTCCAAGAAGCTAAACCAAACAGTGTTGAACTCGAAAGAAAGATTTCTGACTTAAATCACACTTGTTTTCTAAAAGGCGTTGAGATTGAAAATCTTGAAAAGCAAGTTGAGGAATTTAAAAAGAATATACTTTTCTATCAAGAAAAGTTATATAAAGTTGAACAAAACCCTCTCTTGGATTTCACTGCCTATTTTAACAAGTCAAAAATTGACAAATCGGATCTTCTTCACGGGTTGGGATTTGAGAATATCACTCCATTACAAAAAGTCAAAGAAGAAATTGAACCTTTGTATGATGAAAAATTTCTTCGACTTGGTATGGTACAACAATTTATTCGTCCATTGGATAATGAATTTGAGACTGATGAAGTTGAGAAAATACCTAAAGATGAATTTTTGATTAATTATGATGCTATAAATGCTTCATACAAATCTAAAGAATCTTCAATTTTTAATTTGGAAGAAATAGCATCAAATTTTCAAAATCAAGAGTCTGTCGGTAATTCACCTAAACCAACTAAAATGTATGTTCCAACCACAAGTTTGGAAAAAGAAATAGAAGGTTTGCAACAAAAGGTGGAATCTCAACAAAATGTAATTAATCACCTAAAGTCTCAAAGTCCGAATTCAGAGGATGAATTTATTGTTGTTGATACTAAGAAAGTTTGTGTGAATGTTTCTACTCAAACTGACCTAAGTTCTTTAGTAGACCATTCTACCCAGACTACTTGTGTTTCATCTACCGATACCTCCACTCAGACCTTGACTGATTCTCTTGAGTGTACTTGTCAAAATGCTGCTACATTTATAGCTGATAATTATGTGCAATCTGATTTATCTGATGAAGAACTTGCGCATAGTTTAGTTTTGATGAAGAACTTGCAATCTGATTTATCTGATCGAACAGCTGCAGATAACAGAGCTAGATCATGCTTATACAAAGCATTACCAGATGAAATCTATGGTTCTGTTGATTCTTATGATACAGCCAAGGAGATATGGGATGAGATGGCAAGACAAATGGAAGCCATTCGGATTTTCTTAGCTTATGTCGCATTCCGAAACTTCACTGTATTTCAAATGGATGTGAAGACAGCTTTCTTGAATGGTGACCTCAAAGAAGAAGTTTACGTTGAACAACCAGAAGGTTTTGTTGATCCTAAAAGGCCAAACCATGTCTACAGGTTAGACAAGGCTCTCTATGGTCTTAAGCAAGCACCCCGCGCATGGTATGATTCCTTAACTACCTTCTTGATAAGAGGTGGCTTTACCAAAGGCAGAATTGACCCTACCATGTTCATTCGCAAACAAGGTAAACATGTTATTCTTGTCCAAATATATGTTGATGACATTATGTTTGGGTCAACCAGTCAAACATTTTGTCAAAACTTTTCATCTCTGATGGTTAATCATTTTGAAATGAGTATGATTGGGGAAATGAACTACTTTTTGGGTCTTCAAATCAAACAATTACCAAATGGTATTTATATATCACAAGGTAAATACATAAATGATATGTTGAAAAAGTTTGATATGACTTCATGTTCTTCAATTTCTACCCCAATGGCTGTTCGAACAAACATAAATGCTGATAAAAATGGAAAACCATTTGACCAAAAGAGATATCTAAGTATGATTGGTTCATTGTTGTATCTCACAGCATCTCGCCCAGATATAGTGTTTGCAACATGTATGTGTGCTAGGTATCAAGCTGCTCCAACTGATTTACATTTTCAAGTCATGAAACGAATATTTCGTTATCTGAAGGGTACACCCAATTTAGGTCTCTGGTATCCAAGGGATACTGGATTCAATCTAACTGCCTATTCAAATGCAGATCATGCAGGTTGTAAGCTTGATCGCAAGAGCACTTCCGGTACTTTACAATTTTTAGGTGATAAAATTGTGAGTTGGTCTTCTAAGAAACAGAATTGTGTGTCACTATCAACAGCTGAAGCTGAATATGTGACTATGGCTAGTTGTTGTGCTTAAGTGTTATGAATGAAGACGCAGCTAACTGATTATGGTCTGAAATATGATCATATCCCTATCTATTGTGACTCTCAAAGTGCCATTGCTATTGCAGTCAACTCAGTAAACCACTCTCGATCAAACCATATTGATGTGAGATATCATTTTCTCAAGGATCATATTGAGAAAGGTGACATCGAACTCTACTTTGTGGGAACTGACTATCAACTTGCAGATTTGTTCACAAAACCATTGGACGAAAAGAGGTTTAACTTTCTTATCTCCAAGCCTGGCATGCTAAATCTTGAACCTTAACTTATTTTGTTCTTGATACATTCTTAAAAAAAAAAAAAAAAAAAATTTGAAAAGACAAAATCAAATACAAAAATATAAAATTTTGAAAAATAACAAAAATATTTTTTTTCTTCTTAAAAGTGGTTTACATATACTATTTATGTAACCCGTGCTTCAGTGATTTATTTATATCACAGTGGCTTATACATACTCTGTGTATAACCAGTGCTTCATAGTTTTATTTATTTCCAAAAGAGGCTTTCATGATTTCTTTTTAAGATCATAGGCAAGAATTATTTTTCCCGCCAAAAGAATTTGTTACTCTCTATTGTTAAATAAATTTTTTTTTCCAAAAATTCTCAATTGTTGATATGAGAAGCAAAGGATCGAACGCCTTTGTATACTCCCTAGTTGTCTCATCTTGAACAATTGATTGAGTTAAAAAAATTTTTCTTAAAATGTATATTTGCATCCAACTTGTTGATGTAAGATGCGAAGGATCGAACGCCTTTGTGTACTCCCTAGCAGTCTTACTATGAACATTGTTGTTGACCAAAACTTTATATTTCTTAAACTTTTGTTCACGTTAGACTCTCAAATTTTTCTGTATATATCACAACAAAGATATTACTCTTTTTGATTTCACAAAAACAAATTTTTGCTCTACCTTTTGATGAAAAACGTTTTGATCTACCTTTGCATAGATTAAGGGGGAGTTTGTGATTTCAAAACTTCAAATGTGTTTTTAAATCTTTTCATACACACGTTTGATGATTTTCAAATGACTTTTCATCAATTAAAGTTCGGTGATTAGTTTGCACTTGAGCGATTCGTTCACTCCATGAACTTTATCATCGGTGATGAGTTCTACCCCCGGAGTATTCTATTCTTTCATTAGATAGTAAGGGTATTTTGAGTGATGATGGTTTCGTGCAAATAGGATGGAGGGAGTAAAGTCGAAAAGTGAGAGGTTACGGTGATATGTTGTGAGAAAAGGGTTAAAAGAAATGATACCCTTCCCTAAATTCTCAAATCGCTGGGTGAAACATATTTCTATCGGATGTCATTAGTTGATATCTTGATAAAGACTTCATGGACCTAGTGAAGCGATGCACATCTTTACCTAACCACTCAAGTGTTTCTTAACAAATACTTGTTTCATTTCTCACGGAGATTTTTACATTTCTATTGACTCTTCATTTGGAAGATGTTGATATTGAAAAAGGGCGACATTCTGCTCCAGTCCCCGACTTCACTTGTTCACGTTGTGTCTAGAGCTATCTTAATCAATCATTAATTTGATTATTATTCATTTCTTTAAGACACATTCGAGTCATATCTTTGTGATATTATTGCTTATCTATGTGATATAGCCGGAACATTTGTAGTGATATCTTAATTGGTATTCCACGATGATCAAATGGAAATCCTACCAATGCTAACATCTTTTCCAACGTTGAACGTAGGTCTCATAATTACAGTTATGTGATTATTGAGTGAACGAGAAGTCTAACAGTGACCTCGGATTTTACCTAAAAGTCTTTAAGGATAATAGATTGTGGTTATCGAACGCTTTGGCTGTACTAACCATGATTTATATTCTTTGAAGCAATCTCGTGGTTGAAAAGCTACAGACCGAACTATGTTAGAATATTGCTTTGTGCATGTCTCAATGATACATAGGAAATCCGAAAAATGTAACACATTTATATCGGTCATTTCATTAATCCTTTTGATTTTTGAATATGTTAGCGGATCATTCTTATCCGGTTTTCATTTCTCATCTCACAAACACAAAAACCACCAACACCATTCTATAACATTTGTATCAAAAACTTCAACCTTACATTTTAGTTACCCTTAGGATTCTTTGGGTTGGGCTAATGGTTTGGGTTGATACGTTGATGGTTGATATTTCTCCATGTGAAACTCGTTTTAGTTTGTCATATTTCTTTTCTCAATCAATGTTTGCATAATGACATTGGTTCCCAACTTTGTCATTATGAGGGGGAGAAAAAGATTATGATTGATTGGAAAAAAAAACTGAAATGATTACAAAGATAAGAATAAGACCAAAGATGAGAGGATATTATCTCAAGATGGAACAAATGTACAAAGATGCTCCAAAATGTTTATACTCATGGATTGAGGGGGAGCATGATTATTTCATAAGAAATTTATTCAAACTTCATTCAAATGTTTACTCTTTAAAGTGTTCAAATTAATGTGACAAAGATCAAAGCTACAAAAAATTGAAAGATTGATTGGAAGATTCAAGACAAAGATGTAAAGCTTCAAAAGAATCTTCATCAACATATTTCATTCAAGATTTTCAAAGTCATACAATAACACTTGTTCAAGAAGCTCCAATGCATACATCAAGAGGGAGAGTATAAGTTCATGATAATTCATTCTAAGAAGTTTTTTTTTCGAATTTCACTCAAGAATCGAAGATTGAAGAATCAAAGCCAGGTTTATACCTTCCGCATCTCAAAAGACAACTCTGATTCATGGTTCAACAATCTTCAAAGAATCAAGAAAGAACACACACTTATTCTCTGTTCAAAAAGAACATTGAGAATCTCTTCATGATTTAACTTCAAGAAGTCCAAGACCAAGATTGAATCAAGTTCTCCAAATACTTGTTTCAACAAACCAATTGTCTTCACCAACGGGCTCATCAAATCTATTCCTACAAGACAAGATTAACACGTACTTCATTTATTACAATATATCATTAAGGGGGAGAATGTTAGAAATCCAAAAATAGTGATAAATTGTAATTTAAGTTAGTGGACTTACTTGTTGTTAAGTCATAGTGAAATGATTTCTAAGGTTGAGGGTGTAGATGTGATAATTAGGATAATTGTATAGTTAGACTATAAATACCCCTCAACACCTTAGAAATCATAAGCCTTTTTCCTCATTTTCATTTCATTCCTGTAATTTTACACACACTTAATCCTAATCTTTCCTTTCTCTCTCTCTCTCTCTAGAAACACACACTAAAACACCAAGAACACACACACACAAATCCACCGTTGAATCTGTGAATTCGGAAATGAAATCGTGTTAATTACAAGATGATGATCTATAGTATGTTTTTATTTATTTTATGTTATTAGATATGTTTTATGTTTGTTCCAGAATTGCATTAGTTTAATCAAAAGGATGAAGATACTGGTGTTATTGAGGAAAGAGACATAAGTGGATGTCAATCTTAGGAGAGATTTTGGAATACATTACAGCAAGTGAATGCTTGTTCACAGGCTCAAAGGATTACGGTTAGAAATTCCTTTATACTCTCGTAAAGAAGGACACTTTATCCACCATATCTATTCCTGTTAAGCACAATAGGACTAAGCACACAGATATATAAGATGTTATTTTATTAAAAGATTATGCTTAATGTAATTTAAAGGCACTCGTCACTTGATTTTAATTTAGCTGATCTGTTCACTAATGCTTTCGACCGAACTCGTTTCGAGTTGCTAGTCCAATTGGTTGGAATGAGAAATCTATAGTGATAATGTCTCTCAATAGGAACTTTGTAAAATATGTCGTGTCGTATTGTGAGTCATATAGAGTCATAAAAACAAAATAAAAATCAGAAAAATCAGAAAAGAAAAAGAAAATAATAAAAAGAGTAAGGTCACTGTGTGAAGATGATTAGACGTGACGATACGTTAGCTTTTAAGCCTACTTAATTATACTTTAACATTGCTTTGTTCAGTGACTCCATTATATGATGTATCGATAGGCACAAAGTACCAAGGTTTCCTTATAATCTGAACTTAAATGTATACAATGATCTTATGAGAAACATATTCAGATTTATGGTTGAGAATGTCTACTCTGTATGTAGAGTATGGTCCTTAAATCTTGCGAAAGATCTTGCATTGCAATTTTGTATATTTGGTTGTTATATAGAAGGTCTCAGGTACATACATGTGTATGTATTGCTTTCTCGGATGTATATTTGTGACAAGATATGCAAATATCTCATTAATTTTTTGAAAATTATGGAACTAATGTGGCCTTTGAGATTCGGACAAGTAAGTCCTTGGGGTGTCTTTGTATACCTAGCTTACCTAAAGCTTCCAACTTGGGATAGGTTGTCAGAAAGTTCGCTACACGGGTCTCATCGAAAGTCACGGGTTTCCATAAGCGCTTTAAAATGATGTCACAAATATGCAAGTACTTAGCATTATGCAATGTTGGGTATATTTTCGTACGTGAGTCAAGTTATGTCACTCTGCGTGTGAGGAATCACCGACCGGTCACCGTTAACTTGATTCTTAAAGACCGTCTCCCTTTAGTTGCCAAATATCTTAATCTTAGTGCTTGTGTCGATTGTGGGAGTATATCTGAATGTGGGTCACTTAAGTTCGCAAACTTGATTAAGTGGCATATTAGGCTACCCGGGTTACATGGTGACTGTCCTTGGCCAGAGTATGTCAAAAGTGTTACAAATTAAAAGAAAACTGGAAGTACCGAGTGTTTAAGAGAACACATATATTGGTAATCGTCTTGGATCACTGTTCATAATTAATAATAAGAGAATTATTTCTCATGTGGGCTTATGTAACATGCTAAGCTGATCTAATCAATGTAGTACTTTAGCTCTTGTAACTATGTTATTCGTTTATGTTCGTGTGTGTGTGTGTTATGTGTCTCGTAAAATGTGTGTATCTTTATTTATTTATGTTGTTGTAAAAAATAAAAGTTCCTATTGCACGAGAGACAGGGTCAGTTGAGGTTCAAGTTTCCAAAAGGACTCAACTACGTTCTTATGGGACAACGAATAAACGAGTAGGGTAGTTAAGCGATAGTGAAAGGATCAAAAGCTAAAAGAAAGTTTGTGTTAATATCGGTTTAAGGAAAAGAACACAGAGCTGTTAATTTCAATAAACAAATATTAAGTTAATGTAAATTTCTTAGAAAGAAGATTTATTTAAGAATGAACACAGAGTTGTTCATAGTTTTGAATTTGATCTTTAAAAGAATTGGTTTGATCTTTAGAAAGAAGATTCTCAAAGAATGAACGAGGAGATGATTCAAAGTTTGAGACTTATCCTTGAAAAGACTTTTTTGTAGAATCAAAAAGATTTGGAACTGAGATTCCAAATGATTTTGTAAGCACTTTCAAACTTGTGCAAAATCTGAACGTGCTTGACAGTGAATTTAGACCTTAAAATGACCTAGGTTAATAATAGATTGTTAAGCAGATTCATTTATTTTATCTTGCTGAATTATTCATTTCTTCAGATTATATGTTACTACTTTGAGAAGATATGATGATTGTTTGTTGAGATGTGCAGGACAACAAACAAATGTTTAACTTTGTAGGTTGTCAAGCAAGTTCTCAGCATGGAAGCAAGAAAGACGAATACACAGGGATGTATTAGTCAATTTATGCAAAACAAAGATAAATACTAGTATGATGAGACAATCATAGAGGTATTTCTAATTGTTATTTTGTTCAACCATATGTAAAATTCTTATGGTTTGTGATTTTTGCCCAAGATCTTAAAATGGGATGAATAAATGAAGATTTGAAATTTGGTAGCATTCGAAAATTTTAGGTCAATGCAGATTTGGCGAAAAGTTTTAGGAATCATCAAAGTTTTCTTATGATCATGATATCCAAAGTTTACATGAAATTTAAAGTTTCATGAGAACATATTTTGGAGGCAAAAATTATGATTTTCTTTATGTAAAAGTATAAGTGATTAGTTTTTTGTTAGATGATTTTACTTAGTTAAAATCAAGTAACCTTTTGAAGTTAAATCAATATAGATTTGCATGTAAATGGAAGACCTCAGGGTAGGTTGTCCATAGATATAAGTGAAAGATCTCAGGATAGGTTATTCATTGTTAACATAGGATAATAAGCCAGAGTTTTTAAGATTCTAACTCTGTGATAAGTATCAATAGAATAGTAAGACAGAATTCTTAGGATTCATGATTGTTGATAAATATCCTTAGAATGATAAGACCGAGATCTTAAGATTCTTATTTTATTGATGGGTTGACAAATAGATTAGATATCTATAGGTCATAATTTCTCAAGATTTCGATTATAAGGTGTATTTAAATATATTGTAGTTCTTAGACTAAGATAAGGTCATATGGGATTTATGACTTATAATAGTGAAGAATAACAAAATTAGGAGGATAAAATGAAAAATGTAGTTCTAGATTAAGTCATCGCAAATATAGTGATGAAATAATGAAGAATAACATTTTTATTTTTATCTCGTCTTTGTGTTTTTGAGCTTGGTTGTGCAGGTGTTAGCACATTGAAGCTTAATATTTTGGATATTAGAGACAAATAATTGTTTTGAAACAGGATGTTCCATGTTCCTGAAGTTTGAGCTTCAAGTTTCAAAGTTTCTGGTTTTCATGGTAGTCAACTAGTTCATGATTGATTGTTGGAAATTCAACCTCTCTATCACATGCTAGTTATGCAAGGCGAGCAGGGACTCAAGATATGCTAAATTTAGAGAGATTTATCGTTGAGGGGGAGGACTACAACAAGCTTTGATGCATTAGTTGATTGGTATGACGATACAGAGAGTTTGAAGTTTGCTGTTTAAATCTAAAGTTTCAGGATATCAAGTTTCGGGTATGGCAATTAACTTTGTTGCCTCGAAATTTTTGTTGTTCAGTGTATTTGCAGAAAATTCAATCCAAAGGAAGGAGTTTTGAGCAAAAGACTGAAGATTTAAAAAAAAAAAAAAACAAGGCTAAGATCATCAGGTTATTAAAAGTATGATGCTTTGATACAGTTTTTAACAAGATGATTATAGCAATGTTTAATTTTTATACTAGTTGAAGATCTTAGATATAGAAATCTTGATTTGAATATAAAAGATTATCAACTACGTTAGATAATTTCGTGAACATTGACATTTCGTGAATGTAGAAGACTATTAAATCTTAGACATAGATATAATGGAATTTCACAAGTAATTAAATGCTATCCTTAGATATAGACAGTTCGTGAATGTAGAAGATTCTTTAATATCTTAGACATAGACTTACTGTAAATATAAAAGATTATGTTAAAATCCTTAACATAGACATAATGTAAATAAAGAAGGTTAGGTAAAACCTTTGACATAGACATAATGTGAATGTAGAGGTTATGTAAAACCTTAGATATAGACTTAATGAAAATGTAGAAAGCTATAGGAAACTTTTAACATTGACATTAGGTGAATATGAAAGGAATTACATTATTAATACATCCTTAGACATAGAAATGTGATGTTTAAATGTGAAAGGCTGGATGTTTATTCGTTATACCTTAGACATAGATATATCGTCTGATTTGAAAGGTTTTTATATGTATAAACCTTAGAAGTAGAAACGGATATATAAATGTGAAAGGTTAAAACATCTTGGACATAAGTATTATGTTTGAATATGAAAAGTTTTTTAAATAAGATTTTAAAACTTTGGATATCGAAACATAATTATATATGTGAAAGATGTTTGTATTGATTATCTAGATCATATAGTTATGTTTTCATAAGAATATGACGTAGTTAATCAATATTGTTTAAGATTTTTATAATATAAAGAGATTTTAAATTATAAGAATTTCTAAATGATTGTGAAATGTGTATCTTACTGTCACATTTCATAATGTATATTTATGTGCTCTGATAATTAATCATAGTTATGTATTTCAGTCATTAATTGAGGGGGAGTACATGAGAATGATTAATTACCTTGATACAACGTCATAGTTATGTATCCCAGTCATGAATTGAGGGGAGTACATAAGAATGATGGTAGTTATATTGATTGATCATAGTTATACTTCCTAGTCATAAAATTGAGGGGGAGTGTAAGAATGAAGAATCAGTTTTATAACTATGAATGTATTATTTTGTGAAATTGTATGAATACGTTTAAAGTTTTCAAGTGGTACAGATCGGGAAAGCTCATTTCGAGATTGTTTAAGAAAGATAGATCGTGGAAAAGTTAAAGAATTTTGTGTAAGTTTATTAACTTTTCAGGTTTAAGACGAAGATCAGAGAAAAGAGGAATTAGGATGCCTACAGGTTTGGTCATGTTAATTTTCATATTTCCAGGAAGTTCGTGATAAATTTTGATCAATTATTCAGAAACTTTGACGAAAATTGAAGTTTAAAGTGTGCAGGTAGAATCACGACCTCGTAATTGGCAAGAGGCAGAATACGACCTCGTAAATGGTCTATTGGGCCTTATGCAGATACGACCTCGTAATTGGTGGGACGGGTTGACCCAGACCCATTCGGGTCAAGTGGGTATATATACCAAATAACCCTAATCACGACCTCACACATTAAAAATCAATTTTAGAGCAATACGACCCCAAAAAATACCTTTGCTACCCCGATATTGATTCGATATATATAGAGATTTTCAGAGTTTTTCGTTGATATATTTGTGATCTACGTGAAATACTGAATCTAGGTATACTATCTGATCGTACTATAGTTAACCATGCAACAAGAAAATCAAGAAAATAGAACTCGAAATTTTCGAATTGGATTTTCTAAGTTTCTTCGATTTTGATGTTTTTGGGTTAAAAATAATGGTTTGGGGTATGTTAATCGCTTGAATACAAACGTACAGATACAATTTTTACAAGTTTTGGTTGGGTAAATCACGATTTCACGTTGGGAAAGATGAACAGTGCGACGACCTCGTATTTAGGGGTTTGCTAGCCCAGAAATACGACCTCGCAAATGTCAATTTATTTTGACTGGTTTGACTTTTGGAATACGATACCGATTTACGACCTAGACCAAATACGTGGCCAAATTGGAAAATACGACCTCATATTTTCGAGTTTGGTTGATCGTATTTTGACCATGAAATACGACCTCGTACAGGGTTACGACTTTGTATTTTATCTTAACAGATTTTCAAAAGTTTTATTTTTATAAAATATTTGAAAATTGGTTAATTATCATTTTAACTTAGTTACAGGGATAATTTAAGTTAACTTAACAGATTTTCAAAAGTTTATGATAATAAGGATTTGAAAATGAGTTAATTTTTATATAACTAAATTACCGGGATAATTTATGTTATTTATATGTGTTTAACTTAATTACAGAGATAATCTTAGTTGTGTATGTTATGCATGTGAATTTTTATGTCTATTTGGGTAATTAATTGTTTGTTATTGCAGGTCATAATTTTGTGATTAACCTAGACGAGAATCAAGACGGGTCTGAATATTATCATGAGATTTTCAGATTTCTGAAGCGATCAAGAATTAATCACATTCTGACTCATTCACCGGTTCTGTATGAATCATACCTGGTAGAGTTTTGGGATAATGCAATACATAAGAAAACTGCTACTCAGGAGTTGATTGAGACAGTGGCTGCTGGCAAGACTATCACGTTCTCAGCTCGTGATCTTATCGATATCCTGAAGCAACTTTGAAGAAACGCGGATTCTATGGAAGGTGGAGATACTTAGCGCATGTATTGTTGATTAGTTTGTGTAACAGAAGAACCGAATGGGATACGCTGAATCAAGAATCTCAAGCTCAGACGGTTGGTCTAGTATACAACAAACCGTATAGTTTTTCTAAGTATTTTTTCAACGAATTAAGGAAGCAAACAACTGCCAGAC
This sequence comes from Erigeron canadensis, assembly GCF_010389155.1. NCBI lineage: Eukaryota > Viridiplantae > Streptophyta > Magnoliopsida > Asterales > Asteraceae > Erigeron > Erigeron canadensis. Next base: position 19,693,886 of record NC_057768.1, read on the forward strand.
AAGGGCATAGATTTATGATCTATCCTAGATTCGTTATGATGATTATCAATCATCATATTCCTAATCTACCGGCTACTAAGATAGTTCTGAAAGTGACATCCATGGTAGGAAGGGCATATGATGAGTTCAGGAATCGTTTTTCTGGTGATCCTGGTGCTCAAGATGTACCCTTGTTTGGAGCCCTTATGGGTATAAACTTCAATCCACCTAGATAGTGTGATGCAATCAGATTTGAATAAGTTGGTTGAGAAGTTTCTGGTTGAGAAGCAGTTACTACCGAATCTAGGCTGTAAGGGTGATGAGCTCTTGAAGAAGAAAGATGATGATTCAAATCAAGACCCGGATGCAGCAAAGGATAGGGGTAATGCTAATCGAGAAGATTTGACCAAGGCAATAGAGTCATTGACTGTGATTGCAGTTGATATGGTAGGGTCTTCCAAGACAACCGAAACTGTGAGGGAAGAAGGTGAAGTAATCTATGGTGTTGAAGGTTAGATGGACTTCGCAAAGATTGATGTGCAAGTTGCAGTTCAAGGGTTGTGGATGAAGATGTTGAGCGTAAAGGGTTCAGTATTGACGACTTTCGAGCCATATTTTCAGCCCGAATCTCAAACGAGTAGGGAGCTACGAACTCACATTGGATTCCAAGCAAAACGACAAGTTTATATCGAGTTATGAATGTCCAACAATCGCCATGCGTCCACAACCTATCAATATATAACATATCGTCATCAAAGACAACTCAAAACCTAGAACAAGACACTTTGACTCGACGTTCTTAGAAATGTACAAGGTTTCAGACCAAAAGAACTATACCATAAGAAAGTAGACTCTCTCACAATTCCAACGATAGGTCATATGACTCGATTGGACTTACGGATCAAAAGTTATGTACGTTTGAAGTTGACATAGAAAAAAGTTCGGCTGAATGGGTTTCACTGCGCCGCAGTTGGACCTAACCCGCCCCACTACGCCGCAGTCAGCCAAAGACACTTTCCCGTGACTTCCCACTGCGCCGCAGTGGGGTCTAACACCTCCTACTGCGCCGCAGTCATCCAAGAATGCACCCAGCGAGCAGCAGCAGCAGATTTCGAGCCAAAACACCCCAAAACCTCATTTTCGACCCAATGATCGATCTAGGAAGGTTCAAGACATATTTTGAAGCACCAATTAACATCATTTGACATAAACAAACATAGCCTACTTCATCATTTCATCAATTTTATGTCAAAAATCATTTTTTTAACCTAAAATGAACCACCAAAACCCTACTTCGCATTTTGACCCAATTTGTGACCCGAATTTACTTAGAATCAACTAGAAAAAAGTTAATAAACATAAAATGATGAATATAAATGAGTTTAGCTTACCAAAATTTTCTCCTAGTTTCCAGACCCGAATTTGACCCGAAAAGGTTAGAAATCTTGCACTTTGAAGCCCAAATTTTTGATATGTTGCTAAGATGAGGTTGATGATGAAAACCCCCAACAAAATCTTGCTTAATCTTCCATTATGATATAGAAATCTAGATGGAGAGAGATATATAAGTTTTTGTGTGTGTTTTGTTCTTGCAAGAAGAAAGAAAGAAAAGATAAGGGAAGGAATGAATGGATGGGTGGAAAAATAAGGAAGTTAGTTGGGTAATGGGTCATGGGTTTGACCCATGAAGGATCCATTTCATGTTTCTAACTAGATTTAATGTCGTCTAGTACCGTAAAGCCAATTAGATCTAAATGTCATCTCAAGGTTTAGGTTCGATTAGCACCAACAATCATATCGACTAGCACATAAGTCCTAAATTAAACGATAAATTGATCTATTTGGACACATTGCACTTACACTAACTCCAAATTGCACTAGAACTATATTGGCCAACTCAATATATATTCAAATGGTACGAGTGGTCAAACGGTCAAAGTCACAGCTATTACACATGTGTAACACGTGAATCGAATGTTTTAAGTTATTTAGCAAGAATTTAGGGTTAAAAGGTTTTTGCCGATCATCAACTTTGTATAACAGTGTCTTTAATGATTTTTGAAGAGAGTGAGTTACAGGGGTATTGCTACAAAAGTTATTATTCATTTTAAATTATATAATCTTTAGCAATAAATTAAATTTAAGTTTCTAATAACAAAATGATTTCATATTAAACAGAAATGTAATCATTGCGTTGAGTTTTGTTAAAATGTTAATTATAAAATTAAAATGACAATTGACAAGCACTTGGAAATTTATGGGCAGTTTAGTTCGCAGAATGTTTTTGATGTAATTGTAATTTGTTGAAGGAATTGGAATTTGAGAGAATTGGAATCTGAAAGTTTTAATATTTCTCTAATGTTTGGTTGACAGAATGCATTGGAATTCAGTAAAAAGAATTCTAATATAAATTGTGTCAAATGACACAATTGCTCTTTATTGCATTTTTATGTTTTTATATTTCAATAATAATAATAATAATAATAATAATAATAATAATAATAATAATAATAATAATAACAAAAAAAATTATAATATAAATAAATAAAAATAACAATAATATAGATCGATGATAGATATGCACCATGCAGACACAAAGAACCATATATTCACCAAAAACAAGATCTGCCACTATTTATCTTCTCCTACAACTTTGATGGTTTTGTTCAGCACCACACCACGCATACCACCATATTCGAAACCCCCTTATTAATCTCTCCAAGGACTTTATTTATCAAGATCTAATATACTTACACAAAAAACAGTGGGTGGCGGCGGCTGTTACTCTGGTAAGCATCATCATTGGTGGCTGTTAATCGGCGGTGGCTGTGGTTGATACTCTGGTAACTATCGGCTGTGGTGGCTGCTTGCTACTGTTTCTCCGGTATCAATAATAATAATAATAATAATAATAATAATAATAATAATAATAATAAAATAGATAGATAGATAGATAGATAGATAGATATGTTCGTTGTTAAAGTATTCACATGCTATTACTTTATTAAAGTATCTAATATTCTTTGGTAGTCTTTTGATTCTTTTTCCCTTCCCTTTTCTAATTACCATAACCAATCGTACCCTAAAAATCATCCATGTAAACCAGTGGTAATTTATAGATTTTGTAAAGCATATGAGTGTTATATATTTAAAATTTTAAGGTGGTGTTTGATTCATGGAATTCTAAGGATTTCATTGGAATTGGAATGTTAGATTCCATTCAAGAAGATGTTTGATTGGAAAAGTGATGAAATGGAATTTCAAAACTTTCCATCAAATTCATTAAAACTCAGAATTTACAATTCCTTCACCAACTAGATGGAATGTTTAACATTCCATAGGAATTCATTTACTTTTACTAAAATACCCACCTCAAAACTAAACATAAAAAAGAATTAAAAAATTGATGTCTCACTGATTCTATTGCCAGATTCTTCATCACCATCCAACACCAATAATGTTCGTTAAAGTCGGCTGCTGGATTTTTACATCACATGGATGGTTTTTAGGGTACGATTGGTTAAGGTAATTAGAAAAAGGGAAGGGAAAAAGAATCAAAAGACTACTAAAGATTTGGTGGAATGGTTAATTCTCTCTTATGTTTATTTATCTAAATTTTTTTTGTAAGTTTTTAGCTTTTTACAACTTTGCATTTTTTTTCTTAACATTTTTTACATATATCTTTTTAAACATTTTAATACTTTATAGAATGACATATGTTTTGCCGTTTTTGGTTTTTTAACATTTTTTTGTTTTTTTTTAATGTTTTTGTTTTCTTTATAACTTTTATTGTATTCTCTTTTTAAGATTTTTTTTCTGTTTATTGATTTATATTTTTTTTTTGTAAGTTTTTAGCTTTTTACAACTTTGCATTTTTTTTCTTAACATTTTTTACATATATCTTTTAAAACATTTTTATACTTTTTTTGAATTTTTTCCCTTGGGTTGGTTTTTAGATTTTGTTTTAAAATATTTTTTCCCTTTATGATTTTTAAGAATAAACATAAATATGATGTTATAGTTGTAGTATTGCCTTTAAATGAAAATGGATACCCATTGCTATTGCGAGGTTGAACATTCACTTAATCACCGTGAACACATATCGAATCTTTTTCTTTTTTTTCCCCCTAAACTCTTTATTTATTTACTCGTATTTTGTATGAGTTTTTTTGTAGATTTTATGTTTAACTTTGTACGGGCTTCCAGAACTACCTAGTTTAGAATATTTAATATTTGTATTATTGCGAGTTGGTTAACACCATAAACAAAAAACCATACTGATTTAATCTATACTGACATTATCTTATTTATTCAATCAGTCCATTAATAGTTAAAAACAAACTGACATAATTTGTGATGATTACGCATTTACGCTAAATTTAATTTGCCCCCGGGCGGGTTTTTTTCCTGGCTCAGTTCTGTCTACGTTTATATGAATATTTGTTCTCGAGTGATATAAAAATAACCAAAAAGTTGACATTATCATATAAACAGATTCTCTTCGCACACTTATCTTTAAAGAGCCAGAGCCTTATAACTTTGTACTCTCTTTTGTTTAGAATAGATACAGTACCAGTACCAATATCAACATAGTCATCTATCAATGAGTTGCATCACTAAATTCCGTAACCAAATCACCAACTTTCTTTGGAGAGTGATACAAAATTATAATTATTTCGTAATGAAATTAGTAACTAAAACTTGCCAGCACATGTTTACATTAATTGGGCTCCCAGAATTCAAACTTTTTTCATGTAGCCGCTAATTCAAGAATTTGTATTTTCAGTGGCACGATATTCTTTATCGCCATCCTCAGAATCACTGTCTAGATGGTCAAAGAAACTATCCATGTACCATTGAGATTTCTCAATCACACCACTGGCTCGACATTTTTGGTCATGTATCATCTCTGCTGATAGTCCCCACTCTAGCATTTCTTCATCAGAATGATGAACAGCCAAACTGTATTCACCACTATCTCCTAATTGCATTACTCGAAACTCACAGTTGTTAAAATTGTTTAGGTACTCAAATTGTTCAACTGTCCATTTGAACCACTTCATTAAAAAGACACGTGAAGCTAGTCCATGTGAAACTATGATAATATTTAAATCCTCAGAGGGTTCATAATGAAGCCGTGTGTCAATATCCCTCCATAAAGATTCTAGAAAGCCTGAAAATTTAACAGAGTATTTAGACTAACTGATAATATAATTATTAAGAGACTGAAACTGTAGACACAAAATACGAACATCTTGGTTTTAACAGTGCTATCACTATCCTTGATTAAATTGAGTTTCCAAAAGTCCCTGTCAGTGATTACTAATAAAAATTTAAAGTTACTCATGGATTACATTGGCTTTTCTAAACTCAGAGAGAATCTAGCAAACATTATCAACTATAAATCATGATTAGATTGATTTTTAGGCATATGAGTCAGGTTGATTTATCATTATCCTTTTGAAAAAGTAACTGCATCAAAGTAATATAGCTATAAATTTTGACTGCAACGTGTTGTGTTTACGTAGAGTAAAAAATGAATTGTTTATGTTTACACTAAAGACTAAAGCATCCACCAAAACCTGTTTAGGTAATCAAATGTTGGAAGGTCACTCATCATATTCTATTGCCAACCACTGGAAACCATGATAAATGATCAGACTGTTGAAAAAATAAAACCATGGCACAAGAAGTTGCTGTTTAACTAGGAACAAATAGGTCATGCAAGAACCTAATCGGGATGGTTCCCGGCCGTTCATAAAAAAGGAAAGAATGTATGATTAATGACATAAAGATGAATTTCAATGCATTTATTATTGAATGAACATGTTCTTGTAGTTCACAAGTTACTAGGAAGTTATTATGTCCAATTAGGGAACTTTGAAACATAACAGTTGAGGTTGATGCAAATTCAGAAACTTGCAGTGACATGACCTATATGTCAAGACATATTAAACTTGTAACGTTCAAATGTAAATCATGAATTAATTTATATATAAGATTATACAATCTCCATTATGCAGCAAGATGAGTGGGTCAGGTGGATGGGTAATAGGTTATTGAATAACTGTTATTCTCCACTACAGGTTGGGGTGATACTTCTAGTTAATTTTTGTACAACTACTTAATAAGCTAAAAGTGAGAATAAAACTTTAATATACTCTGAGAATTCGATCCTTTTTTAAAGCAATTAAGCGGTTGTATGCATTAAAATACATTCTGAAAATTCGACCCTTTTGACACATCTTTGTTCCGTTCACTTTTTAGTTAAAACTATTGATTTACATGCGAAAGTTTAAAGATAACCTAAATCTATTTATAAAATTAACAGGTAGGATTGCTAACTCTAATCAAACACCTCATATTGCCTTGGTTTGTACCCAACAGCGAGCCACAAATGCAAGGTAGCCAGAAAACCATATCTTGACCAGTGCCCTCCAATGTGTGACCACATATCCACCTCAACATTAGTACTTCTCTACATTCATTTAGTGTACATGTCATCTTATGGTGGCATAGTCTCCCCACCACACCCCAACAAAACTATCATAAATCTTACCTTTAGCCTGATCATCCCAACATTACTTAAACCGCTATCACACTTTTAACCAATAATGATATTTTAACCATTGAAAACCCATAAATAGCCTTCTCTGGACTTGTAAGATACGAGTAATTCACAAATACAGCCAAACATAAAAAAGTATTGGTCCATGGCATTGGTGTAATAATACATTCATACTTGTGAATCATGCATATACCTTCTCAAGATTAAACATACCATAAATACAGACAATTTATATCCACCGTCTCTTATTTAGTACACATAAGAAGTATGTTACTGATCACCTAGTAGTATATGGCATAAAGGCCAAAACCATGGACCTATTTCTTTCAAACATAACTTTTAATCAAAACACATCAAGGGCTAAGTGTTGGAATTTAATCAAAACTCAAGTAAATGTATGTATAATATAGTATAATACATATATATTCACATCCACTTTAAAATGTTAACAATTGATCTCTGTCACCTATTTCCTAAAGCTGATTTAATTCATCTATATATCAACGGGTAACCTGCTAGTCCAATATAAACTACTTTCATCGTCTGAGCTTTCAATTCCTAACATATCATCTATTTCCATACAAGATACACAAAATAATAGTAACATTTTCAGACACAACAAAGACAAGGAATGCTTACTGGAAACGCGATCAAAGACATCGGCAGCAGACTCGCCTTCGGGAAAGCGATAAAAGAACCTACCAAATCGTTCCCGAGTCTGCTTAATAATATTCATTCTTTCAGCAATCTGGAAATTTCCAAAATCTTGTTCTCTAATCCTACATTCTTCTTTAACACCAATAACTCTATTTCTACCAAAAGATCTACCAATTTCTCTTAAAGTAGACCTTGTTCTTTCATAAGGAGATACATAGAAACAAACCTTCCAGTTTTTTAACTTGCCCGAATCCGACACAACATTTCGGATCTGGGTACCCGCTAGTTTGGCTTGCTGGATACCGTCTTCGGTTAAAGGGATTTTGTAATCGGGTGTGGTCGCGTATGCGGATCCGTCTAAGTTTCCGGCACTTTCGCCGTGGCGGACTAATATTATTCTTTTTGGTAGGAATTTTTGTTGGGTTTCTGGGACGTTTTGATGATTTACCAGCATCTTTTCTATTCTTTCTTTGGTCGTGATGGGTGGGATTCAAATGAATTGAATTGTAATCAAATGAATGTTTGCGTGTGTATATATATATATATTGTGTGTGTACATATATATATAATTCAATAAAGGAGGGGAGGGAATGAAAGAAGACAGATAAGGAGGGAGGGAGGGAGATACGTGTGAATAAATAATTAGGAATGTCAAAAGGAGGAGGGTGATGGAAACACTACTTGTTGTTTTTGACCGGAGGAGAACCTTCTGTAATATCGCTGTTTATAATCCGACTAGACTTTTATATATTTTACTATTATTATTATATTTATATTAATAACTAGCAGACGTACCCGCACAATACGACGCTGGTGGGTCATGGCGAATGGTGGAAACGAAGTCGTATAAATAATTAATGTAAAAGTTATTGATTTAAAAAGTAATGTAGATATTTTAAAAGATATATTGTACTTTAATTATTAATGTTAAAGAAATAATGTATGTGAAAATGTTTTAAGGGTGATTACTGAAAATTACATATACTCGTATTTTTTCAACACTTATAAAAATAAAGTAGTTATTTTTTTTATAAAATGGTATAGATTATTGTTATTATTGTTATTAATTTATTTATTTTATTATAAAACTCACTTTTATTAAAATTTTGTAAGATTTACAAGGAACTAGGTTTTAGACCCGTGTCAAATATACGAATTTTACAACATTATTAATATAAGAATTAATATATGGAAAAAAATACTTATACGTTAAAATATAATATTGAATGTTAAATAGAAGATTTTGTATCGTAGATTTCAATTACTAATAACAACAATGATTATCTTAATTATAGTTTGATTACAATTATATATTATAACAAAAATATTACAATTAGTTTGATTACAATTATATATTATAACAACAATATTACAATTAGTTTGATTAAAATTCACAATATAAAATAAAATATTGCTATAAATTTTAATTCGTATTAATCCATATTTTTTAACTTCTCTAACTTATAACTATATTTTGTTATTAGAACGACATTATGCAATAAACTTATAACTATATTTTGTTATTAGAACGACATTATGCAATAAAGTATTAATTATTTTTAAATTGGGTTAAAGTGTAAATTAGTGATGGAAAACAAAATATTGTAATTATATTACTTGTTTTTGAATTTGGTTAAAAGTGTAAATTAGTGATGGAAAATCAAAAAGTGTAAATTAATTTAGACATGTGTTAGATTTAATATTTTGAGAATAAGGGTTGTGATTGGTCAATTGAAGTTAGGTTAAGATTAAGATGTAATATTCTATAAAAGTTTTGTTTTTTTTAAATGTTGCAATAAATCAATTTTTTATAGTTTAAATAAATTTATTTTTGGGTTAGGACTTGTTTTGAAACTTCTCGGTATGTTAATTTTATGTATCATTTTATGTGAAATATTTATTTGAAAACTAAATTTTTTGCGAAAACTAGAAAACTAGCAAAAACACACTGTCATCTGAGTCTAACACAATATGTTTTAATTGTGATTCTAACAATACAATGTGTTTTTATTGTGTAATCTGAAAACACATTGTGTTAAGTTTTAAATCACAGTATGTTTTTGATATTGTAAGTCCCAACTAATTCTAGATGGGTGCTGAAGACACCTCTATGTCAATGGTGAGTGTACTTTGCAACACAATCACTTAATCTAGACGTGACCAGTTTAGAGTAATTGTGTACCAGGTAATCTGGAGGTTTACTTATTAAGGTGACAACGTAAATAAGTAAATACAATTCAATAGATATAATTGACAAGTATTTATATCGATGAGACAATATGTATTTTTCAAGTGTATTTTATTTATTGATTGTTAAATAAAATACAAGGTTGTTGCGGAACCAAAATAATACAAAGATGTAAATACAATTGATCTATACTTGGAAATTCTCCTAACAATCGAAACACTTAAAGTTGTGAAATGTTCCTTTTTGCGATTGAGAGAATATTGCACAAGTTCACCAATATTGCAGAATGTATGTGTTTGCAAAGTTGTTGAAATGCTTGGGCAAGGACCTCTATTTATAGTCGAAGTATGAGCATTGGGATCTCAACTTCGAAGTACAAATATGGTTGACAGCACACAAAAGTATTAGTAAATAATCCTTTGTGTGTGCTAAATAAAGTAGGACAAAAAGTTACTTTATTCAACCACTCTACATCTTTGCACTTTTATCCACAGACAAGATTATTGTCCGGTTAAAAGGATGTAGTGTAAAAGGTCCTCCTCGTGATCAGTGTAAAGCTTTGTAAAGGCATTTACACTGAAGGATCTCCAGTTGATTGATCTGGTGAAATGTCAACTGGGCTTCGCTTCCATTGTCATTTCCTTTCTTCCACTTGTTGTCTTCGACTTCAACTGGAAGGTCTTCAGATTTAAGTCTTCAGATCTCAACTGGAGGAAGTCATCAGTTGCTTAAACTGTACAATGCAACTGGACTTCTAATATTTCGGACAATTCTTCATGCTCTCCAGATGCAGCTGGAGAGCTCCAGTTTATAGCCAAAACTGTTGGAGAGCTCCAGTTTATAGCCAAAACTGGACCTAACAAATTCCCCCTAATTGTCCTGAAATATTGCCAAGCATTTTCAAACTTGTTTCTATACAAGTATAAGTTTGAAATACTTGAGTTTGATAAAACCTATTAAGTTTCCAAGACATTTTTATAGATCATCAAATGCCTTGGGTTTAGTTTTAAATGTTTGTAGATCTTATCAGTTATCTAACTTGTGAATTACAATCTGGCAACTTGTATATACACAATTTTACAATGAAGTTACAAGAAAGTAAATAAAATTACAAGCAGATAGATAGAAGGAAAACTTAAACAGATGGCCCTTCGCCAGTTTTCCTTCTTTTGGCAACTGATGAAATTTGCTGTTTCTCTTCAAGATCAAGGCCTAATCTTTCTTCAATGTTTTCCTTGAACTTGATCAGATTTTGCAATACATATTCCCAGCCTTTTTCAACCTTGTTCTTCCGCTGCCTACCTTCCAGCAAACTCAACATCTCCACATGCTCTGAATGACCATATTGATGAACATCAGGGTTCTCAGTTGTTCTTTTGGGTCCACTAAAGTATTGAACCTCAACAACAAAATGTTTGGCACCAGGCTTGATCGATACTTTTACATCAGTGATCTTACCTTTATTGTGCCTTCGACGCTGTACATCAGATAAATATGTGCGAGCCTCTGATTCATTGGTGAGTTTGATCTTGCTCGTGCTCGGTGTTTGAGTAGCAGCTCGAATATCATCAGTTGTGGGTTCAGATGGTTCTACCCAAGTCCTCAGATTTGCATCTCTTGATAGGGCTTTCTGTTTTCTTCCTTTGGACTTGGGTGGAGTTAATACTTTGCTGACCACCTTCTTCACCTGTTCAATCCTTTTGAGAATCCCTTCTGACCTTATCTCTTTGGCCTTTTCCACCGATACATTCAAACACTTGGCGTCAAGACCAGCTTCATCATCTTGGTAGTGTTTGTCCAGTTCTACTTCAAGCATTTCCTTCAGGGCATTGACAATCCTTGGATCTTCTTTTATTTTCTTGTATTCCAACATTGTCAAGCCAAGGAGTTGTGCGTCAGTTACATCAACAAGAGGGGTTGGAAGATTTTTTCCTGATTCAAATTGATTTGCCTTCATTTGTTTCTTCCTCTCCTTGACCAGATACCCAACCCTTGCTAATTTCTGACTTTCGCTTTCAGTAACTGGAGGCAATTGATCAACATTGCCAGTTTCCAACATGGGTGCATCGGTGGCAGGTTCCTTAGAGTCATCAGTTGCAATGGCCTTTCCTTTATCCACATTCCCCCTAACCACATCATCAAAAGATTCAATTACCTGCTCACCAGCCTCAGTACTGGTAGCAACAACCATCTCCTTCCCTGCACCTGAAGCTTCAACAAGAGTGCGAGGGGCACGAACAGACCTTTCCCCCCTGGCAGCATCTAGTCCTTGCCTAATAGCTTCAAAATCGGCATGACTGGAGGGCAAGCGATCTAGAGGCTGCCACGATTGCATGTTCTTGCACTCTTTGAAGACTCCACATAACATGCGAACTGTCCTCCACAGATGATTAATCTCTTGAGATTGAGTCATGACATTTCCACAAGTGGTGTCTTGACTCTTTTGAATTGCTTGAAGTAATCATCTGGGAGAGCCCAGTTGCTGGTGCTTCCTTGCCAACTTCTTCCTTGTCTTTGCCAGCTTCAGTGGTCAGTTTTTCAATAGCAATTGTGTGATCAGATACCTTGCTGACTAATGTATCCAGACTGCAGCTCAACTGATTGATCTCAGATGTTATGGGGATGAGATCAACCTAGGGCGCTGCAGTCTTGGTGATCTCAAATATCACCCTTTCTATCAAATTGTTCTCCCTTTCAGCTAAGGTATTTTCAATCCTCTAACCAACTGAAGTGGCCAACTGGTTGCCAAGCTCAACAACATCCAGACCAGGTTTTTCAACAAGTAGTTTGACCTGTCTTTCCAATTCGTTCAACTCAACCTCTGATGATCTGACAGTGTTATTCAGCAGGTTGGTGATGGATGTGTGTACCTTTGATTGAGTTAGGTCAAAAGCTTCTTTTAAAGAAGTAGCCAGTGAATTGCAGCTGATGACCAACTCGTTGAGCTTCCTGAATACCAAGTCCTCATTGCCAGAGAACTTGTTAATCCCCAAATCAACCACCCTTACGTTTGTGATGTGATCCTTGTGGTATTTGGAGAGGGACTTGTTATTCTTGTCCAGTGTCTTCTGAATCTCCTCCATCCTTGTTAAAAGGTTTGAGATATCAGTTTGGAAAGACACGAACTGGCTGTCTAGTGAAGGAGGGGAAGGTGCCACTGGACCTGCTCGGAATGCAACAGATACAACTGGAGGAGGTACATAAAGTGAAGGTTCCCCAGTTGTTGTTGCACCAGCTGAAGGAATAGAAGTTGTTGAAGAAGGAAGGGGAAGAGATTCAATGTGACGTTCATGCTGAGAATGCTCAGGTGTGAACGTCGGCGACGGTGGTGTGAGAATGTGTCTATTTCTAGGCACATTCATGGAGGAAAGTAGTTGACGAGATGCGAATGTTGGAATTTCTTGTAAGGTGGAGAAGTCAAGAGGTGAAATTGAAACTTTTGGTTCTTGGAGTTGACCAAGGAGAGAAGGGAGCTGATCAAGTACAGTTGCATCAGCCATCTCCTGGTTAGATTCAGTCTCAGATGAATCCGAAGATTCAAGCTGAAACTCACCCTCATTTATGCCAAGATCCATAAATGTTAGGGGTGGCTGAACAGGTTGTTCAGACTCCTGATGACCAGTTTGAGTTTCCTCAATGGTTTCATCAGTTATAAGATCCGTTGCCGAAGCATCTTTTCCCTAAAAAAAGGCAACTGGAGCCTCAACTACAACTGCTCTTTCCTAAGTTGCAGTATCATGGGCTAGTGATCCAGGGACCATAATCACGGGTTGTGACTGGTCAGATATAGCAAGTCCTGATCTAGATCTTCTTCTATTTTTGGTAGATCTTCTTGCCTTTGGAACCGCCTGGATACCTGAGGGGAGATCACCAGTTTCTGCAACAGTCACAGCATCTGCAGACGACCTAGTGGGTCCCTCATTATTTTGAGGCCCGCCCAGTTGTCTTTCTGACTCACCTGGTGGTGGTGCATCAGTTCTAGAGAATGCCAGTAGCATTCTTGGGGAAATCTGGACTTCATCAGAAGTGGACACAAGGTTATCCAGATTTCTTAATAATTCTGGCACATAATATAAGGATTGCGTGTTGTTGTACTCTTCTCTGCCCAGAATTAGTATGAAACAAAGGGATAGAAATCACAAGAATGGGATACAAAGACCCCTGTTGCCTTTCAACTTAAACACCAGGCTTCTAAACAGGATGTTTGCGAAATCTACCCTCAGTCCATTCCATAGGCAGTATGCCATCTCTGCCTGGAAAGAGTTTATCTGGTCCAAACCACCAGAACTCCCACCTAAACTTTCCACCAAATGGACCATGAAGTACTTCCAGGATGGTGAAAGCCCTCTCATAGTGATTGATCCTTTGGTCTTCAGTGCATCTCCCTCCAAAACTTCTTTATTCCCCATGTCAAGGAAGACCTGACGGAAGTTGATATTAGGGGAAATCACCACTGGTGTCCCTCAATGTCTCAGTGGTGATGGTATACGGGACTGACCCATCCTTTAAAGAGAAGGAGATAGATGAGCAGTCATCAGAATTGGAAGCTGTGTACCAGAACTCGCACAAGTAGTCATGAAACAACTTGTTTGGGTTCAGAGAAAAGGCATCGCTGAGGGGAGAAATCCGAAGAAAGGATTGGATTTTCCCAATGAGAGAGTCAGCGGCCTGATGCCCTTGGAGAGATGCCATGGGATTATTTGGATTTAATTTTATCAATTTAGAACTAATGGGGGCACCAACAGCACGAGAAACATTTTCTGATGGAGTATACTCGACAGTGAGTAGATTCACATCATGGGAACGAGATGAAGAAGATGATGATTTAGGAGCCATTTGAGATATTGGATTTAGGGTTTTGGATTTAAAGAAGAAAGAGAGAAAGGGATCTCGAATTGTGAATGATTGGAAGAGTAAATGAAAGGAATTTAGAGTGAAGTAAATGAGAAAAGTATTTAGTAGGGGTATATATAGGTAATAAAACATTACCAAAATATATACGAAAAGATATTTTAATCCCCAAATTTTGAAATAGTTTGTAAAAATTGATTTTCAGTAATTTTGAGAATTCAAAAACATTTAATACCTCCCATCAAGCATTTAATGCTATGACGGCTGGTATTCCCACTCACCCATTAACTTCAACAATTCCCATAAAAAGTGTAGTAATATTAGCAAAAAGTCTTGACACGTAAGACATGTCAGGTGACGTTTGTGAGTGCGAGATAAACACTCGAGTAACATCACGTGTCACAAGTATCCACCAAGGAGAAGTCTGAACTGGTTCTGACGTTGTTGTGGCACGAACATCTGATCCAATCACCAGTTTCTATGGTACATTGAAACTGATGGAGGGATAGAATGAAGTGTCACTGGAGCTTTTCCTTAGTAAAACTGGTTCCAAGTCCTGATGACTGGAAACATCTCTTGGTGTATTGACTGATTGATGAACTTGATCAGATACACCAAAATCAACTGGGACAACTGGAGATAAATCAAGGCTTGGTCTTTTATTGATTGCTTCATTAGATTCATCGAATGTGACATGAATTGTCTCATGTACCTTTCGGAGTCTATAATTATAAACTCTATAGGCTTTTCTAATATCTGAATACCCCACGAAAACACCCTCGTTAGCCTTTGCATCAAACTTTCCTAACTGACTAGAATCATTTAAGATAAAAACTGGACAACCAAATACATGAAAATATCCAATATTTGGTTTGCGATTCCTGAGGACTTCATAGGCAGTCTTCCTATGTCTCTTGACATATACTGACCGATTTTGGGTATCGCAAGCAGTTGCCACAACTTCAGCCCAAAAACATGTGGGAAGACCCGATTCAGATAACATACTTCTGGCAGCTTCAATTAATGTGCGATTTTTCCCTTCAACCACACCATTTTGCTCTGGAGAACGAACTAATGAGAAGTTTTGAGAAATGCCAGTGTCAGTGCAAAATGATTCCAATTCTTTGTTGATGAATTCAGTTCCATTATCACTTCGCAACTGACAAACTTTCTTGGTATACTTGAGCTCAATTTTCTTGATGAGAGAGATAATTTCACCAGGTGCATCACTTTTTGATCTGATAAATACCACCCAACAATACCTGGTGTATTCATCAACAACAACTAAAGTGTATCTTTTACCAGCTTTAGTTTGAACATTCACTAGACCAAAAAGATCCATATGAAGCATGTGAAGAGGTTCAGTGATACTGAAGTTTTGTCTGGTCTTGAAACTGGCTCTTTTCTTCTTGCCCATCTCACACCCTGGACATGGCTTCTCCTTTTTAAAGGAAATTAAAGGTATCCCATCCACCAGTTGTTTTCTTGACAACTTGTTGATATTTTTGAAATTGAGGTGGGATAACCTTTTATGCCATAGCCAGTTGGTGTCCTCATCTGCCTTAGCATAGAAACAATGCTCTTTTGGAGCTGGTTTCATGTCCATTATGTACACATTCCCTTTCCTTGGTGCAATCATTACCACTTTCCAATCCTTGTTAAATATGGTGCCTTGAGCAATATCGAACAAAACCTTATATCCATCATCACAAAGCTGACTGACACTTATCAGGTTATATTTCAAACCATTAACAAATGCAACTTTTGTGAACTGGACCTGCCCATTGTCAACTACACCATATCCTTCAGTTTTCTCACTTCCATCATTACCAAATGTCACTGCCGGTCCATCTTGGATAGTGAACTCTTCAAGTAGGGGCTTACATCCGGTCATAGTCCGGCCAGCAGCGCTGTCTAGATACCAGATATTCTTCTTTCGATCGCCTACACCCAAGTAGATAATTAGTTATTTTTGTGAACCCATCTTTTCTTGATGGGTCCACCAGACTTCTCTTGAGAAGTCTCAGCAGATTTACTTTGGTTGGAAATGGAGGATTATTTCCAGCTTCAGGAGTAAAAACAATTGGTTTGACGGGAACAACAACATCTTCCTTTTTTATTCCAGATTTTGCTCCTTTTTGAGAAGATTGATTTTGTTTTTGCTTTTGCTTTAATGGAGGAGTTTTAACAACTTGTTTTTCAACTGAAGAAGACGAAGCTCCTTCCAGATTTTTTATTCTGGCAGTACAACTTTATACTTGCCTGGACAAATTTTGGATTTGACTCTCCAGTTTCAACAAAAAGTTGTTTTCTTCAGGCTGCTGGACCTTGGACTTGGGTTCAGCAAAATTTTGAGTCTTTGGAGTTTTGGGCTCTTTGGACTTTTGAGGTAAAGGATTATCACCAGTTTCCCTTTTAACTGGAGCTTTAACCTTCTTGGCTCCAGTTTTGACCTTAACAAGGGTGGTCTCAATGGATTCAGATTTGGCAATGTTAGAGGAGTCATAAGGAGTCTCAACTCTAACGGATTCTGGCATCTGGTGAATTGTGGGCAAAACAGTTGCCATCTGAAGATCACCAGATTTCCAGGAAGTTTTTTGAGCATCAATGGTTTTTGAAAAAGCGTCATAATTTTTACCAGATGCTTGTACCCAAGAATTGATAACCATGTGTTCTTTTTCAAGATCAAATTTTAGTTTTTGGTTATCTCTTTCCAATGCCTCATTTTTCAAATCTGACTCCTTGAGAGTCAACTGGACACTTTGCAAATCATTAATTTGACCTTTCATGTTGTTAAACTCAATTAAAACAGTTTCCAAGTATCTTTCACAGTCAGTTCTCATAGTTTCAACAAATAACAGGTCGTCATTTAATGATTCAACAATATCAAGTTTTAATTCTGTATCCAATTCAACATCATAATCTCTTACCTTCTTTAAAATGATGTCTACCCATCTTCCAGAAACAACATCATCTTTTACCACTGGTTGTTGATTTTCTAATGCCATGAAACACACATCTCTAATCTCTTCTTCATCATCAGATGAATTATCAGAGAGTTCCCACTTCCCTTCAGTTTGAGCCATCATGCACTTGTTCTTTTCTTTCTCTTTTTTTTGTTCAAGAGACATGAGAGCGATTTGGGCCTTAAGTTTCTTGTATTTGGCCTTATAATCATCAGTTTTAACAAAATTTGGGACAACAGGACCAGTTTGGTTGTTCATCTGACTAGATATACATTCCTTCATGAAATGACCTTTCTTACCACATTTGTAGCAGATAAGATTGGCCTCATCCAGAGAATTTGAACCGGAAGCATTATTGGACCCATTGAATCGATTAGATTTATGCTTGAACCTATTAAAGGTTTTAGCAATCATGGCTACCAGATCATCATCGTCAGTTTCCTCACAACCATTACTTAGATTTGTGGTTAGGCCAGAGTTCAGTAAGTTGTTTAACATCTCCTTCATAGAATGTAACTGGACATTCTCAGCAGACATTAAAGCAGCATAAGGTTGCCCAGTAAGGTTGGCAACCTTGGAACTCTGAGCATGGTTTAAAGCATCTTGCTCAGCCAATATTCTTGCAGCATCATTATCTTTAGTGAATCTGAAGGCTACATAAAGGGAAGCAAGAGTATGGTTGTGCAAGGTCTTACCTTGTCTTAAGACAAGAACCATGTGTGCCTATTTGGATGGCAAGACATCACAGAATTTCTCAAGAAGAATATCCTTATCCTTCTCCACTTCCAAGCCTCTAAGTTGATTAATTAGACCAGTAAATCTGGTGTAAGTACCAGTTAAACTTTCATTGGGAAGAGCAAAGAAGGATTCATACTTCTTGTTAAGAGCAACCTTTCTGGTGACAATGGTGTCATTTCCTCCTTCAAACTGGAGAACTAATTCATCCCACATGGATTTAGCACTGGGAAACAGCACAAGTGTTGGAATTAGTTCCTCGGGAACAGCAGCAAGGATCATGTTTTTCAGTCTGGTATCAAGATCAACCAGTCTGCGATCCTCGTTTGACCAATGTTTCTCAGACTTTTCCCTGGTACCTCTTCTCCCAGTAGGGTCAAGAAGAGGGCTAACACCACTGGACATGGGTATATATGGTCCATCTTTAAGGATTTTCAACATATACCTCTCTATCCCACCAAAATGCAAGAGCATTCTAGCTTTCCATGTACCAAAGGTCTCACCATTCCCATCGAATTTGGGAACTGGAGTGTTGGAGTAATGTACATGGACGTGGCTTGCTCCAGGAGTAGGAGGAGGATTAGTATTTAAAGGAGTAGTAACATTAGGATTAGATTCATTTGGACCAGAACCATTCTCACCTTCAGCAGCCGTCGAAGCAGACCTAGGTTATAGAATTGAAACAATTCAACATGCCTGCTCTGATACCACTTGTAAGTCCCAACTATTTCTAGATGGGTGCTGAAGACACCTCTATGTCAATGGTGAGTGTATTTTTCAAGTGTATTTTATTTATTGATTGTTAAATAAAATACAAGGTTGTTGCGGAACCAAGATAATACAAAGATGTAAATACAATTGATCTATACTTGGAAATTCTCTTAACAATCGAAACACTTAAAGTTGTGAAATGTTCCTTTTTGCGATTGAGAGAATATTGCACAAGTTCACCAATATTGCAGAATGTATGTGTTTGCAAAGTTGTTGAAATGCTTGGGCAAGGACCTCTATTTATAGTCGAAGTATGAGCATTGGGATCTCAACTTCGAAGTACAAATATGGTTGACAGCACACAAAAGTATTAGTAAATAATCCTTTGTGTGTGCTAAATAAAGTAGGACAAAAGGTTACTTTATTCAACCACTCTACATCTTTGCACTTTTATCCACAGACAAGATTATTGTCCGGTTAAAAGGATGTAGTGTAAAAGGTCCTCCTCGTGATCAGTGTAAAGCTTTGTAAAGGCATTTACACTGAAGGATCTCCAGTTGATTGATCTGGTGAAATGTCAACTGGGCTTCGCTTCCATTGTCATTTCCTTTCTTCCACTTGTTGTCTTCGACTTCAACTGGAAGGTCTTTAGATTTAAGTCTTCAGATTTAAGTTTTCAGATCTCAACTGGAGGAAGTCATCAGTTGCTTAAACTGTACAATGCAACTGGACTTCTAATATTTCGGACAATTCTTCATGCTCTCCAGATGCAGCTGGAGAGCTCCAGTTTATAGCCAAAACTGGACCTAACAGATATCGTGTGAAAATAAGAAATTTGTTCAAACACACTGTGATGTGAACTTAACACGGTGTGTTTTTTCAAAAAAAATAAAATATAAACACATTGTGTTACATTCAAATCAGAGTGTGTTTTGGTTAGTTTCTATTTTTCACGAAAATTTTAGTTTTTTAATGATCACAACTCTTCATTTTATAGATACTAATCGATTTATATTTATAATATATTTTTGTTTATTTAATTAGTTATTTACCTTTTTTTACCAAATTAGATATAGATTGTTAATTTATCAATTGTACGTATTTATCCATGTAGGTATTAATTTATCTTCTTTATCAATTTTAAATATCTTTGATTATACTAAAGCACAGTTGCTCTAATAACTTATCGACCAATCATAGCTCTCGATTTCTTGATGTTGACTATTGTTTTCAATTTTGACTTTAATTTACACTTTTTTTGTTTTCCATCACAAATTTACACTTTTTACCCCATCACAAATTTACACTTTTTACCCGATAACTTTAATATAATAAATAAATAAAAATAATTATATATATCCAATAGAATAATATCTAATATTTATCTAATAAAATAATAAGTAATATATATCCAATAATATGTTATATCATATATATATATATTTAATTAATTAAAAATAAATTAAACTTAATGTAAATATATTAAGATTTTAATAGTAAAAACAATTGAACTAATGACTTATTGACCAATCATATCGCTCGATTTCATCAAATTGACTCTCGCTGATGTCATCGTTTAGTTGTTTATATCATTTTATGTAATTAATACAAAACAATTAACTAAAATAATTATTTTTACAATGTTATTAAAATTGGTTTCTATCTACAAAGTCCAGTTTCACACACGAATAATTGTACATTGCAGTATCTCGAGTTAAGTCGAGAAGGGGCTTTAAGCTATTAATATGTGACAAAGATGAGAAAACAAAAAACACTACAACAAATTCCGTTCATGATAGAAGTCTTTCAAATGATGAAGGAGGGTATATGTTTCCATTTTTCTTCTATTACATTAGTTTTCTTTCTATTAGATTAACATTCTTGACATTTGAATTGAATACTTAGTATCTACTTATATCTTCAACTTTGAACTTATAAGTTTTTATGAGTTAGATGTAGTAATATTTAATATTAATAATGTCGTAAGTCTCGTGTCCAGTGTTGGACACGGGTCTAAAATCTAGTAATTTATTAATTGTAGGTAGTAATCATAGTAGCTAGGTAATTGACTTACCTATACATTATATTTATTTAACGAAACGCGTAACATGACCAGGTCAAACAGGGTACCCCCACCACCCACTATTAGCGGCGACATCGCCGCAATTAGTGGGTCCCACTGACAAACTGCAGAGCTTCAACGCGACCGTTTCACATGCCATGGACCCCACTATTTGCGGTGACGTCGCCACTAATAGTGGACCCCACTGACAGACTACATAGATTTAAACGCGCAGATCTCTTCCTTTCATCTATCTCTTCTTCTTCACACCTCCTCCGGGCCATCTATCCCCTCACCTTCTATATCAACAATCCGGCCACCCTGGCTTCCGGGCTCCATCTCCGGCTATTTTTGAGGCAATATATCCTTTTTATTTGCATAATCCAGCCATCTATCCCCTCATCCTCCTTATCAACAATCCTATTTGTTTGTCCCACGTTTTCCGGCATCCCGACCTCCATTCAGACGCGGTATTAGCGGCGACTGTTTTCCGGCGAATAAGTTATCCGGCGAACCAGTTTTACGGCGAACGATTTTTCCGACGATATCCGGCGAACCAGTTTTCTGGCGACCCAGTTTTTCCGGTTTTCCGACTACCCATTTTTCCGATGAACCAGTTTTCAGACGAGATAACACTCATTTACCTTTTAAATTGTTGTTTTTATTTTAATATATAAAAATGTTATAATATATATATTTGTTATAAAAATTATTAGTTATAGAAAATAAATGCTAGAAAATATATGTTTGTTAGAAAATATATGTTGAAAAAAAATGTTAGAAAATATTAGTTATAGAAATGTTATAGTTTAATGTTATAAAATATATGTTTGTTATAGAAAATATATGTTAGAAAATAAGTGTTAGAAAATATATGTTAGAAAATATTAGTTAAAGAAATGTTATAGTATTATAGTTAGGAAATATATTTTTGTTAGTTTGATTGTAAGAACTTTGTAGAAATGATTGTTAGAAAGGTTATGTTATTATAGTTAGAAATGATATGATTCTTAGAAATTAATTGATTTTTAGGAATTATTGGTAGTTAGAATTATTGTTTAAAATGTTATATTATTATAGTTAAAAATCATATGATTGTTAGAAAATTTATGGTTATTGTTAATATGATTGTTAGTATTATGTTAGAAAACACTTGTTAGTATGATTGTAATTGTTAATATAGTTGTTAGTAGGTTAATATTAATGTTAGAAAAGAAGGTTTGAAAAATAAGTTGCAAAAATGTGGTCATTTTAGGTATAATAAGTTTGAAAAACAATTTTGTGTCCAAAATATGTTAATTTAATTTACGCCTATTTTTTTACATTTATGATTGTTTTTATTATTTTATAAGTTGTGTATAACTTATGACTAGAGCATAACCCAACTCCATTGTTGTTCTTTGAGTCCACTCCGTCAATTCTTCAACGGAACCGAACACCTCATCGGTTTCTAAGTCCCCAGCTTCGCATTCAAATTCACCGTCTGCATCATGTTGCTCAAACACATTATCCGGCACTTCAATACGTACGTTTTCTGGGTCTACCCAAATATCCTCCAAACTATCTATCTGAAACAATTCAAGTAAACATCTAGTTCATTAACTATTCATAATATACACATATGTATAATATCTATATTTATATTCATAATATTTATATACAGACGTATACGTCAATATATATGTGCTAAATATAATTGGAAGATGGCTTTGAAAACGAAATTTGTAAATGAAAACGACTGAAAACGAAAGTTATGCGTATGAAAACTAAAAGATTGAAAACGAAAGTTATGCGTATGGACCGCTACGAAATATACAATTTATACTGCAGAATCAAGATGGGCTAACATACTCTGGCCAACTACCGAATTATTTCAGAAAGGGTTGCCATACTCTTATCCTATCAATGGAGAATAACTGTGAATTGTCAAAGAGGCCCCACTATTAGCGGCGACGTCGCCGCTAATACCTCTGACGTGGCGACCTTTTGTCAGTCAATGTTGCAGGTGCCAGGGGACCCACTATTTGCGGCGACATCGCCGCTAATAGTCTGGTGGGGTTGACCGTTGACCTGGTGGTGTTACTCTGTGTCTTATTTAATAATGCGATAATTTGATGATCTATTTGTTAAATTGTTATTATATGATATAAATTAAAATTATAACATCATCAAACTTTTATTTGATAGAATCGAACCTTATGATTGGTTAATAAGCTATTATGTCATTTGTCTTTTATTAGTCGGAAGTCGAAACTTTGTCAGGGCCCCAACCATCTAGCAATAGAGTTTCATTTTTTGTGTTTGCAGCTCAAAACCAGCTTATATCACCGGGCTCAAGACTGAACTAAATTCACACGGCCCCAACACTGAACTAGATAATACACACACACGATTAAAGCAACACTGAACTAGATAATACAACACGACTGCCCAACTTGAACGGTTGAAGCATAAAAGCCTGTGAGCAAATCGGTAACAGTCAGTATAGCTGCGCGTGTGAGCAAATCTCCTAAATTACTTTTCCAAACCGAAGAGGCTAAATCCGTGCCTTTCTTTTCCAAAGTGAAGAGACTAATGAACTAACCGATAAGACCATTGACAGTGGTCTAAGAATTGTACAAATATTACATCTTCGACTGTTGGTACTTGGGTTATCTTTGTTTTTTTACACAAGTAGTTTTCATTGATAATAAAACAATTTACAATGAATATAACATACAAAACGTAACACAAGAACTGTACGTATTAAATGAATAATAGCAATATTTATCTGACTGTTTAGAAGATAAAAGCTTAATTACTTGGTTCACATGAATGATCGATCAGTCTTAGCATAGTAAAATTGATATGTTAACATTAAAATTATAGCTCCAGATTGGACATAATTCGAGCATATATATATGAGATTTTGTCTAGTATGTACAAGCAATATTTGTAAACTAGAAGACTACCTTAGTTCAACGTAACTGGGTTCATGGATGCTTGTATATCTTCTAGTGTCCGGCCCTTGGTCTCTGGTACTAACTTAGCAACGAATATAACCGTCAAGCAGCATATAGCTGCAAACATGAAAAAGGTTCCTGGGATGGAAATAGATAACTATATCAAGACAATGAGTAGCCTACGAGAATTCAGATACAACAACAGTCGTATACAAGTAAAATAAGATAGCTTGCTAACTCCTATATATTGTAGCAGATATGTAGCAGACTAGCAGATAAGATATCTTTTGTCTCGTGCAACCTAATTACAGAATTACTAATCGTGATGGCAAATACTGAAGTACATTTCTTAATGTTAATTAAGGTTAAATGTGTGAGAAAATTAGTTGGAGGATAGATGTTCAACATCTCAACCCTTTAATCCCAAACTTCTGTAGGATCAAGAAACCAACTTAAATAGTTGATTGGTGCGTTAGTCACATTTTACAATGACTAAACCGTTATAATATGAAAGTGACAACTTAATATAAGGCCAATCAATATCTAAGCCATATTAGAGTGACAAACTAAATATAAGGGCAATCAAATATCTAAGCTGCATTTAGTTCGTAAATGTCTGTGAGTGGGAGACTTGTGTTATACCGGTGGCAAAATGGGTGGGTTGGGTAGCGGATGCAAAAAATCAAGTGAAATGGGTTGGTATATATCAGGGGCGGAGCCAGGACTTTGAGTTGGCGGGGACCGAGTGATGATATAAACTCCTAATATTTTTAACGAAGTTGGTTTGTAGTTGAAGAATGTGGCATTATTTTGTCTTTTCAATTTACACATCTACATGCCCGGGTGCATATATCGTTATAGTTGTGAGAATAGTTGTTAGTTGTGACTTATATGTTAAATCATTTTGTAAATTTTTTAATCTACACTAGTATCGTAATATCGTAAAAGTTTTATAAATAAAATTCCATGACAAAAACATATAATGTTTTAATGAAAAACTTTTAGTAAAAAAAAATAAAAAGAAAAGAAACAGCTAAATGCATGTTTTAGAAGTATTACTTGATTTATTTCTTTTTGTTATTAAAAACTATCTAACTTGTTATTAATAACTCTAATAAGAACAATAATTTTTATTTGAGAAAGTATTTATTTCTTAACATAATATATTTTCTTAATTATTATATTTATAAAGCTAAACGAATATAATTCTTGGTTTTTTTTTTCTCCGAAAACAAATACTAGTGATATCTAAACATAGTTTAATATACGAGTAATATGTACAGTTTCAGATGCTTTTGGCTGCTTAAAGTTGAGGCTAAAGTGGTGTAATATAAAATATAAGGTTTAAACTGTATTTTTATCAATACTTAAGGGTCTTACTAATAAGGAATAAAAAGATGTCTTTTTCCTCACTGAGTTACTTTCTTCCATTAACAAATACATCTCCATTTCAAAAAGAAAAAGAAAACAAACGCATATCAGACTTAAAAGAGAGAATTTCATTTGCACCCATATGAGTCATTAGGGGGACCAAGCACCCCCCTCTCCCTCCGCCACTGGTGTATATATTATGAGTTGGATTGATCTATAGATACCATTTTTGTCCCTTTTTTAGTATTTAACAAATAACCAATGTAATAGTTGACTCTACTTGTCAGTTCAAACCAGTTGCGTGTGCGTGTGTGTGTCAGAGAGAGAGAGAGAGAGAGAGAACCTTCAGTACTGAACTCCATCAGGAAGTTAAAAGAATATGAAACGACCCAAGAACCAAACCAGTTAATTACCGTCACCAAGCTACCAGCTGAACCCTTAATATTTATTGGAAAAATCTGAAATAAATAAACAAGATGCTTCGCTGAGATACTATATAAAGAGCTACAGCTACTATCATCTGCATTAGGTTTACTCATGTGAATCTTTATTACAAATATTAAGCTCGGTGAAAACCATACCTCGGACATAATGACCCATGGAATCCCTCCCATGCCCAACGAAAAAGATCCAGAAAATACCTGGTTCAATGGTATTATGTTAAATAATTCAGTTGGTACTTGGTACTAATAAAGACAATAGAACATGATCACAAAGTTGATGCACAACAGTATAAAATCTCGAGATACATAATGTTAATGAGAAGATAAACACCGATGAATTAAGAAAAGTTGATTGAGAAGATTGTAGTGACTATTGTTTTGTCTAAAGAGTTGATAACTGATTTAAGAAGCAACAAAAGGCTTCTTAAGCACATGCTATTTAGAAATAAAATTGACCGATGTTAGAATGCATCACCAATATTCCAACCAGTGCCAGAATGGGGCTTATCCCTATATTCTGTTGAAGGTCCTGCAGCCACAAATTAGAACTTTTTTATTTATTTTGATTTACACCAAGATATATAAAGTGTAAACAAAATTTCAAATGGACAAACAAACCTGTATCAAGAACGATATGCCCAAGAGGAGACAGCCTAAACAAGTACCAGCAGCAGAAACCTTAACAAAAATATATTATATCTGTCAAATTATTAACAGATTTAACTGTAAATGGTATGATAAACAAAGAAAATATATGATGCATCCAGTTTAGTTTCTACTATTGAAGAACTAGTTTTCTTGTTTTACAAAATTGACTACACCTAAACATAAATTAATCTATGCAGATACATAATAGTGATTTGTGAAAGAAGTATATAACTTGTACCATTAGCAGTGGCCGTCTTCCTGAAACATCCATCAAGAGGACACCCAATAAGGTAGATGGAACCTGCAGACACAATCCAATAATCATAAAAAACTGCAAAAACTAAACATGACAAATAATTGGGAGTATGAGCAACCTGAATGATAACCATTGCTATTGATCCGGTGCTACTTGAATAACCTGTAAGAAACAACTGTGTCAGCATCTTTTCTTGACCCAATATTAAACTGGGCATTTTCAATCAATTTAGTTATCACCTGGTTGATTAAGGTTATGGTTTAATCAACAACTTTTTAAATGGGTAATCAATGTAAAAAACAAAAGGGTCAAATGGCTCAAACAGATCAAACAAGTTGAAGGTAGCCCAAAGTGTATTTTAATGAATAAAATCTCCTAAATCATTTGTTTCTTTGGAAAGACAATATCCAATTGAGGTCTTTACCAGCAGATATAAAGATAGAACTCGCATAAAACGCAATAGCATTCACACCTCCGAATTGCTGCAATACCATAAGTCCAACTCCAACCTAAAACAGAACTATCACTGAATGAATTGAAGATTGAAACCATGAAAATTTGACAGATAGGGGCATGATATAACACTAGCTATGGAAGACTCACAATGAGTGACTTGGCATATTCGGGTTGGAATAAATCAAATACTCTAGCTTCCGACAGATGAAGTGTTTCTGTATAATCCTGTATCATAAGATGAGTGCCCCATTTTCATCATAATTCTTCAAGTATAAACTAAACTTCTATTCCATTATCTTTCCCAAATTAGAATAACTTATCATTAAAAAGAATTCAAATGATTTAATGAAGACGTTACTCTGATTTCTGCTGCTTCTACAGAGATATCTACGTTCTCTCCCCTAAGTCGATGTAGAGCAGATTCACAGTCTTTCCACATGCCAAGTTTTGCCTAAAAAAAGATAATTATATTCTTTGTGTTAGATTTCATTGCCTTCAATTTCTTTCAGTATGCCATGTATGAAAGAGACAAAAAGCTTATAAGCATTTAAAAATTGTGTTTCAATTTATTATACTTTGAAATCATATCAACAATAAAACTCAAGCATATACATAGAAAGTATTGTTATAATCCATAGTACTCTCATACAAGTGAATAACTCACCAGCCATCTAGGAGATTCAGGAATGAAGAACAAGCCTATAGCCTGTAGTAGACATGGAATGGTTCCTGCAAAAATGTACAGAATATGGTCAAAATCTGTTTCAGCTCAACCAATCTTGGCACCATTCCAAATAAATACTAGTTTTGACTCATACTCAACCCACCGGTTTTCCACCTCTACAAAATATCAATTTGATTAGAATAAAAAAAAATTTAAATGTAGAAATCATTGAGCTTCATAATTTTTTTTACCAATTAGAGCTAGTGTGCGCCAAGGAATAACAATGCCAATAAGCCACATTACAGAAACTCCAATGCATATCATCAACTGTAAATGGTACTCAATACAGTCAGGCATTCTGAGATTTATTTGAACTACAAAAGTTAAAGATTTACCACATGGAGATTATCTCAAACACCCAGAAAAGCTGTAAAGTTTGCTACTACCTGATTGACAGTGGTAAATGCTCCACGAAGGTTTTGAGGTGTTATTTCTGCTATGTAAACTGGTACCTGTGTGGGGGTTTAAAACTGAGACCTTTCTGATGTGAAAGAATAGGAAAAATTTTGTTACGGGTGTTCAAGTGTAGGCTAACCATACATAAAGTTTCAGAAGATTGGCTAGAGATAAATCAAATGTGGTTCTATGCTACATTTCCTTATTAGTGATCTAATAATTTCAAATACTGGCCAAGTTTCCTAAGAACTAGCGTAACATAATGAAGAATATCTTGCAACTACCACATAGGAGAGAACCCCAATTCCGTATCCTAACGAAAGTCTCCCAGCATCAAGCAACCATGAAACCTATTAAATGCAGTTACAAAACCAAAAGGATGTGACGAACTTCGGAAAAAGCCATCATATAATCTATACAAATCAGCAAACATAGAAAATGTTCTCAAAGTCTTAAAATTTTTTACAGGGTTAGAGAGTTGCCTTTGAATATATAACTGCTAACCACCCAAACAGACAGAACATTTCAGAAAGTCCCATGGTCTGCATATTACATTAAACGCAAGGGTGAGCCAACTTAATAACAAGAAATTAAAACCTGACTACAACAAGTTACATGTGAAGAAAAATGGAATGAGTAGTAGTAATAGTGGCAGGATGGTTTACCATCCTTCGTCCCAGTTTATCAGCTATTTTTCCACTCAATACCGCACCTATCATTGCTCCAATCGTCAATATTGAACCAAAAACTGAGTACTGCAAGTAATGATGTAAATAAGATGGATAAATTGAAGCACAAACCAAACGATTTATTAAAAGCTCTATAACCCGGCAGTTTGAACTGTGTTTAAAAGGTTATACTTTTTTACATTAATACTTCATCTGTTGTATTTTAAGGGAAAAAAAAAAGACTTATATCTGTTATGTTTCTGGTCAACCCCAAGCCCGCACTTACAAAAAGTTACTTACTTTGCCTCATACCCAACCCATTTACCAATCTCTAGGTGGCCGGGTAATGGGTTTGAAAAAGATCACGTGGTGCAGTTAGGATGCATACATTTGAGCCAAAGACTCATCATCCTTCCAGGGTAACCAATTAAAACATAGAAAACCTCCTCCATTTGAATCGTTTTTGCTTTATTAATGAATGTGGGCCAAAAGGAGTTGGTGCACAAATATGGGACTACCTCTTCTAACGATAGGCCAAGATCATCCATAATTCCGGTCTCAGCTGGAGATGAAAACCCAACCTGTGTATTAACAACGTGCACACCTTATATAGATTAGCGTTCACGGGAAATTAAGCTTGTTTGTTATTTTGCATTATTATGACCATGGAGGATGCCAATTCCCTAATTGAAGGTACACAAAAAGTATGAGTAGTCTATATACACAAAAAAATGCTCTTAATTATACTAAAACCAAGTGGTAAAACAAGTCATGATCGAATACTAATATACGGATCGAGTATGTTAAAGCCTGGCTAGTTAATAACCATCTTCAAAATTAAAAGACATAAACTCTCCAAATACCATATATATAAAAGACTCAATTCCATGTTTGTTTTTCTTATATTTGAATATGTTTTGTTTACATATGACAGTTGACATAAATAACAAATGATTTGAGAGCTAACAAAAATCTAAAACAAGTGTTAATAAGCTAGATTAAGTTTTATTTTGGAATGTAAATTGCTA
Organism: Erigeron canadensis; assembly: GCF_010389155.1. Classification (NCBI taxonomy): domain Eukaryota; kingdom Viridiplantae; phylum Streptophyta; class Magnoliopsida; order Asterales; family Asteraceae; genus Erigeron; species Erigeron canadensis. Next base: position 19,723,535 of record NC_057768.1, read on the forward strand.
TATTAACAATATGATAAAGAGACAGAGAGATAGAAAGGGAGAAGGATACAGACAGCAGAACCGAATACGAAAGATCCACAGACAGCAACCAAAGTGCTAAACACGACCACAACCGTAGTAGTCGAAGATGAAGAAGGCGGGTCACTACTGTCCATTGGGGTAAGCAATAGGCTTTTCGCAGTACTCGGACTACCATCTTCCATATCTCACTTTGTCACTATGCGTGTGTGTCAGTGTGTGTGTGTTTGATATATATATATATATATATATAAATATACAAAAAAATAAAATTGAGATATGAGATAAAGGAAGGAAGGAAGGAAGGAGACAAGTTTAGGCCAAGGTATTGAAATTGATATGATGATAGAGATAGCGCGCTGTAAATAGTTGATGGTATCACCAGGAAAAAAAAAAACAAGTCAAAAACTATATTTCAAATATTTACCACTCAAATTATTGGATGGTTTCCGCAGGTGAGTCAAAGTTATTTAGGAGGGAAGGCTTATCATGGCTTGATTAGTAAAATTATGACATATTTTATCAAGTTTATTTATTTATTTTTTTAACTTTGTTAGATGTAACAAAGTTGACTAAAATGTTATCGTCAGTTTACCAGTTTGGAACGGTAACTTGTTCTCAAATGATATATTATCAATCCGTTAACTTTCTTTTGTGAATGATTGATGATACATAAGTGGTTCATAACTTTAGTTTAAAAAATCTTTTTAATTTGAAGCTTTTTATATGAACAAGTACATCATTTAGTCATTCTCATTCTGTTTACATCATTTAGTCATTCTCATTCACAACTAAGCTAAACGATATAATTTATTAAAAAATTAAATTAATTTTTCTTTTTTATACCCACCTAACTGGCCCAACTAAACAAAATTTTTAACAACTCAACCAAAACTATTTTTTATTATATATTATGTTCTTGATTAATATTTCTTTTATATAAAATTGATTTAAAATATTAGAAATACTATTTCCATTCAGCATATTAAGTTATCTGTCATAATTACACATAAAAATTTTCTTTTTATGCACTTTATTAGATTCAATATATAAAGTAGACTTTAAATTAATAAAGCATGTAAAAGTTAAAATTCTAATATTGTCACCCTTAAATTAATAAAACAAATAAAATATAAAATAGGAAACAAATAAAGACACAACGTGTAACTCTTTGGAAGCAAAAGTTTAAATTTATCGTCCAAACATTAGTTAAAAATATTATACTAAAAATGACGATCCCTAACCAAAAAAAACTAAGATCGAGGGTATTTGAGATTATATTATAAAATCATTATTTAATTATTACGTTCTTAAAACGCATATAATCCAAAAACAATATATATTTGTATGAAAAAGTGATTATTTGTTATGAAAACGCAGTTTTGAAGAAACATGTACATACATGCTTTTTCAAAACGCAATTTTGAAAACGCATAATATGTTTTCAAAACGCAAAGATTGTGTTGTAATCGCAATATCAAATACCCTCTAAATCGTGTAATATCGTGCATTGCTAATGATTTTGACATTGTAAATTCTAATCTCTTTCTTAACTTTATTTTAAAAAATTAATAAAAAAAACTATCTTTTACAAACTTATTGAAATTAAAGTTAAAGTTTTCGACACCATATATAAGTAAGACGGAGAAAATGTATTTATGTTGTTGTTCAAATCTTTTTGACAACTTCAAGTAACAAAATTAAACTTTAGTTCATCATTAGATGATTAAATAAATAACACATTAATTTTCATCCAACTTTCAGTACTATTAACTAGATTTTTACTCAACTTTTATTTTTATTTTTATTTTTTTTTTTTATTCAAAGTAAAAAGTTGGGTTTACATTGACATAGTCAATGTACCAACAGTCCAACATACACGGGTTTTGGGTCTTACCGTCTTTGACGGTGTATGGGGAGGTTAAAATGTAGACAGTCTTACACCTACTAAAAGTAGAGAGACTGGTTCCAGGTTCTACCAAAGGTAGAAGGGAACCTCCAGCCTTGCTAGACATGAGGATCGAACCCATGACCTCTATTTTTAGAGGCAACGGTTTCAACCACTGATTTAACCCAGTTAGTTAATGTACCAAGATACCAACCCCCAATATGTCGGCACCATGATCACACAATTGTGTGAAAGATTTGGTTCTCATTTTACACATCCATATTCGATCATACCACGTATCCTAGTCGATAATGTTTTCAAATGTGCCCATCTGGATACCTTCGGAACTTTCTTAATTTTTTGAATAGAGTAGTTTTACGAGATGGTTGGTAAGGTGGAATTTAAAGAGAGAAAGAGAATGAAAATAAGTGGAATATGAGAAATGAAAATATTTATTCTTTTTACTTTTTATAAAATTTCAGAAATAACACCTAAAAATAACGACAATTCTATTTCAGAAATAATTAGGAGGCCTAAAAATAACACCTAAAAATTAACCTAACAATAAGCCCATTAATAAAGTAATGTTATTCCTACTATGCCCTTATCTTCAACATCTAAATCTTTTCTTCGACTATAATTTGCATATACTATACAGATATCTTGCTTCCATATTAAATGCCCTTCGACATATCTATCTATATTATACGACTATAATATATAATCCTCCATGTAAGTCGACCTTCTTCTTACACTAATGATCATTCAAAAGGTTGTATTAATAATTATTATATTTTATTTCTTTCTGATTGTATATATTTAAGTTTTTTTATGTTGTAAATACAATTATTAAATTGAAGCCATTTATTGTGATATGATCATTGTAAACAGATGATACATATCTGTATTCGAGATTTCGAGAGCACCATGGACACAATTTATTTTTTATCTACTTTTCCTTATTGAATTTTGATATATAACGAGTTTGTTTTAATTACTGTACTTGTTTGATTATAGTTATTAATAATTTGATATCGTGTTCTACCTACTGGCCGAATGTTAATGTAACGTTGTTAATCTAATGATATTGTCAATCTTTTAATTTATAAATCATTAAATCAATACGAAAAACTGTTAACTAAATGGATAAATTAATAATAAGAAGAAAGAAAAGAAAGTGGCGTACCTCAGCATTAGGGGTAAGGTGGGAAGAGACTTATTTATTTTTTTAATTAAATAGTGATATGTACACATGTCAATATGTTAATGGTTAGGCTAATTAGTAGGTATATAACTCATTCTATTTTACTTGTATTGCCAAATTATATACATGTCTGCATGAAATGCATGACTTTTATTAACCTACCCATGCAAATGTGAAAAGTAAGAACCGAACCAAAGTAGATTCTCTCATAGACCAACAGGAATCCAGAATAGATTTACTCTTGAGAAACAATTTGTCAACTATATGGGTCGTTCACCTAATGGTTTGATAGAATATCTTTTCATCTTAATCAAAAAATGATTTTAATCAAAAAAGTAATAAAGGCTCTACAAGTAGGAAAACCAGAATTTCTTGAATCTATGAAAAAGAATACAAAAGTCAAACAAATACCCGGAACTAATATAGCTTAGGAAATAATAAAATCTGGAGAAATTTTTTTTATTTATTAGACATAAAAAAATATCACATGATTGAAAATCTACTTGAAAAAGTATGTTCTTAAAATCCAATAGATACAGTGAAATCAAAAAATTGGATGAAAGCTTCTATTAATTTAATAGATCCGAAAACTATCATTAGGGTAAAACCTACGATATATAGTCCTCAGGATGGAGAAGAATTTAGTAAACAAATCAAAGAACTTCTTGATTTAAAACTAATCAAATCAAGCAAATCTCCTCATATGTCTCCTGCATTTTTAGTTGAAAATGAAGCAGAAAAGAGAATGGGTAAAAAACGAATGGTTGTTAACTATAAGTCAGTTAATAATGTCACTATTAGCGATAGTCATAATCTTCCTTGTATGCAAGAATTACTAACCCTTTAGGAGGAAAAACCATATTTTCTACTTTTGATTACAAAAGTGGATTTTGGCAGGTATTGCTAGATGAAAAATCTCAGTTATTGACAGCATTCACATGTCCAGATGGTCATTATCAATGGAAGGTAGTTCCTTTTGGATTAAAACAAGTACCTAGCATATTTCAAAGACATATGTAAAATGCTTTAAGAGGATTAGAAAGTTATTGCACCGTCTATGTAGACGATATTGTAGTTTTCTCAAATTCAGAAGAAAAACATTATTTTCAAGTTTTATTAGTCTTAAAAACAATTGAAAAATATTGGATCATTCTTTAAAAAAAGAAAGCAAATCTTTTTAAAACAAAGAAACTTTTTGGGTCTTTGAAATTGACCAAGGAACTCATTGTCCACAAAAACACATCTTGGAAAATTTACATAAATTTTCAGATACTATTGAAGACAAAAAAAAACATCTTCAAAGATTTCTAGGCGTATTAACATATGTTGGAGATATATTCCAAAGCTAGCTGAGCTTAGAAAACCTTTACAAACAAAATTGAAAAAAGATTATGTATGAGAATGAAAACAATCTGATACTGATTATATAAAGATAAAGAAAAATATAGTTAGTTTTCCAAAACTTTATCTCCCACAAAAAAAAGATTATCTTATTATAGAAACAGATGCTTCTAATGATTTTTGAGGTGAAATTTTAAAAATGAAAACCGCAGAAAAAGAAGAAGTATGCAAATATACTTCAGGAAACTTCAAACAAGCCAAAAGAAATTACCATAGTAGCGAGAAAGAATTACATGCGGTAAAAAAAAATTATTATTTCAAATTTTTTTATTTATTTAACTCCAGTTTAATTTTTAGTAAGAATGGATAACAAAAACTTTACTTATTTCCTTAAAACAAAAATTTCCGAAGATAATAAACAAGGACGTCTTGTCAGATGGTAAATGTGGTTTTCAAGATATTCCTTTGTAAGTAAACATCTTGAAGGGACAAAAAAATGTACTAATTGATTCCTTAACCCGTGATTTTCAGATAACATAAGCAATGACGGGAAGGGGGGAGGGGGAAGGATCACAGGGCCAAGATTGAAAGTCAGGGTCGGTGATCAAAGGGAAAGAGAGGAAAGGGGCAACTCAAATAGAAATATTTAATATCCTAATATCGACTTTAAAGAGAGACAAACAATTTTTGTTATAAATAGCATTGAAAGAACCTTTGAAAAGAGAAAAAGACATTTAATTTCAATTTTAAAAAGGAGGAATAATGGATGAGTTAAAGGTATTTCGCCTAAAAGAAAAAATTCTCTTAGTAGAATTAAAAGTTATACAAAAATAAATAGCTCTTTACGAACAAAGTCCAATAATTATTATTTCTCTCATAGACCACTAACCTCATTAAATACCCTTTATAAATTGAATAAACTATGTGAGAATGGAAATTTGTTTATAATTTTAATGAAGTTTTATGCATAAATTTTAATTATTTATTATAATAATTCTTGTTATTTTCATTCTCATGATTTATAATTCCATCTTAAAAATCATAAATAACATAAATTTAAGAAAGATTAAAAATGGTTAGAAAAGGAATATATATTTAAAAAGAGAATAGATTCTAATTTTAGTACAAACATAGAATGAATATAAAAGAAATATAACCTTTTAATTCATAACTAAAATTAATATATATATAATGATATAATATATAACATCATAAATTTTATTTTATTTATTCACCTATTTATAGAAAATGGAAGAATGAGAATCTCCTCATTTCTTCATGATCATTGTCCTCTCTAATACAACCAAACAAGAGAATTTGTTCATTTTATTCTTTCATACCAAACTCCCCCATAACCAACACGAGATTATTGAGTGTTAATTACAAAATGGTAATTGAAGTGATTGCCTTTGTAACACAAAAGTATAATGAAGTGACCTATGTATACTACCACTGTTGTCCATGTATCACCACGAACTCATGCTTTATGGTGTCGTGGGTGTTCTTGGATATTGGATTATCATTTATAGAAGTCTAGCTTGTGCTTATAAATACATATGTATCCATCTATCTATGTACATAATATACTGAAACTGAACACTTGATACAATTTGCTTTCAACTAAGATAAAAAGGTACGGGTCTAGTCCTCACTCAGAACTACCTTGTACTCACTGTCAACAAGTTCATAGATGCGTGTATTTCTTCTAGAGTCCGGCCCTTCGTTTCTGGAACTACTTTCGCAACGAACAGAACAGTTAGGCAGCAAATGCTTGAAAACATGAAAAAGGTTCCTGCCAGTAGATTTCGATATCCTCATGTCATAATTAAGCTAGTCAACATAGGTAAGCCGTAAGCGTAAGTCCATGTGTGTCTGTAGAAATTATAGGTTCAAGGATAACATGGCACAATTAACACTCACCTATTTCTCATCATTTAGTGCATAACACCAAAAATCATTTGTTCTACCTTTATTTTATTTTTTTGAACAGCCATATGTTCTACCTATTAGCAAGATGACATGATACAACCATTGTAACCAATATTTTCTCGAGTGTGAAGTGTGTGTGTGTGTGTGAGAGAGAGAAGGAGGGGGGGGGGGGGGGGTACCTTCAGTGCTGTACACCATCAGGAAGTTGAAAGAATATGAAACCACCCAAGAACCAAACCAGTTAACTACTGTCACAAGACTTCCAGCAGAACTCTTAATATTCATAGGAAAGATCTGAACGAAAATGCATAGAGACCTTTAATATTAATTTGTATCTATGAAAAACATAACATGTATTAGGCTCAATGAAATCCATACCTCTGACATGATGACCCATGGGATCCCTCCCATGCCCAAAGAATAGAATCCCTTGAATACCTGCTTACAGAATTTGATCAATGATATATTAGTTGAATTTATGAAGGTAAAAGAATTTGAGGCCTAGATACAAAATCTTAACATGCATAACAGGACTTTTCAGACCTAGATCAATAAATGATAAAAACTGAGTAACCGAAGGACCAATAATTGATAAGAACCGAGTCCTTGCATTAAGCAGACTGGGACAGGACAAAAATTACCAATTAGAAAATGGACCAATATAGGTCTTATATATGACTACTGAAGAAGTTGAATGGTATGAAAATATATATATTTTGAAACACCATGCAAAAAACTAGTCTTATGGATGAGGCCCAGAAGGACCATTCCATGTCTAACAGGTCATCTAATTATGAACTTTATTCCTAAAACTGGCAAATAAACCAGTTCAAACCAGTTACCATAAATTGGCAAATGGGGCTGATGTACATCGGTTGACTGGGCCAAATCACTTTGACGTTATATGCAACTTCAAGTAAATGACATGCTTGAACTAAATTTTGTGAGAAATGAAAAATATATTGTATTCAGAAAGATAGACATAATTCAAACTCAAACTCCTTCATAACCAATATTTGAAATCTGAATTCTGAAGCCACTAAACATTTTTAAAAGCACATACAATATATAAAAGAGATGAAAGTTAATTAGTTTCAAATTGCCTTACCAGTACCCCAACAAGTGCCAAAAAAGGACTTAAGCCTTCATACAGCTGAAGGTCCTGCAGCGAAATAATAGACTTTCATCAGAAGATTTGTAGGAAGAATACACTGAAGCAGAGACTAAATTTTATATATAGGTAAATTATCAAACCTGTAGCAAGAATGAAGTCCCCAATAGCAAACAACCTAAGCACGTTCCAGCTGCAGACATCTTAAGGAAAAGCAGATTAGTCTTCACGTATACAGGACATGTAACTAATAAGAATTATACTCGGCCAATGACCCACAGATGGAGTGGTGAAGCATCCAGGATTTACTCATGAGGTCCAGTTCAAATCCCGGCTGGGACCTCATGAGGTTTTTTCTGGAACGGTGCAAGAGGACCATTGGGACTGGTGCTCCGACCGGATAGGTCGGGACTATTTGCTGTGGGTCACCCTCGGCGGAGTTCCAAGTTTCATACCATGAGATTTGTTGGCCGTTCAAAAATATATAAATTATACTCTTGCTTGTCTTGCAGAAAAAAAAAAGCAAAAAAAACAAAATGCACAAAAGATAACATACAAAATAGAACTAAGCTATGATAGCATGCATCAGTGATTAAATTTGGTGCATACCATCAGTAGTGGCCGTCTACCTGATACATCCATCAAAAGTACACCTAATATAGTACATGGAATCTGCAGGACACAATCCAATAATCATGAAAAGTTGCCAAAACCAAAGATAGGAACTACTTATAGCTTGAATAACCTGAACTATAACCAACGCTATCGATCCAATGCTACTTGAAAATCCTGTAAAAACACATTAGTTGAATTAATACTTTTCTTAAACCAAAGTACATATGTTTTGAATAAGAACTTGAAAACTAAACAATTTAAATCATTCTATTTTTGTGTTGGATCTACAATTAATCCTGGACAGTATTATGATCTACAAAATCCCGAGGTTTCATTATTTACACCATTTCCTGGAGGTGGTATTTTTTGGTTCATTGCTAGTTATTGTTCAAGAAAAACTAGACCCAGTACAAAAGTGAGATCCTTACCAGCAGAAGTAAAGATGGAATTCGCATAAAATGCAATAGCGTTCACACCTCCAAATTGTTGGAATACCATAAGTCCAACTCCGACCTAAAACACAGATATGACAAGCAATGAAAGCAATAAAAACCAAATGGCGTATCACATAATAAGTAGATAGACTCACAATGAGAGATTTGGCATATTGCTGTTGGAATATATCAAAAACTCTGGCTTCTGACAGCTGATTATGTGTTTCTATATTGTCCTGTACCACAAAAAAAAAAAAAAAAAAAAAAAAAAAAAAAAAAAAAATAGCTATAGCCTATATGTGAAATTCAAGTCCAAAGGAACAAGGTGTAGATATTACTCTAATTTCTGCAGCTTCTTCCGAGATCTCTGAAAACTTTCCTCTCAGTTGTTGTAGAGAATACTCACAATCTTTCCATCGACCCTTTTTAGCCTGTTAATAGCTACTTATCATCTATCACATGGAAAAAATATCTGGTCTTACATTTTTTAGTATGAAAATGAGGGGTTAAGATAGTTAATACTAGCACTTCTGCGTTTTCATGCATCTATACAGTTATATTGGGTGCAAACAAATGCTTGCGTATAAGTTTATGGGCTACTCATGATGGGCTAAATATTGGTTAGAACAAGTTCGATTTGATCAATGTAAAATATTAGTATGTAAACTCTGAATGACAAAATTAGCACTTGTAAAAAATTATTTGCGTATGTTGTTCTCTATAAATACTTTGACAATTTCAGGAAAACTCCTAAATATCTTTTGGAAGATATCGTAAAAAAAAAGGCATAAGAACTCACCAACCATCTTGGGGACTCGGGAATGAAGAACAGGCCTAGAAGCTGTAGTAAACATGGAATGGCCCCTGAGAAGGCATAACAACTAGTTCTAATTAAAATGTCATCAAGATATGAAAAAACCAATGAGCTTTGATGAAAAAACATACCAATAAAAGCTAATGTGTGCCAAGGAATAACAATTCCAACAAGCCACATAACTGATATGCCGATAGCGATCATCAACTGTAAAAAGGTGCTCAATGCAGTCAGAGGCATTACTCAGCATTCGATCCGAACTTCTAACAGTTTGTTATTACCTGGTTAACAGTGGTAAATGCTCCACGGAGGTTTTTAGGTGTTATTTCTGCTATATAGACTGGTACCTGTTTAGGTTTAACGCTGAGAACTTACAGATGTCCAAGAATCAGGAAATTAGCGAAACAGAATGAGAAAAATCTTGCAAGTACCACATAAGAGATAACCCCGATTCCATATCCTATCAGCAACCTTCCAGCATCAAGTAACCAAGAAACCTGTTACCAAACAATTAATAATTTTCAAGGAAAAGTCCAGAATTCTTCTCAAACAAAATTCACATGATAGCCTAATGCTGAAAATGTGGTTCTCAAGAGAGAATATCATTAATGTATAAATTAAGATCAACAACAACATGAAAGAAAAACAAATGAGGCTCACTGGGGTAACCTTTACCCAAAAAAAGAAAGAAAAAAAAAGGCAAGGAATAAGAATTACCTCTGAATATAAAATTGCTATCCACCCTAGGAAACAGAAGACTTGGGACAGCGCCATGCTCTGCATATCAAGTTTTAGCAATAAGAGGACTTCTACAAGAAAATGAAACCCGGCTACTGCAAGATACAATTAAATAAAAATGGAGCAATTGGTAGTGCCTGTAATAATGGAAAGAGAGCCTACCCCTCTTCTTCCTAATCGATCAGCAATCTTCCCACTCATAACTGCACCTACCATTGCTCCAATCGTCAATATTGATCCAAAAACTGAGTACTGTAAGTAATAGTGAAAAGAAGATGGAGATATTAGAGAGCATCCTTATTCTATATCAATCTGTGTTAAGTTTTTCTTTTGATTTACTAGTCAAGCGGAAAATAACCAAATGTTCATCAGTATATTCGATATAGAAATGCCTTTCGATATACAAATCATAATAATGCATGCCTAGAAACATCCAGTTTCCCAAACGTACTTTTGTATTTTAACTGATATCAGAGAAAAGTTTATCCATGAGTAGCATCTTGTAATTCTTACCTTTATAAAGAAATCATTATGCTTTTTAAAGTTGAATGATGGCCATGTGACGAAACTAGGGTATAAAAAGGGATTTCTCTTATATAGATTACTCAAGAAAGAAAAAAATCATATTTCTGAGTTTGAGTCACTTTTAGTATTTAATTACTAGAACTGCATACTATTTACCTATTCAGTGGTACAGAAGAATGACATGAATCAAATTATCTTTCAGTAAACAAGCTTATAAGCCTTCACAACCAATAATGCTGTATGAATAATGTACTCAATGCTGATTTGACTGAAGATTAGCAAGACAGACCACATGAAAATAGATGTCACATATGAATTAAACATAACAAGACTGCTTACTGCTATTAATGTTTTATGTTTGCATAACAACTTTGGAGCTTAAATCAAAGAATTCACCTATGAGAATGCACAACTTAGATATGCAACATTGCAATCTTTTGAAAAACTATAACATATACGAAGGTTCACTTAAACAACAATGTGCTATTGTTTTTTGTGCACAAAAATAGTACCTCTTCTAAGGATAGGCCAAGGTCATCCATCATTCCACACTGGGCAGGAGATGAAAAGCCAACCTGTGTATCAAATACACCACAAATTTACATGAGAAGTTAACCTATTTCATGCATTATATTGATCGTCAATTGCTTAGATCCTAACAGAAAATTTAACATATTTACGTGGTCTACTATATCATTAGAACAGATCATTCATCAGTACATTTTGTTAGTCGCTATATGTGGCGAGAAGATATCAGCGGGAAGATGATTGTGAAAATTACAATTTCACATAATTAAAAAGGAAAATACTTCCTTTAATATGTTTCTTGTTTTTGCATCCTTGCCGTTATATGGCTTTGATTATCATCCAAGTGATATATAACCCTTACCAACATGAAACAAGACTTTGTATTGACTTGAAAATTTGTTGGTAGTTTGGTCAATTAGTGACAAAATAAAGTTATTTAGTTTTTCACATCTCCGTAATATTCAAACATGGAGGATTCTGAGTCATTAAGGGGGATTGCGTTTTCGAATTAAAGTATGCATTTTCAAAACTGCAGTTTGAAAAGGCATGTCCCTACCTGCTTGTTCAAAACTGCGTTTTCTCACTATATAAATGCAAACAATCACATTTATAGCCAAACACTTGTTTCTAATTACGTGTGTTTTTCAAATGCAATAATTTTCAAACACCGTCTAAGAGACAGCAGAGCATGCCATGTTTAAGAGATATTATAGGATAACAATCACCTATCAAACAATATGAAAATTTTAAGGCCACTTGTGGACCTTGAGCAGCCTCCTATCTCACATACTGCACTTTCTCAAATTCTCAGGTTGGGTGGTGTCATGGATGTAAGTGTAACCCAAATGGATTTTTGCTTCCAAATCGCAAAATTTCTTTAAAAACCCAGTCTTTTTTATAAAAACACACAATAAATCCATAATTAAAAGCTAATGTTAATCAAAACCCAGTTACAATTTTAGTCCAACTTGAATTTAATCCGTCGGCAGGCTTAAAGTAAGACAAAAAACCTTGTAGCTAAGGGTGAAGGGTTTTATCGGCAAGCAGTAAACCCGCCCCATTTCGAGGAAAGGGAAATCGGCACCCTATGCGGCTATGCCAATGATTGTGACCATTGTGAAGGGTAGAAAACTCAAAACTCAAATAATTTTATTTTTTTTTTTAATAATCATAGAATTTAAAACAAGGGAAAAGGAATATGAGGATGTTACGCATCTAAGTTGTGTGAAAAACCCTCGCATGTCATTTTGTAAACCATGAAAAAAACATGGAGTCCCAATATTTATTTAAAATATTAAACAATCAGTATGTGAGTGTGAGGGGTTTTTCAGTTGGGTGCATACAGCCTCATACTCACTTTTCCCTTAAAACAATTATAGTAGAACAATCAAGTTTTTTTTTTTAAGATAATAGAGTTTAAATAATTATAGTAGTAACAAACCAACAGCTTACAGCAGAACCATAAACGTAGGATCCACAAACAGCCACCAAAGTGCTCAACACAACCACGCCAGTCGCCGGTGAACCTGACCCCCCATAGCTCCGGTTAACCAATAAACTTTCAACCGCTGCATCTTTACTTTCCATTTTTTGTTTTTGTTTTTTGTTTTGTATTTGTGAATTGGCACGCTGACTATCTGAAAATTCAAACAAAACAACCAAAGAGAGAAAGAAAGAAAAACGAAACTAACTACTAATGGTATAACTTACATGTTGAACCTTGAACTAAATTATAGTTACGTGATTCGTCCCCCATGATTTAAGAATGGTTTCGCTCTCAGTCTTTGTGTTGTTGACTGGATAAGCACATGAAAAATGCTAAAATGGTTGACATTTTCAATGGTGTTATCTGTACTAATTTATAATAATCATCGACCCAATTTTAGGAAAGTGTTCGAAAAATGGCTAGATGCAAATGTATTAAATTACCTTTAATAAATACCCTCTATGAAAAGAGTTATTTGAGATTACCAAATTTGTCTTTAATGAATTAATTTACAATTTAGAACTTTATCTTGCTAATTTACACTCTAAGTTCTTTTCTTTTAAAATATTTTCACTATCACCATTACATCAACTTACATGGTTACACCACTCGGCACCAATTGTCATCAACACCACTAAACCGTCGTTGCATTGTGCGGGTACCATGCTAGTCAATTTGCACAAACATACTGACCTACTCAATTGTAAATTGTTTTATACTCGTAACTCATTTTGACTTAACCTCTGCTGCCAGTAAATATTTAAGTCACCAAATTGTTTCAGAACTCATTTTACTTCCAATAAAACCTCAATAAATTTAATATATTATAAATTAAAATTATACTCGTATTGACTATAGTCATCAAATTGCTCTAGCATACTGAACTCATTTTGCTTCCAATAAAACCTCAATAAATTTAATATATTATAGGGTTTTACTAAACAAAGCCCTAAGGGCTTTTATTAAGGTGCATTAATTAATTGTACACTTAACATAAAATTCAAGGGGCCGACATTTAATATAGAAATGTACTATCTTTTTATGCACGTTAAGTGAAGCCACAAGGGCTTCTTTTAGCATTTTCCTATATTATAAATTAAAATTATATTGACTATAATCACCAAATTGTTCCAGCATAATGAACTCATTTTACTTCCAAATTCCAATACAATCTCAATAAGTTTAATACGAGTATATCATAAATTAAAATTATATTTGACTACTATGCCTTGCATTATCATAAATGTGTATGTTTATAGAAAATGATTCCTGGGAATTCAGTTGAAACATGGGCAAAAATTTCGTGAGTTTAGTATTCATAAGCTTGCAAATATCATGCTAAGAGAAACTTAATTAGTTATATTAGGGATTGAAGTCCCTAATCTCTTTGTTCGTTTGGGAGAGAAGATAAATTTATATGATGATGAAAGGTGCAACCATAATTAGATTCGAGTTTGGTTAAATTGGCTTTCAAGTTGAACATAGAAGTTTTCCACCTGCTACATACTCATTAAGTCGTTATCAGATGATTGGTTAATCAACCGCTAGGTAGAAACAATGTGTGTATTTCCAATTTGAATTTCTTTGATATCTAGATAAAGCAAATGCCACATTGCATCTCTAGTTCCGCGACAATTTGAGTATAACACAAGAAATGTATTATGCTCTGGTCTTAATGTGAGGACGCATCAAAATACAAACTGTAGACTTTCCTTGTAAGACAAAGAAAACTACATCAATTCTCTTTAATTGGGTTCATGGACGCTTGTATTTCTTCTAGTGTCCGACCCTTAGTCTCTGGTACTAACTTTGCAACGAACAAAATAGTTAAGCCGGATATGCTTGAAAACAAGAAAAATGTCCCTGACAAAGAAATATGTGTCCGTAAGTCTGTAAGCAAATCAACGTGCACTTAACAGTAAAAAAATCTGTTCAATGGTAGGATATGGTACAATTTGATGGATTTTAACTTGAAAGGATCCTCACCCTAAATCATACATTGATGTAATGCTTTAGTGGAAAAGAACTGAGTCATTTAAAAAGTAACTCTCTACAACATGAGTAAAAGTTTTCAACTAAACAAAAAATCATCAAAAGTGGGATGAACTTTTCTCTATTACACTCAACTAAATAGACATGCATCTCCTGCATTATAGAGTACAAACATAGCTTTCAACCCCTGCTATCTTATTATATTATTATGGTAACAAATCTTAATGTAGGATGATCAAGGCAAGTTAGGAGAGCAAAAAACATAAGAAATGACATAAGTGCTACCCTAATTAACTTGATACCTTGGTTTAAAAAAGCATACCTACACGCTAGGCACTTCAAGGCAATCTACCTGAACCTAATGTAGGTGTGCTAGTGAAGTTACAGAAGGCAGCTCAAGGTAGCAATCTCCAAAACACCACAGTGGTACTTTTAGTGGCACGTGGTTCGTGGATTTTGAAGCTTCCTGTTTTCTTGGATTTTTCTTATTGGAGCTCTGATGGACTTTCTATTATAAGCTGGTTTGGGTGTTGAGTTGTCATGTTACAAGTGATTGGAGATGCCCCATGAAGTATTTCAAGAACGTTGTCGTGCATACTTAAGTATAAAGTTGGTAGTAAATGTCATTGAGAAGAAACTAAAATCACAATGATCTAACGAACCCATGATGCTCGGTATCTCATAGCTGCGCAAAAACCGACTTGATTTCTGCAGCCAACTTCTAAAAACAATATCTCTCTATAGAAACCTCTAATTCAAATTCTGAACGGTTAGAACATAGATCAATGTCTTTAACCTACAGCTCAAGTTTCACGACGACTAAAAAACAAGATCTATCACTTTTACTACTGTTGTGCAGAAAGGGAAAAAAACCTAAAAAACAAACTTTCTTGTTTTTTTCATGTATTCACTTCCCACGAGTGTGCAATTTCCTCTCTCCCTCCCGAACCTCAATTCTGATATCAGTTTGTCAGGGTCGATCACCACAAACACGAAATCAACATACAAACACGAATATAATCCACTACCACAAATATCACTACGAATGTGGGATTACAAGAATGGAGAAGCTCAGTGTCAGCAGTCAATTATCTATAACCCCTCACCGAATTTCACTCTTTACCAGGAAACTATAGACTCAAAAAGTATTTCTTTTTTCACACTAGAACAACAACAACAACAACAACAACGGTACTCAATCCCGGCAAGTGCCGGGGTTTGAGGGAGGTGTGACGTAGACAGCCTTACCCCTACCCAATGGTAGAGAGGCTGCTTCCTAAGGACCTCCGGCCTAGGGTATTACCCTTGAAAAAATAGTCTCAACGGCTAGTCGGATCAAAGCCGAAAGAGAAGCAAGACTCTCAATCTCAGATCTAGAGAGAAGCCGGAGAGTGTCTCAATGGCTCTCTAGAGAGAAATAGAGAATATATATATATATTAAAACATCGGCTCCAATTTATATAGGCAACCCCCCAAGGTAATTTTTTACTATTACCAATATCGGATAATGATTTTGAATCAGTTACCATCACGGCGTAATGAGCAAACCTATTCGGAATGAGTTTCAATAATCAAACACATAAAATTAATAGGACAAGATTATTTATGGCCAGCAAACATCTTTTATGCACTTGACAAGTGTGGAAAATGAGTGATGTTACAAGTTTCAGAAAATACTTTTGTTCAGCACATACATTGTGAAAAGTTTAGTGCAAATGTGTGTGTGTGTGTGTGTGTGAGAGAGAGAGAGAGAGAGAGCACCTGCGGTGCTGTACTTCATCAGGATATTGAAAAAATACGTAACTAGGCAAGAACCGAACCAGTTAACAACTGTCACGAGGCTGCCAGCTGAACTCTTGATATTCATAGGAAAGATCTGAAGGCAAAAACTATCAAACCATATCAACAACCATCGACATGTATCTTTGAGTCTATGATTACAATAATCAGAAATATAACATGTATTATATTCAATGAAGGCATACCTCAGACATAATCACCCATGGAATCCCTCCCATGCCTAATGAAAAAGATCCCTTAAATACCTGCTTAGAATGGATCTCATTATTTACACTTCTGTAAATTAGAAAATAAATAAATAATAAATATAATGAGATGTTGTTTAATATTATTAAACTAGGAGATCATAAGAGGACCATTGGACTAGACCTAGAAGGAATTACTATTATGCAAAAAATGGACCCCTGTGAGTCCTTGCAAAAGCTACTCACTGAGTTTGCGCCAGGTCCAGGAGGACTGTTCATACCCTCCCATTTTAAGACCAACATTGGCCTATAACAGTCCTGAAACATGCCAAGATGATACTAAAGATAGGTCTCTACAATATTTGATAAACATATTAAATGTTGGGCAATGTAAATTAATGGGTTGGTGTGACCTTTGTTGATCCATAGTTGGGCATGTATCAGACTTTGAATTTATAAGTTTTGGTTCATCTGTAAGAAAATGGCATGTGGAAGCTACGTTTCATGGGAAAAGCAATCTAAATCTTCAGAAAGATGGACATGATTCATGACTCATGCTTTTGTAACAGAAGTTGAAAGCCAAACTATAAATGGTTTCTCAAAATCTTTTAGTATCAGAAAGAAAATGAAGATGACAAGTTGATCAATGTACAATTGGATTACCATCACCCCGACAAGTGCCAATATGGGGCTTATAACCTTATACTCTTGAAGGCCCTGCAGTGGCAAAATATGAGTTTCTCATTATTTGTCAGCGGTTAAATAAGACTTTTAAGTGGGATAAAAGTTAACATAAATAAACAGGGTACATTAAAAGTTATATGGCTAGTTACCTTGATCATACTTCTATTTAGGAGCTTGATCATACTTCTATTTAGGAGAAAATTGTATTTTTCACTCCAAAAAACCAGTCAAACTATAGAAAACCTTTCATTTAGGGTATTTGTAGCTTAAGCAGTTTTTATGTGCATCTCAACACCATATCAACATAGAAGGTCAGCAAATGCAGATACCGCTACGTCAGCTGCCATGCCATAAATTTGGCAGGTAATCCGGTTAGATAGTAGATACCCATAAATAAATTTTATGAAAGTTTAATCCGTTTTATCAAAAGCTGAATCCTTTTTTGGAATGAGAAAAATACTGTCTTTCTATTTTTGTAAGGAAATAAAAAAAACACTAGATTCTCCAAAACAGAAGTATGACCAGACTATAGTATTCATAAATGCAATTTGCACATTAAACAAACCTGTAGCAAGAATGACATCCCTGTGAGGAAACAACCTAAGCACGTTCCAGCGGCAGAAATCTATAGAAATACACAATTTTAAGTTTGGGTTGTCTGAATCAACTCTATTAAAGAAAAATTTAAGCAAAGGCTTACTGAGCTTTCTGACATTAAAAAAAATACAGCAGGGAAGGTTAGGACGTTAGTCTTGTTTTTTCTCTGGATTTACATGAGGGTCAACATTTTACACTTGTAAAGAACTATGCAATAGACAAAGATCAGTTACATAGGAACATTCCACTTAGAGACCAGATATGTAGGACATGTGTCGAGATCAATGAAAACACGTATTAAAGCCTAATCAAGAATGGCAGATATGATAGGATAGGGTTTAAGGTAGTTGCTCATAGCGGTTATGGTATCATATGTCCAAATCAATCGTCACAATGAGGAAATGAGCATACACTGGCTCGACAGTTTGGGCTTTACGAGAAGTTCCTACTACCTTTTCATTAGGATAACACTAATGCACAATATGATTTTTGAAGATATGAAAGGATGTCTCGTTTTAACAATACATCTGTTACCTACTTAACGCAAGTCTTCCAAATTTGTGTCAGACACCGTCCGGGTTAGTTCGCGAGCAATTTGAACTTTGAAGTTTGAACCATTGCATACTGTTCCTCTTGGGCGCTCCAAAGTGAGACGACATCCAGCTTCTTGCATTTCTATGACACGCCATATCCACCCAACTGAAACAATACTTTGTAGTACATCGCCTACAATGAGGACATCAAACATGGCTTTCTTCTAAATATACGACAATGTGTGCCAAAGCTCTGATGACACCACTATTTGCTATAATTCTGATTATTAACTACAGACAATAATTTACTGGACTCCCAACGCCCTCCTAAGGTATCTCAGTATGTGAATTTAAGCATTGCAATTACTAGTCCGGGAGCTGACATGAAGTAGCTGATAACACTTGCCACTTGGAGAGAAATCAATATTTGACCTTGTGAATATGAGATAATTTAAATCTCGACTGATATCCTATACTTCTTCACATATTCTAAATTTTCGAAGTTATAGACCACTGGTGAAGTAGCTCCACTCCTAAAGGACATGTCCTCATCGTAACTTCAAAACCTAGAAAATACTTCAGATTCCTAAGCTCTTCAGAATTAGTCTTCAAGAAAGGAAGACTTGACAATTACAATTCCTTTGTTTCAACATGGTAACAACAATATCATCAAATACACTAGTATTATCTGTTTCCTTATCTTTTTCTGAAAAATACAAAGTTGTTCTATGCACTCCAAATCATCGCAACGGTTCCAAGGGCTCGAGAAAAAGAAAAGGACTATTCAGAAATCAGAAGTAGCCAAGTAGGTATTTCAAACCATCGAGGTAAAGCCGTAGATAAGACACCTTAGGTGACTGCTCCTATTCCACAAAATTGCAGATACACCCCCTCAAAAACTGCATTCCTAAATGCACTCTTCATATCTAGTTCATGCAAGGGTTAATGATGCCTTTTAAGATACAATGCTTACACTAGGACTTTCCTTGAAAGATTTACACTTGGAGAAACAACGATATAAATCAAATAGTTCAGAAAACTTATGGCAAAATAACAAGTACAACATTCTACTTTTACTTTTTCTGGCCAATACTAAATGCTTTAAAGGCTACAAGAAAAATAAAACTTTAAACATCTGAGAGTACCATAAATAATTCATAAAAACATGATGTATACTGTACCATTAATAGTGCTCGTCTACCTGACACGTCCATCAAAAGTACACCTATTAAGGTAAGTGGAACCTGCATAACACCACTAAACGATCATACAAAGTTTCAGAAAACAAAGGTAGACCTACTTAGCAACAAGAATAACCTGAACCACAACCAATGCTATTGTTCCAATTCGACTTGAAAATCCTGCACATAAACAGCAAAGTTTCATCGACAATTTTTTATCCAAACTTGTATCTTCAAACCTAAAAACATGCTGATCAAATTCAGAAAACAAAAATTCTAAAACATCCAAGGTCTCATTCTCTACAAAACTTAATTCTATTTCACATTTATGGCCTGTCTTCCTTTCTTGAGTTCTTCTCATATCATATAATTAAAAGTTTATAGCCAACAATCACATCTATGTATTCTCACACTATAGAACTGAGACAAATGAAATAGAACCTTTAAATGGTCCAACATAGTATAAACTACCCAAAAGTGGTATGTTTACCTGAAGATATAAAGATTGAATTAGCATAAAATGCAATGGCGTTCACACCTCCAAATTGTTGCAATATCATAAGTCCAACTCCAACCTGGAGCACATTTATCACTATGTGAGTCGAGGCCATGAAAAATTGAGATGCTGCAGGATATCACAAATGGGAAGACTCACAGTGAGAGATTTGGCATATTTTAATTGGATCAAATCAAGAACTCTAGTTTCAGACAGCTGATGAAGTGATTTTGTATAATCCTATAGCATGGAATAAACATCACCCTTTAATCAAAATTCATGAAGTAATAATAGCTTAAGGAAAGCTTCAGTTATCATTACAATCACATTCTAAAGTCATTACTCTGATTTCAACTGATTCTTTGGATGTGTTTGCATTCTCTCCCCTGAGTCGCTGTAGAGCAGACTCACAGCCTTCCCACTGACCAATTTTTGCCTGCAACAAACTAATTATGAAGATATATTTTGGCTTAATTTTCTTTCATTGTTAACTGGAATCATACAGAAAGCAACTCTCATATTTATAGAGTCTGCAATCAGTAAATCAGGAGGTGAATATGAAGAATAAGAAATTTGCAACTCACCAGCCATCTAGGAGACTCGGGAATGAAGAACAGGCCTAATATCTGTAGTAAACATGGAATGGTACCTGAAAGGACGAAACTGTTGTTCTAATTAACATGTCTTCTAGATTTGGATAAACCATTAAACTTCACTAGACATTTACCAATAAGAGCTAGAGTGCGCCAGGGAATAACAATTCCAATAAGCCACATCACGGACATTCCAATACATATCATCAGCTGTAAATGGGGCTTATGCAGTCAGCCATTAGTCGACATTTGATTTCAACGTATAACAGCTTGGTTTTTACCTGGTTAGCAGTGGTAAATGCTCCACGAAGGTTTCGAGGTGTTATTTCTGCTATATAAACTGGAACCTGTTCACTTATTCAAAGCAGAAACCTTCTTAGAAAGCAAAAAGAAAGGAAATTGATGTAACTGAATGAAAAATGTCAACCAACTACCACATAGGAGAGAACACCAATTCCATATCCTAACGACAGTCTTCCAGCATCGAGCAACCAAGAAACCTGTTACCACCATTTAAAATTCATCAATGATAACAAACGTAGGAATTCTTAAAGCAGGAATTCTCGGTATCTTCTGGTATCTTCAGGCATAAAATTTGCATAATTCAGATTCTTTCTGTTTAGTTACATAACCTAAGTACTTTTTCTAAACTTTTTCCTAAAAACTCTAACTATTACTTTGGTAAAAATGCTGGCCAGAGAATGAAATATTATATAAACTGAAAGAACAAAATGCAAAATCCGAACAAAATGAGATATAAATTCTACAGTTGATGCTTATAGTGCGGTTGCCAAGAGCAATTATCATGAGTGATTAAACATAAATGTGATAAAAATGAAAATTAATAGCACAGAGAATAGTTACCTCTGAATAAAAAATTGACAGCCAACCCAAAAGACAAAACATTTGAGATAACCCCATAGTCTGCATTTAAAATCAAATTAAACAGTAAGAGAACTACATGGCAAGAAAATGAAATCTGCCATTTGCAAGATTTGGCTTAGAGAATTGAGGTGAGTGGTAGTAGTCACAGCAACAGAAGAATTTACCATTCTCCGCCCAAAATGATCAGCTATTTTCCCACTCATAATTGCACCTACCATTGCTCCAATCGTCATTATTGACCCAAAAACGGAGTACTGCAAGTACAGGTGTGAAGAAGATCGAGCAAATTTATTACAATCCAAAACTTATCATGAAAGTTTACAATGAAATGTTTCGATATTCATTTTTTAACAGTTGAGGCACTATTTCAATGCAGTTTCTGTTAGTCTCTTGAATGATAGATTAGATACAAAAAGATATGCAAGTGTACACAAGGATATTAGATAATGAATTGCATCAGTGCTATATAGACCTCATCTTTGAGAAACTTAATGCTATACAAACTTGTATGTCTTTGATGTGATGTGAAATTGATATGCAATATTTTAGACGAAAATGCACAACTTAGATGCACAAAGGAAGGAAAATCATAATCATAAGTCTCATTTACACAGAATAATACTATATCATTTATGTCTGTCATTACCTCTTCCAATGACAGACCAAGGTCGTTCATGATTCCAGTCTGAGCTGGAGACGAAAAGCCAACCTGTATTTCCACCAAAACGCTAGAGTTTGTGAGAAAGTTAACCTATTAATATCTACCAAAAGACTGCTGCTCCTAACAGCAAGTACAAAACAATTGTGAGTTCTATATCTCATACCTATATGGTCTACTTAAACAAGGTTCAAGTTTGAACAGAACACCAAAGACGAGTAAGGCTTGGAGATCTACTCTGAACCATCAGAATTGTCTACTATAAATATATAATTTAACATATCAAAGTAGTAGCTCCAAATTACATGTTGCTTATCAAGTGGTTTAACATTCGTGAAATCCTACTGATTCTTATCAAACTAAAATCTAATGAAAAAGTAATATTGGGAACCTACCTCACTTGGCTCGCGCACAACCCTGCCCCGCTATGTTATAGAAGAACTGAGGTTCTTGCTAGCTGATTATTCAGAGCCAGCATTTGGCTGTCGGATTTTGTCCCGCGACTAAAATGAAATCACTTCAGGGGTCACTGTGATGTGTCTATATGTAGAGCAGCCCGCCCTTACAGCCTTTGGTCAATAGATTATTTAGAACTTCGAAGATGGTCAAGGTAGCTTGCTTCTAGGTCACTGCACTAGATGCATCAGTAGTCATGGTAGTCGGCCCAAATGCCTCTTTATACTAAAATACTATTTTGGATGAATGGGGAATAAAGTCGCTCTTTGATCCGCAAAAATAAGGGCTACGCGCTCTTTTTTTTCTTTTATGGCAGAGTGTAACAGCTGTGACTTTGACCGTTTGACCACTCGTACCATTTGAATAATTATTGAGTTGGCCAATATAGTTCAAGTGCAATTTGGAGTTCATGTAAGTGCAATGTGTCCAAATAGATCAATTTATCGTTTAATTTAGGACTTATGTGCTAGTCGATATCATTGTTGGTGCTAATCGAACCTAAACCTTGAGATGACATTTAGATCTAATTGGCTTTACGGTACTAGACGACATTAAATCTAGTTAGAAACATGAAATGGATCCTCCATGGGTCAAACCCATGACCCATCACCCAAATAACTTCCTTATTTTTCCACCCATCCATTTATTCCTTCCTTTATCTCTTCTTTCTTTCTTCTTGCAAGAACAAAACACACACACAAACTTATATATCTCTCTCCCTCTAGATTTCTATCTCATAATGGAAGATTAAACAAGATTTTGTTGGGGGTTTTCATCATCAACCTCATCTTAGCAACATATCAAAAATTTGGGCTTCAAAGTGCAAGATTTCTAACCTTTTCGGGTCAAATTTGGCTGTGGAAACTAGGAGAAGATTTTGGTAAGCTAAACTCATCTATATTCATCATTTTATGTTTATTAACTTTTTTCTAGTTGATTCCAAGTAAATTCGGGTCACAAATTGGGTCAAAATGCGAATTAGGGTTTTGGTGGTTCATTTTAGGTTAAAAATGATTTTTGACATGAAATTGATGAAATGAAATGGATTTATGAAGTGGGTTATGTTTGTTTATGTCAAATGATGTTAATTGGTGCTTCAAAACATGTCTTGAACCTTCCTAGATCGATCATTGGGTCAAAAATGAGGTTTTGGGGTGTTTTGGCTCGAAATCTGTTGCTGCTGCTCGCTGGGTGCATTCTTGGATGACTGCGGCGCAGTGGGAGGTGTTAGACCCCACTGCGGCGCAGTGGGAAGTCACGGGAAAGTGTCTTTGGCTGACTGCGGCGTAGTGGGGCGGGTTAGGTCCGACTGCGGCGCAGTGAAACCCATTCAGCCGAACGTTTTCTATGTCAACTTCAAACGTACATAACTTTTGATCCGTAAGTCCAATCGAGTCATATGACCTATCGTTGGAATCGTGAGAGTGTCTACTTTCTCATGGTATAGTCCTTTTGGTCTGAAACCTTGTACATTTCTAAGAACGTCGGGTCAAAGTGTCTTGTTCTAGGTTTTGAGTTGTCTTTGATGACGGTATGTTATATATTGATAGGTTGTGGACGCGTGGCGATTGTTGGACATTTATAACTCGATATAAACTTGTCGTTTTGCTTGGAAGCCAAGGTAAGTTCGTAGCTCCCTACTCGTTTGAGATTCGGGCTGAAAAGTGTACAACCTTTGTGTGTTAACTTGTTTGTTTGTGCAATTATGTGTTTGCCTTGATTGATGACATAGTTCAATTGTGCATACATTTGATTTCCTTGATGATGACATGACTTGATTGTGCATATGTTTGAGTGTCCTGAGTGATGACATTGTTTGATTGATGGATTTGTTGACGTGTAAATGCGTGGTTGTTATATGATTATTGTATGTGCATTTTTAGTTGATTATTAGGTTAGGTGTGTATATATGAATAAAGGTAATACCTTCGAAAGGTTGGAGATGTGGTGGGAAGGTTGCGGGTGACCCTATATATAAGCATCAAAGGCCTTTCAAAAGTAGTATCATACGAAGTATATACACATGGTGTTTGTTTCTGGGTGGACATTGATGGTCATGGTACAATTGAGTACAATGAAGTACATTACGTGCAAGTGAGTACAATGAAGTACATTACGTGCAATTGAGTACAATGAGGTACATTACGTGCAATTGAGTACAATGAGGTACATTACGTGCAATTGAGTGCAATTGAGGGACATTGATAGACATGTTGGGCATTATAGAACTTGTTAGATACTTATTGATATCATTATTACTTGTTCTTGTTTACTATGCGTATTCTAAATACCTTGCGTAGTTCATTATGTGAGTACATATGTGAGGGTCATTGATGGACATTGATTATGGATTTGTTTGAGTATGATTGATTTATTTATGATTAGGATAGTTGTACATACATGGGAGACGATGATACATTTAATAAGTTGCAGATGTGGCGGGAAGGCTGCGGGTGACCCTGTATACAAACATCTAAGATTCCTTAAATGTAAAGTCGTATGAAATGTATGTGCATTGTGCATGGTCGAGTTGATGGACATGATGACATTAAACAGATACTTATGTACTTGATGACATTAAACGGGTACTTATGTACTTGATGACATTAGACGGGTACTTATGTACTTGATGACATTAGACGGGTACTTATGTACTTGATGACATTAAACGGGTACTTATGTACTTGATGACATTAAACGGGTACTTATGTACTTGATGACAATATCGATGACAATAGAGGGACAATGTGTGCATGTGCAATAAACGGGTGCTTTACGTACTTGATGACAATTGGATGACATGAGAACAATTGAGGGACATTGATGAACATGTTTGACATTTTAGAACTTGATGGATATTTGTTGATGTCGACATTCTGTGTTCTTGTGCATTATGTGTGTTCTAGCTATGGTATAATTGTGCAATGGATACATGTGGGTCTAGGTTGCGCTACGAGCCAACCTAAATTGAGTACTTGTGCCTTTTAAGGACTTACTGTAAGTGTGTTCCATGCTCATTATCTTTGTTCATATTGTGAATGGCAATGGCTTTGGCATTAGATCCTTGTCATTTGCTCCTGCGAACTCACCAACCTAGTGTTGGCTTTGTTTAGTACACTTTTCAGGTATTCAAGAGGATCCAAGATGTGTCGGTTGACTGATGTTGTGCTAGAGTTTGGGCTTGGACTTACATGGATCCAGGATTCATTTGCACGTATTTTCTTTGCATTATGTATTATGTACTTGTATTTGATGTTGGATTCACCGAATCCCCATTATTTCATATAGTTCATGTTCTACGATAATCCCATGCTTACGCTATAACTTTTCGGTGCATTTCGAGCCTAGCTCGGGGTGTTACACAGAGTCTAATAATTTCTTATATAGCCTATCTCCAATATGTATTCTTCTACCACACAAGTTACTTATGACTTTATGAGGTGACTTAGTATCAACCAAGATTGCAGGGGAATCACGCTTTGCGATGACTAGGCAGATATACTTCTGTTATATGGTCTTCCATAATTTCCTAATCTTGCCATAAGTCATCAACCTCTTATAACAATAACACACATTGGTAAACTAAAACTTACTGATAATTATTAGAAACTTCAAAAATGAGAGAAAAAAAAACAAATTTCTTTTATCCAATAAGTAAATGAAACATAGGTCCCCATATGATATTACTAGCATGTTATCCGCGCAATGCACTGGTGGCGATAGTTTTAGGCTGTCTTTTTTGTGTATTTAGCTATTTTTGAGAATTTCCAAGCACTAATCCTTTTAGAAGCATGAACTTGGAAGCATTAATTTCTGATACAAATATAACATATACATTTTCTATCTTAAAAATCAAATGTGTAAACTAGTCGAACCGAGCGGACTAGCAGGAACTTTAATTTGCTCGGCTCATTTATTAATTACTCGGATCAAGCTGCAACTCAAATAATTATTATCGGTCGAGCACAACTAATGTCATATATATGGATTACAACGCCAACTGATTGGCGATTACTTGACACGAGATCAGTGACCGTCTGACTGAGGCAAGTTGAGCGGAATCCGTCTTGGTCAATATTTCGGTCAAAAATCAGTTTGAAGTATTTGCATATATGTGTCAATATTTCTAGACATATTTCTAAGGTCTCATGGCCAATTATATTTTTGTTTATACTTCAAAATTCTTATTAATATTTATGTATCAAAATTCCAATTCGAATAAAAATGGAGTAATACTAAAATAAAACAACTTACAGCAGAGCCGAAAACATAAGATCCACAAACTGCCACCAAAGTGCTTAATATAACGACACGTGTCGCCGGAGAAGCTGATGAATCATTGCTGCAGACGACAGTGGTCGTAGTAAGAAGTAACCTTTCTTCGTCGGTCAGACCATCTTCTGGTTCCATCACTATCTGACTCACTCCTCTTCTCTTCTCTACTCAGGCCAAAAAGGTTTTTTTTTTTTTTTTAAAAAAGAAAACTAGATTCACCTATGTGAGAAAACTTACAAATTTAGTCCATGGGTTATATTTAACTATCATTTTATAACTTACAAATTACTTTTCTTTTTTTATCAATTTTGTAACATCAACTTCACTTATTGCATTTAACTGATTTTCAAGCTTCCCTAAGTTGAACACAAAAATATATGAAAACAACTGCGTTTTTTATATAAAAAAAAGTAGGTTAAACTCGCACATAGTGCGGGATTAACTGAGAATGTAAACTAAAATTAACCGATAATTACATTATTATTTGCAGTTTATGATAATATCAAAAATAGTCCATTACAACTGATACAAATAATAAAATTAAAATTTACAAATATATAACATATACTCTCAAATATGTTAAAGTATAACTAATGAAACGTAAATATTTATAAATCATATTCTTTTTCTATTATCTATATATATATATATATAGATATATATAGGGTAAAGTTATTTTGAGAAACTTTTTTTTGCGAGAATCTTTGAGAATTTTTCAAATCAAGCCCAACCGATTTATGTTCTTTACATGAAAATTGTTTTTTGATTGTTTTCTGAATAACTTATGTGTAATTTTAAAGTTTATAATTGTGTGGAGCATGGATTATCATCCGTTATACAATTATGTGGAGATTTGGATTCTTGATCACATGTGCACAAATATTGCTATGATCACATGTATGCAAGTCGATCACATGTAATCGTAGCAATATTCGTCCACATGTAATTAAGAATCCAAATCTCCACATTATTGTATAACGGATGATAATTCATGCTTTCACACAATTATAAACTTCAAAATTACACATAAGTTATTCAGAAAACAATCAAAAAACAATTTTCATATAAAGAATAATCATCGGTTTGGCTTGATTTGAAAAGTTCTCAAAGGTTCTTGCAAAAAAAAAATTCTCAAAATAACTTTTCACTATATATATATATATACACACACGAGAGCAAGTACCCGCGCATTGCGACAGTGAGATGGTGAAAGTGATAGATCATAAGAGGTGATATGCCTTAGCCGTACGGGCTCCGCCCTCGGATTTAAAAATTCGACGAAAGTATGCGGAATGACGTCTCTGATGAAAGAGCTTAAAATTTTAAGAACACCCATATAAGTTTTATAATTTATCGATGTACGGTTTTTGAGATAAAAGATTTTGAAAGATTTAGAGGAATAAAATGATTTATGTAGGAGAGAGAAAGTTGTATGCATTGATGTATGGTACATCATGCATTATCATGTGTACATTGTTGAATTTGAAAATTAAAAGTTGAAACCTTATTTACTTTATAATATAGTATAGATATATAACAATCCCATTTAAAAAAAGATAATTATCATTGAATTAATAAAAAGACGCGGTCTAAAGCATATATAAACATTTTTGCGCTTATATATTATCAAAATATGGAATCTTAACTATATAAAGATAAGTTATAAATATAGATTTAAATACCAAAAATATATGTGTAAAATTGAAAAAGTAAATATCTAATTTAACATTGATAATATAATTGTTTAATAAAATATTAGATGTGTTTATCAATATCAGTATCAATATCAATATCAATATAATCTATATAAATTTAAATGTCATATAATGAAAAAATACCTTAAAATTATTAAAAAATGACACTTAAGCAAAAAGATTAGTTGACACAAAAAGAGAAGTGTCATATGAGAAAAAACCTATCCTCTCTTAGTTATATATATGTAAAGAAAAAAAAATTAAAAAGCAATTTTTAGATAACCTCATATGACTACAATTTATCAAAAGCTAACAAAAGTTATATTATTTTGTTACCTGAAGGTACGTATTATTTGTAAGATTAGTCGATATCCATCTAGAAATTGGATCTAACTCATTACAATTGCTAAGCTTTACATGCTCAAGGTCTCAAGTTCGATACATGGAGAAGACATGTGAAGGAGTTTCACAAATAAAGTACTCGAGTGAAGTAGGTTTGAGTCTTACAAAGGGGCCATAGTTTTATCCGAATTAAATGTCGTGCCTTTAGACGATTTAGTTGTTTCTCCTCCTACTCGGTATTGAGCTTGAAGGGACTCTCTAGCTCGGGCCGGTTAAGACAACCCTCTCCGAGCAAATAATTCACATCTTTAAAAAAAAACACGAATCTGATTAAAAAGAAATTCGACAACTTGTTTGGTGCATAAATCCAATGACAACACAAATAAAAAGGCGAATCATATATAAAGATAGTAAACCCAAAAGATCCAACCACACAACAAGGAAAAACCCCATATGGAAGTGCCTCGTCTTTTAAGTGACCACAAGATACGCCCTTAAGATCCGACCTTAGCTAAGAATACACACAAATAACAAATATCACACAAAACATACATATTTATTAAAAAAAACAGTGACCGAGATAATCTCGTCGAACGCTCATAGGTTAAACGGCGATGCAAACCAATTTTGAAAAGTGACGAGGCGCTGCCTACGACATCGATAGACCGACAAGCAAACCGACGACATCATTTCTTACTATAAACTCTTGTTTTATGTTTTAATACTTATCGTCATCTACGTTTCCTATCATAATAACGCATAAAAAATTAGTAGAAAAATTACTATAGTAGACAAGTTTGAATGTCTATATTGTAAAAAAAAAATCTAAATGGATATCTTTCACAATGTAACCTAAAGTATACATGGCGTTCACACAATGTTGTACGTGACATAGGACCGATGTCCTATTGTTCCATGCGTTATCCCCTAGTCCTTTTTTTAGCTTGCAAGCGGGTGTGTCTGCCTTATCTCAATTCATGTGTTTTGGTGAACATATGGCCCTTGAGAGGCAACGCAAAATACTACATTTACATTTTATTTAAGGGCTTAACATAAGTGTCGTTAATATAATCATTTATGGCTTTCATCTGCCTTAAAATGATTTGAAAAGCCCGATGTTTATCTACACCAACACCAAACTTTGATGTAGTTAACTAACCAATTTTATTTTTTACTAGTTTCTTCAATATGTAGAGTAATAATGAAAAACCATAACTCCATAATACTACATTTACATTTCATTTAAGGGCTGAACATAAGTGTCGTTAATATAATCATCTATGGCTTTCACTCGGCTTAAAATGATTTGAAAAGCCCCATTTTTACCTACACCAACACCAAACTTTGATGTAGTTAACTAACCAATAATACTTTTTACTAGTTTCTTCAATATCTATACTCCTTTATAAAACAAACACCCTCTCCGCCTCCTATATTTTAAGAACGAGAAATGACACATATACCCTTCATCTTAATATATCTTTATTTCTATTTTATAAATTGTGATTAAAATGCCCTTATAAAAAATTCAACATCTATCTCTCTCTCACGCAAAGGCACATAGCAAAAACGTTAACTCAAAATTCTTCTCCCTCCTCCCACCTTTCATATCCCAAACAATCCATCACATTTTCGACCTCAATAAAATTACTTTTACGTTAATAACCACAACAGCAACATCGCCGTTACCGTCGCTGCATTGCGCGAACACCAATCTACTGTAAAGAACCATAACTCCATAATTGTGTAAAGATATATGTAAAGGTCAATATACTAAACTACATTTTAAAACTTTGAAGTATAAAATACATTACATACAAAACACTTATAAAAAAATGAATTAAATAGAAATTTCTATTTACGTATCCAACAAACATTATACATTAATATAAGTCACACATTCCACGCATAGATATATATTAAAACTAGTTTATTGAACGTATCCATCCTTGTGATTATGGCTAAGAATAAAAGTAGGAGAGTTATAAAATTTTAAGATAATGAACTACTGACGGTAACAATGTATCAAATTTGCCAAATGGAAGACTTTCATCAATTGATTATATAGATTCAATGTATAATGTTATTGCACAAATTTTCCAAAACTGGAGATCGTAAACAAATGAATTTAATATGAAATACTCATGCTTATATGTGAATATATAAATATAAAATTATCAACTCAACTCAGAAAAAATATTCCTCCAAATATTGTTAGGTCATGTACATTTTCGGCCCCAATTGTGATTGATGAAAAGAAGCCAGGTTTTGAACCCATATAGTTAATGTGTAAAACAATTGGACGAAACTCCGTCGTATAAATTGTCTTCTTCTTTTCATGGCTACCGATCAAGAACCGTATGTGACGTTTTTCCTTCATGTAGTCTGATAATGTAGTTTTTATGATTTTGTTACATAAATTTATATATTTTATAACAAGTTTTGGTATATTTGATCAATTATACTTGATAATATATAAGTGATTTTGTCAATGTCACGGTAAAATTATATGTTATTTGATTTAGAAGGTTGTTTATTACAGAGTCAATATATGCTCATCATGTAACTTTTTTATCATGTCTTGATAGTTATTTACTTTAAATTTGATAACGATTTAAATAACCATTGACTGCATTCTCTTTGAGGCCAAGTTTTGAAATTTTTTTGCTTGTTTTTGTGTTTTCTTTCACTAAATTCCATGTTGAATCATGCTTTAAAAGATGCTATTTTGTTTGAATCTTTCATCTTTTATGATTGATTATGTTATGTTATTTTTGTTTCAAAGATATACCGTAACGTTATGGTTGTGTTAATATAATACAATCTTGTATTCTCAACATCAAGTTTGACATGTTTTTTTCATATTATGGTATATGCTAGTTAACATTCTTTAGTATCAAATTCATGTCCTAAGTGTTGTTATGTTTATAGTTCATTTCTAATTACTTTCAAAATGTCAAATTGATCATCTATGGTGTAAATAATATTCTTTAAACTTTTGAAGATTCACTACCTTTATACATAACTATGTAGGAAAAAATATCATCACCTATCTCATGTCATAAAAAGAATTTTGGAAGGTAAATCTTCTGAGGCACAACATAAGACAGGCGGTCGTTCACTCTGGTCATCTGTTTCTGCCCAAGGTATTAATTTATTACTAAGAAAGATTACGCATAGGTAGTAGCATTTATTTCAATTGTATTTTACAGACAATGGTATTAATAAGTAATGGATTTTAGCCAGATTTAAGATTCTTTGAGATGGAAAAGGAAAGACATGATACTATTTCTCCCAGAGATGTTTCAGAAGCCTGTTCACGAAATGTGGATGACTCAAGTTCGAGTGACGTTGATGAACCAAGAGATGAAAAGGTTTCACAACCACGGTCACGTTGGTTAAAGTTTTTTAAATTATGGAAGAAAAGTTTTACCAAGAGGGTACCATCCTTGCCACCTGCGGCACCTAAGTCATCAAGAACAAAAACCTTGAATTCTACACAACACCCAGATGTAAATTTATGTCATCTCGAATCTTCATGGAAAATCTTTACACTTGAAGAGCTTAAATATGCAACAGACAATTTTAGCGAGGGTCTGCAATCCTTTCTCAACATTTCACATTTTCATATCTATACATTCATTTTTTCACAATAGTTGTACGACTTACGAAATACTGTTAAATTTTCTACAAAATGAATGAGGAGGTTGTTATTTCATTTATTCTAGAGAAAGTGATCGGAAGGGGAGGTTTTGCTAATGTTTACAAGGGTTGTTTGGACGATGGAAGGTTGGTGGCAGTAAAACGACTCAATAGAGGGACCACAGAAGAGCAAATAATAGGATTTCTTTCGGAGATTGGAACCATAGCTCACGTAAACCATCCTAATACAGCTACATTGATAGGGTATGGAATAGAAGGGGGAACACATCTCGTTATGGAGTTATCTCCCCATGGAAATTTAGGATCTCTATTGCGAGGTACGTCCTAACATGCTCTAAACTGATTTTGTTATTTTGTGCTTTGATTCACACACAAATAATCATTATATGTTCTTTCAGGTGCAAAAGAGAAACTAAATTGGGGGGCAAGATATAAGATTATACATGGAACAGCTAATGGCTTGTTATATCTTCATGAGAATTGTCAAAGGAGAATTATACATAGGGATATTAAGGCAGATAACATTCTTCTTATGGAGAACTTCGAACCACAGGTATCTTTCTGGCTCGAATTTTGTGTACATCTTAAGACTCAACTAGAGTTGGTACATTATAATTACTTTCTTATAAATCACTTGATTTGTTTTATTATCATCAGATTATGTTAAACTTAGGACTATTGATTGATATGAAGTAAACCATTTTAGTTATGTACTCAGTTTTTACTTAGTGATTTATGGGTTGAACGAGAGCCTTAGTCTATACATCCATTTATTCTTTAATTGTATGTTACAAATTTGGTAACTACGTATTCCGCATCTTAAACTTTAGATATGTGATTTTGGTCTTGCTACATGGCTACCAAAAGAGTGGAGTCATCATAATGTATCAAAATTTGAAGGCACATTTGGGTATATGTTATCTTTTTAATTTTATTTGCTTAATTATACTAAACATTTATTTCCGAATAGCTTGCATTACGTTAACATGTTTGCTCATCTATTCAACACAGATATTTTGCTCCAGAGTACTTTATGCATGGGATAGTAGACGAGAAAATCGATGTCTTTTCTTACGGTGTACTAGTTTTGGAACTTATAACCGGGCGTCAAGCTTTAGATGATTCACAAAGAAGTCTTGTACTTTGGGTAAGTCACAATGTCCATTTATGGTTAACATGCTTTAGATGATATCATGTTGTACAACTATATAAACAAGTTGTCTTGAAGGCCAAACCATTAATGGAAGCTAATGAAATAAGAGAACTAGTTGATCCTTCTCTTGGCGATGATTATGACCATGAGGAAATGGAACGTGTAATTTTGGCAGCTTCCTTATGTATCGAACTCACTCCTGTTCTCCGTCCTCGAATGAGTCAGGCAAGTTTTGCAGCGTCATAATTAATCTTACCACTCATTTTTATTTGAATTTAGAAAGAAAAAGTTATTGTCATGTCACTAAATAAACATGTCATGCATGCCCTTGTCCCATGAAAATGGGAACAATTTTAATATATATGATCTAAGTTGATTTCACATTTTTGGTTATTTTGTTGGTCATTCACACACACTAAGTTCAATGATGCAGTTTTTATAAAGAATATGAGTTATCTATAGCAACTTCAAAAACATGAGCTTGAACATAGTTGAGACGAATTGCAATTCTTATAATGTAGGTTGTGATGCTATTAAGACGCGATTATGATCCCAAAGGTTCGACAACTCAACAGAAAAAACAAGCATTTCAAAGAACTTATTCAGAAGAGCTTATGGATGCTCAAGAGTACAATTCAACAAAGACTCTTAATAATATGCCTCGAGTGTGAAGAACATATGTCACTTCGAAGTACTTATTGATTTGATTATTATGGCATAACAAGCCCGGAATTAATTAAGGGGTTCATTGTCTTGTAGGTTCAAAAACTATGAGGTCTTGGATAAAACTATGCCATAATTATAGTGACGTATATTTTACCCATGTATGTAAGTTATCTATTTGTAGCATTTTTCTACTCTTATTTTTGAAGAAACTAGCTTTGTTTGTATGAGTTATATAACCACATTATATCTTACCTTTATTATCATTGAACATTGGTACTAAACTAGGAAAAAATATGTTGCTTAGTCAAATTTCAACTTTATTTACGTTATATATGCTACATTATCTCACAAGAAGTATGTGACTTATTTGAATCCTTTACTGCACGCACTTGCATAATACAATTTCGAGATCCATTTTAAAAAAAAAAAAGATGTCATTCCACAACTTTTGCGACAATTCCAAAATGATCATGTATGAGAACTACACATCAATCCGTTTAACCATTTTTAAAAAAATGAACTAATTAACTTATACAACGAAGTTGGGCACAATTAACAAGTCTAATAGTAAACGATTTTATAAAAGAGACACTTGCAAGCCCATTCGCAAATATAATCCATTGTAGTCCATTTTGACCCCCATAATCATTCTCATGCTCAACATTCGCCTAAGTTTACTGGGACCTACCGTATAAAACAACACTCCCGAATGAGGTACGCACAACACTTAGTGAATGTCTAGAAAATAAACACACAACCAACTACTAGATATACGTAGTTTACCAACCATGGAGCACATAAATGACTATAATGTACATCAAAACTACCATGATGGCCATTAGATGCAAAACTACATCAAAACATCATGATGTATAAACACAAGGGTGTTGTACACCAAATTGCCATGGTGTATAAAAGATATTAGACGACATATAAAATACATGAAAATATCATGATGTATATATATCAACAATAATATGATATACTTATATGTTATATTTACACAGTTAAGTGCAAAATTGCACAACATATGATAACGTAACAAGTTTAACACATAACACACAGACAATGAGACATAGTAGTCATAGTACATTAACAACACAATCATATAGAAGTTATTACCCAGATGTAATTTGTTTCCAATATGATCCAATTACTTGTTTAAGTTATTATATATTCACCTTTGCGGCAAGAGGTTATAAATTCACATTTCACACAATCACTTCCAAACTCTTGGCACTTAATCAAACATCATAATAGCAACCTAAAAAGGAGCTAATAACATATTTTTAACTGAACAAAACTTTGACCAATTTGACTTTCAAAGTCAAATTTCATAATATAGCTACTAAACAAGGCCATGATATTAGTTATCGTATTTCTAGCTTAACCAAGCTTTAATTCAATATCAATACATATGTATGAACTTGCTCAACCCGGCCACCACAATCATCATTTAACATCCTTTTACTTATCCTTGTTGTGTATACGGTATCGATCAAGTTGTTTTTTTATAGTGTCATGCAAACCTTTTTAGTTTCATGACACCATAGTGTGTATGCAAATCCTTCTAAATTGTATTAAGGTATTTTACTTTATCAAGAGAACTTGTCGATTTATATTTTTTATGTTTTGCAAGTGGTAGCGTCCATGTCATTAATATGATAACTTTACACCATCTATAATCCCTTATGGGTTTCAAACTTTTGGAGATTTAAGAATGAATGTATACTACACCACCAACACCCCTTTTCTAATAGTTAATATATTAATACTCAATATTGTTTTTCTAATTTTAACCAATATTTATAACATCTGTAAGGGAAAAGGATAAATAAAAAGAGGGGGTACTTTTGCGTTTTTAAGGTATAAAGTATTAATTAGTTTGGTTGACAATTGAGGACTTCTTTTTCCTAACCATCTGGGTAGACATACCTCAACTTCTTTTAATTAGGTGGTATGTCGTTAACACATTATTGAATTTTCATGGTTATAGATGTTCTCATAGTAGTAGACGAAAATGGATATCATATATGCCTTAAATATAGCTTGCTATGTCTTATGCATCCTTGTAGTTAGAGTTTTTATCCAACATATAGTTAAATTAAATACTGTTAAATGGCTTGGATCATCATAATTAGGTTTCTTTGTCTCATACTTTTTTAATTTTCAATATGTATACGGAAATCCATCTTTCCATCTCTATTCACTTTCCAGGTGTACATGTTTTATATCAGGTGAACATCCTACTTAATCGTTTCATTCGTGACCAATTCAGAATTCTTTTCCATTCTATCATCATACTCGATTTATGGATTATTATCTTTCTAGACATTTCTTTTAAACAAATATCCAATTCGTGCATCACATAGGTTTCAATGTGTAAATAATCTATAAATAAAAAACCATATATAAATAATATAACATTTATTAATTGGATGCTTAATTCGTTTTTTGGAACCTATGCGTCCTTCAATTACCAATTTCGTTTATCATCTTTTACACCGCTATAACACTATCATCAAATGGAAACTATGCTGGGGTTAAAAAACAGACACGTAAAGGATTATCTAACAATAGTACATCTACAGTCCTACATTACCATTAAGACAAAAGTAAGTAATTTAATACAGTGATTTGAACTATAAATACGCACAAAATAAAAACTCTTTTAAATGGCCCACAAACAGAATCGCCTTGATGTTTCCTTTTCGACGACAAATTATTGGTAAAAGTTTTGTCGCAACAAAATGTGTAAAGACACTATATATGTAAATTGGAAACGTAAACAGAATCGTCTCGATGTTTCATTTTCGACAACAAATTATTGGTAAAATGACTAAAATCTTTGTTGCCACAAGATATGTAAAAGGACTAGATATGTAAAACAGAAACGTGAGCTTACGGGGCAATCAAGAAACAAACTTGTAAAATGTATATAGATATAGATAGATTAGATACAGAGAGAGAGAGAGAGAAGAAAATAAAAGAGAGGAACCGTCCCTGTGAAGAAAGTCAAACTCAACACCCAACCAACAAACACTTTGAATTATCTGAGACTTCAAAAAAAAAAAAAAAATCTCGGCCACGTTTTCCGGCGAACTTGGATGCCCAATCATTTAGGACGCACGGCGGCGCCGGTGTACAACTAGTTGATCATCAATATTATTATGAGGAGAAACCAAAACAAAGCTAATAACAATCTTCCTATTGATAATAAACATCATGATATCAGCAGTAATAATAATGGCGGCGTAATCCCTAATTCTTTTAGATTTATTTCTTCTTATATTAAGACTGTTTCTTCTAACGTCAGGTCTGCCGGCGATTCTTCCGATGAACTTCGCAAAGATCAGGTTTTTTTTTTCATTAAATTATTTATTATTTATTTATATGTAATAATTGTTTCTGCTGTTGTAATGATAATGATAATGATTGCTTTTTTGAAGTTGTTAATTATGTTTTTAGATTTTTGTTTTTGTGAAATTTTAATTTAGTGAAACTAGTGGATGAGAAATTTGGATAAGAAATCGTAGTAATGTTAGGAGGGTTTTATTTGAGATTTTTGAGCTTTTTAGGTTTTTGGGGATACTTTGATCATTGGTTGAATTTTTAGCGATGGATACGATTAACGTTAAGGGACGTTTTGGACTTGTATGTCGAAAAACAGAAGATAGGGGTCAATATAGCATTAATAGTTTTAGAGTTAAAATTTGGATTTACAACCAGAGGTATTGGAGAGCAAATCGAGGTGTGGGTGGAAGTTAGTTGATTTTGTAAGCGTTTCTCTTTAAATATATAGAACGTCACGATTTGCATAAAGATTTTTTCATTAGTCGGTGACGCATTACTCTCTTCTGATATCAGAATATCTTTCCATATAAACATGCTATACTATGTATTACTTTGCACTTTCTAATACACCACAATTCATGGTTTTCCTTTTTGTCTTCTTGACACAATTTATATAAAAGTCTTCACATTTGACCGCTTTTTGATTTCCAAAAGTATTATTGTTAATATACTGGTATTTCTGATGAGTCTAATAGACTAACACATACACATATAATAAATCACTTCGATATGCTTGGATTCTGTTTTTCACATTTTCTCAATGTGTCGGTTCGGGAATTTTCTCAATGTGTCTGTTTTTCCCTGAACTATTTAATTGCCAAGATACTTCAAAGTTGTTTGGATGCTTTCTGTCAATTTAAGTTTTTTTTTGGTCATATTATACAAATGGATTGTTTGGCTATCATGTACTCTGTTTTCCCTGTGTTGTCAGAATATGTGGAGAGAACTTATTCTTACATGACAGGTTTTAGTTTTAAAGACTAGATTTTTTTCTTTCTTGGCACGTTTTCTGTAACTGTATTTTATGATCACACTTATATCAGAAGAAACTTTGAATCTGTTTTAGAAATCACATAATTTTATCTATGTGCTGTATACTGTTTTTATGGTGAATCTTTTTCCATTAATAAGTACCGTTTGTCTGTTATGTCACGCTTATAAACACTGAATATTTTGATTTGAACAGGTTTTGTATTCTTGCTTTGATAGACTAGAGCTTAGTCCATCAATTATCAAGAATGTACTCCTACTTGGGTACACAAATGGTTTTCAAGTCCTTGATGTTGACGATGGTTCTAAGTTTAGTGAACTGGTTTCAACTCGTGACGATCCCGTCACATTTCTACAAATACAGCCTACACCTGAAGAGACTGAGGGTATTGAGGGATTTAAAATGTCACACCCTTTGCTATTGGTTGTGGCTAGTGAAACGACGAATCTTTCGGGTCCATCACACAATGAGAGAGACGAATCTCAGATGGAAGATTCCATGTATTCTCCCAGGGCTGTTCGGTTTTACTCAATGAGGTCACACAGTTATGTTCACGTCTTGCGGTTCCGGTCAACTGTGTACATGGTTAGATGCAGCCCACGAATAGTGGCCGTAGGTCTTGCTTCCCAAGTAAGCATCTGTCTTCCTTATTTTTCATTTTTAGGTTTATGATTGTTTCCTTCATTCCACCTATAAAACCTTACTATCATTTTATGCCTAATTCAGTTTTTGATTGGTTTGAGAATGTAGTTGTGCTGAGTATAGCTATTGTTCATCTTTACTTTTTCTCAACTATGAGCTTGTATTGGTGCAATAAAGTAGAGGTCGTAAAATGGGCAGAGGGTAATGGGTCAACAAGGGTAGTTATTTGGTCCAGATCGGGTACCCAGAAAACTTTTTGTTCAATTTTTTAGGTTTTTAGTGATTCTTAGTGTGTCAACTATAATTAAGAAAGTTATAATATCTTAATAGTAATATGATGTTTTGATTAAAATCATTTAAGAGGTTTTATGCATTAATAGCACACTTCGTACAACTTTCGACCCATTTCCCTTTAATCCATGTTTCTAGTTTACCATTTATAGATCAAACATATCCTGATCCTGAAACAACCAATAAAAGATCTCTAGGAAATGCATGGATAAGATCAAAAAATTTGAACGGGATTATTGTGGAACTGGTAATAGTGTTTACATGATTATAATATATGTAGAGTAAGATATTAATTTGTAATTCATTTCTCGTGTTTGTTTTCTGTTTTATTTCATGGCAGATATATTGTTTTGATGCACTTACCCTTGAAACAAGTTTAGTGTGCTCACATATCCAATATCATACCATTACCACTTCGTACAACTTTCGACCCATTTCCCTTTAATGTGTGTTTTTAGTTTACCATTTATAGATTAAACATATCCTGATCCTGAAACAACCAAATTAAAGATCTCTAGGAAATGCATGGATAAGATCAAAAAGTTTAATCGGGATTGTTATGGAACTGGTAATGGTGTTTACATGATTATAAGATATGTAGAGTAAGATATTAATTTGTAATTCATTTCTCGTGTTTGTTTTCTGTTTTCTTTCATGGCAGATATATTGTTTCGATGCACTTACCCTTGAAAACAAGTTTAGTGTGCTCACATATCCAATATCACAACTGGGAGGACAAGGACTATCCGGGATTAACATTGGCTTTGGGCCAATGGCTGTGGGGCCTAGATGGTTGGCTTATGCTTCCAATAATCCATTGTTGTCAAACACAGGACGCTTAAGTCCTCAAAATTTGAGCCCTTCTCCAGGTGTAAGTCCTTCAACCTCACCTAGTAGTGGAAGTTTAATGGCTCGATATGCCATGGAGTCCAGCAAGCAGTTGGCTAGTGGCCTTATAAATCTGGGAGACATGAGCTACCGAACCTTGTCAAAGTATTGTCATGAATACCTCCCTGATAGTTCCAGCTCTTCAGTTTCATTAAACGTCAGCCGGAAAGCTGGTAGGGCAGTATCTCATTCCACTGATAATGCCAATGCTGGAATGGTAAGACTTCTATAAGTATATGCTTTGGTAATATAATAGTTATTTAAGATATATTTAATTTTGAATGCACTAAAAAGCAAGATATTTTCATGTTTCCTGTTAGCTTTAGGATGAACTACAAACATGGTTATCAGATCAGTGACAATAGCCGCGAATCGGGTTCAGGTGTACCGAATGGCAGTATGGTACCATATTGGGAACGTTCGGGATCACGAATTCGTGTTGCGAAGTGACGTTCTCAATTTTTTTTCTATTATGTTCCAAGTAATTGCGGGTTCACGTGTTTGAATGTATAAGACCGCTATTCTCGAATTATAAGATCACCAGTTTCATATAGATTCATTTTAATCTAAAGTCTAAACTAGTATTTTGATATAATCTGCAATATCGATTAATTTAAGTTACTCAAATCTTTTCATACTGAAAAATAAATCCTGATTAAGTATCAATTAATATCATTTTTTCGTGAGACTATTATATACGAGACTATCAATATTAATTTGATCTTTTAGCGAATGAATTTTACAATACATATACAAAGGTTATATTATTACTTATACGGCCAAACTATCCAATTCATTATACCAGAGTGAACCCAAATGAACCTAACCCCGCCCCCCCCCCCCCCCCCCCCCCCCCAACAAACCACTGGTACCGGATTCATGGCACCTCATAACCACGATCCCAACACGCGTTCCCTGTACTGAAGCGGTCTCCAAATCTGGTATCTAAGTGGTTGACTATCAATGCAATGAGAGTTGTAATTAATTTCTCAGCAGTACTTTTGAATCTTAGGACACGAGATTACCTTTTGCTGCTTTAAGCATATTGTTAAGAAGGAATATAGCATATGTTTATTATTGGGTGCATGGATTGATCATTTTAAAACATGTTGAATCTGGTTTAGGGTTGTGTGTGCCATTATCTGTAGATATAGTTGTGTCTATTAATTAAATTACTTCTACAGGTTTAGAATACTTCATGCAATAACAGCTCTTTTTTGAATCGTTTCTGTGCAGGTTGTGATTAAAGATTTCGTATCTCGGGCCGTTGTTTCACAATTTAGGGCACATGCAAGTCCCATATCTGCACTATGTTTTGATCCAAGTGGGACTCTTTTGGTCACTGCATCAGTACATGGGAATAATATCAACGTTTTCCGTATTCTTCCTACCTCAACACAAAATGAATCAGGCAGCCAAAGTTTTAATTGGAATTCTGCTCATGTTCATCTTTACAAGCTCCATCGTGGCATGACTTCTGCTGTACGTTTCTCTTTCTTTCTAATATTCATTCTTGTTATATTATGTTGTGATCATACCTTTTTTTGTTTCTTTGACAGGTGATACAAGACATTTGTTTTAGTCAATATAGTCAATGGATAGCCATAGTTTCATCTAGGGGTACATGCCATATTTTCTTATTATCTCCTTTTGGTGGCGAGACTGGTATTCAATTGCAAAAATCCAAAATAAAAGGTCAAGCACTCTCAGCTTTTGTAGCAGTACCTTGGTGGTCGACTTCATCTTTCATGAAAGATCAATCACTATCACAACCACCTCCAGCAGCCATCACTCTGTCTGTGGTTAGCAGAATAAAAAATGTTAATCTTGGGTGGATTAATACGGTAAGCAGTGCTGCATCTGGAAAAACATCTGTGCCACCTGGCGTTATTGCTGCCATGTTCCATAGCTCTGTTTGTCGAAATTCGGAATCTGCTGTCTCAACTGGGGAAACCTTAGAGCACCTCTTGGTGTATACTCCATCGGGCTATGTTATACAATATGAGTTGTTGCCTTCTACAGGGAGAGAGGAAGGTGAATCATCTTTGAGTATGGGGTCAGCCTCACATGTACAGACCCAAGATGAAGACTTGCGTGTTAAAGTTGAACCCATTCAGTGGTGGGATGTTTGCCGAAGAAGTGATTGGCCAGAAAAAGAGGAGTTTATTGGTGGGGCTACTCCTGGTAGACACAACTCTCTAGAAACTGTCATGACTAATTCTGATGATGAAGACAGTAAACGCCAAGAACGATCCCGTTGGTATCTTTCTCATGCTGAAGTGCAAATGAGGTCCGTGAGGGTGCCCGTTTGGCAAAAGTCCAAGGTACTTTTAATATCTAAGATATTCTATGTTGGCATTTTACAGAAGTGCTTATGCTTATATAATGTTATGCAGATATATTTCTATGTGATGGACCCACAATTTTGTGGAAAGCTAAATGATGGTGGAGAGGTTGATATTGAAACGATCCCAGTGAATGAAGTTGAAGTAAGGCAGAAAGACTTGCTTCCCGTTTTCGACAGCTCTGGTGCAGTTTATCCTGGTTGGAGTGATGCCCGGTAATTTCACCTAACCTTTATTCTATTCATTTTGCTTAATTTTCTCTTCAGAATTATTATCCTTTGTATTTGTAGCTAGCCTTTGAAGTTTAGATGCATGCATAATTAGCCTCTCGATTGCAAGGCCATATACGTTTGGAGCAAGAATGTGGTTTTAGTAGCAGGATAGAAGTTAATACTTGCTCT
The DNA here is from genome assembly GCF_010389155.1 of Erigeron canadensis. NCBI lineage: Eukaryota > Viridiplantae > Streptophyta > Magnoliopsida > Asterales > Asteraceae > Erigeron > Erigeron canadensis. Next base: position 19,766,931 of record NC_057768.1, read on the forward strand.
TGTGAATAACAGCCATGGGTTAATATTTTTACTTTTTCTAATATGTATTTTTACTGGTTTTTGCTAGTCTTATAAGATAATAACTGTGCACCTTTTTACTAGCTATTGTGATAGCAGTCATTGGCTACTAAATAATCTCCGCTTCTAAATCTTAATTACTATTTGACGGAGGCTTTAATAGATTATGTATTTTTTTTGTAGAGTCTTTGCTGCTGGTAGATATTCTGCTTCATCTTCCAACATTGGTAGCAGTGACGAAAAGTTTTTTCAAGATTCCAGTGTATCCCGTGGTAAGATTTTCCGGTTATGTGAGTTAGTGCTTTTAGAGGCTGTTCATTGACATGTTGAATAAGTTGTGTAACAAGTCAAAACATTATACGGGCCTGCTGAGATTGTGTTGATCTGCATCACTTATTAGTTCATTTTATGTCAATTTAAAATATGTTAGTCTTGATTAGAAAAAGCATATTATTGAAACAGTGATTAGAGAAACTATATTTATGGCCACCTCTGGTTGCTTTTTGTGGATGTATTTCTCATGTAGCATTCTTATCTATCAGGATCACCGGCGCATGCAGAGTTACAAAACTCAGAACAGATGGAACGACAGATATCTTATCCTATTCTTGCTTTAACTGTAAATAAAAATGATGGCGAGAATAGGCTAAGTTCTTTTAATGGAGTTAATGATGTGCTACCATCTGGTCTTGATGAAATCATGAATTCTCCATCCCCTGTTGACAACGCAATTGCTCCTGGTGCAACTGTTGATAGAGGGATTCAATCTTCAGAAAGCGTTGTGACTAGCGACACTTCAAATCCAGGTTCTAATCGTTCTGACTTGAGTATGAATATTGTTGATGAAGTTCAGATGCATAAAGACATGTTAGAGTTTGGACATGATTTTAATGAAGAGTACCGCAAACCATCAACTGAGAAGGAAAGTTTTAAACATGGAGAAATGACTGATGCTGATGGTAATAATAGCCGCCATCAGAGGAACAAGTCCGAGGATGATGGTGACAGTGACGATATGCTTGGAGGGGTGTTCGCGTTCTCTGAAGAATGTGAGTATTTCATAACGTCCTTTAATCAAATGAAACATGATTTACAACTTATGTTTATCAGACCTTATTTTCTCCCATTCATGCTATAAGTAAAATAAAAAAATGCATAGTTATTGTTTAGATGTGGTAAAAGGGTTGGATCAGTGGTAAACACTCTGGCCTCTGGAGACAGAGGTCATGGGTTCGATCGTCATCCCATGCAAAGGTTGGAGGGCCTGTTCTACTATTTAGGTAGAAAATGGAAGCAGCCTCTCTACTTAGGTAGAGATAAGGTATGCCTACATCTTAACCTCCCCCATACACCGCGGAAGGCGGCACTCGGCAGTTTCTTTCTTTCTTTCTATGTGGCAAAAGGGTGGTTCAGGCAACATATCAGGGTGCAATGATGCATTTTTTTTTTGTAATAGACCGAGATGAGTCGAGTTGTCCCGATCCGAAAATTATCTGTTATCCAAAATCTTTAACTAATTACTAATTGCTAATAGTGTGTCTAGTAGGACAATAAATCTTTGAATTTTGCCAAGCATGCTGTTAGGGCTATGGTTAACATATGGAAAAGTGTTGTAGATGATGGCTGATCTTTAATTTTACGGATTGGTTATTTTTTTGTACAATACGTTTATACATGTTAACGTAGCCCTTAGCCCTAGCCCCTAAGAGCTTTGATTATGATAATTCCAAAACTTAATACCAGTCTAATTAAATTTTAGATGACTTGCAGTCTTAGGGGTTTATATAGATTAGAAATACAGTTTGGGCAACTTTTGACTTGTTTAAAGATTATCTTTATCTACCATAATCTGAATCAGCCTAATCTTAAGTAATTTGGTCAAGATTGTAGCTTCTTGTTTTGTTTTCTAACCAGCTTGAATAGAAACAATAATGATCTGATGCTTGCATCTGTGTCATGTAATTGCAGGAGGTTTGTAAAGTCGTATAATGCGTTTGATGGGGAACCTGTTTCATATGGAAGTGCAAACTAACTGATTGATTTGAGAGCTGAACTGTGTTGTTTCTTGGTGCTTGTGGTTAAGCTCGAGCAGCAATACTTGGTTTTCTCTGTTTTAATTCTTGTGTACATGATGTATAGTAGTACCATTAAGAATTATTTGTGTAACATTACTTTGTTTTTTTAAAGTGAAGAAATCTAGACATTCTTTTATGTGATTACAGTTTCACTTGAATCAAATGTGTTCATTCACCGAGGAGTCACATACCGTATGAAGTTTTAACCAAGTGACAGATACCATAGCTCTAGGATCTACTGTCCAAAATGCTCGGTTAATCTTATGGGTCTCTCAAAGAAGCAGTAGCTGATCCGGTGAAGGCCCGGTCTATGATAAGACTGAGTTCAAGTTGAGGCCTCATCATTTTCTAATATAATTGTAAAGTACATTTTATTTATCGTCGATGATATCTGTATTTTCTATTTTTTGTTTTATTACAGTTATATTTGATTTAAAGTATTGTTAATAGTTAGTACTAGTTGTATTAAAATGTTGTCGACGTGTAAGAACCTGGAATAAACCGGTAAATATTTAACATTATATACCAAAAGAGTGAAACACTTGAAAATGTAAAACCATATGAATAATCAAACTAAAAGTGAATTCTTTTGTTTGTCAGGAGGTTTGGACTGGTAGTTTGTCGCTAACAGGAATGGGTATTCTTGAATCATTTCGTGTATATATACCCTGCATCTTTGTGACAATCATTTTTTAAGCCTCTGGGTTAATTGGTTTTCGATTTAATTAGGTCCGGTTATATAGGTTTTACGAATTATACTTTAACCCGTTACCCAAACTGAATAAGAATTCGGGTCATTCGAGTTGGGTCAAGTTTCGGGTATTCAGATGTAACGTAAAAAAATGTAGCGCATGGCACCGAATAAGTATCCATTCAAGATGTATCATTCCCTGCCTGGTAATTATCTTAAACCACTAGTGTTACATGGCCTAGATAAGTTGATTCGTATTCTGTGAGTAAGCCAAATCATGAAACTCATGTTTAACTTGCTAGTCCTGCAAATTACATTACATTTCTTTAAATTTTGTAGTCAAACTTCATGACGAATTACATTACATTTCTTTGAATTTATAGTCAAACTTCAAAGTTAAAGTCAGTAGCATTCCCTTACTTTTACAACTTAACTTTAGCCTGTCAGCTCAACTTATATGCATATAATTTAAAATATGTAGAAAACTGACATCTTAGATAGAATTTTATTTTACAAGCTTTTGATAATACTAATAACTTATTATAAAAAAGTTGTAAGCTCAACACTAAATAAACAAGAACACAATTCCATATGAATATATCAATAATGTACAACTGGGTTATTTTTATTTTTTTTAATTAAACCTGTGAATTGTATTGATATTCAAAAAATATGTACAAATAAACCAATCAAACACTTGGACATACCCAAACACTTGGACATACCCAAGTCCCAAACTACCTAAAATACATGCAACAACTAAAATCCAACCTACTGTAATACTACACTTACAACACATTATGACCAGAAACAAACCAAAAACCCAAAACCAAAATCAAACTAGATACAAACTCGAAGCATGCTAGAAAAGGACCAAGTGGTTTATCTTTCACAACTCACTATTCCAATTCGCACACATACTTCAAGTTGTATCAACAACAACCCCAATCCATCAAACAACCACAAAACAGAAATTATCTCACCTCAAACTCCACTGCTCACCAATCCTGCTCACATTCTCAGTATTCTTAATTTTCAGAGAAAGCAATTTAACTCTAACACTTTCTTTGATAATGTTGCACACTGCTTCCTCATTCCTCTTCTTCATTTTAAAGATTCTATTATTCCTCTCTTGCCAAGTATAGTACACTACAGCTGCAATTATTAGTTTATTAACCATACTTCCAATATTATTGTGTCCTTTATTCTTAGCAATCTCCTATACCATCTCCTGCATAGAATTCACATTTCTCAAATTCCAACTGAAGGACCTAAGACTCCTCCATATTTGCTCAGTGAAATTACACTTAAAAAATAAATGCTCATGGGTTTCATCTCCAGACTTGCATAAACCACACTGCACAACACCATTCTGTTTCCATTTATCAATTCTATCCAAAGTCATCAGTCTTCCCTACACTGCAAGCCATAAAATAAATGCATGTCTTGGGTTAAATTGTTTAAACCAAATAGCATCATTCCACTCAACTCTTGGCCAATTATTCCTTATATCCTGCCATGCCTGCTTAGTATTAAATTTCACTTGCAAATTATCTCTAGTAACCCACATTAATTCATCCTTTTTGCCCATCTACAGACTAGGGATTTTAATATTCTTAAGAATATTAAACCTCTCCTCCCATCCTTCAGGCCATAACCAATTGTTATTGTTAATCATATCACAAACTCTAGTACCAGCATCCATTCTGGCATCATATAGTATTCTTTTATTAATGAAATTACTCAATGGACCCCCTGAACACCATTTTTCATACCACATTGATACATTCTTCCCATCTCCTATCTTATACCATACATGTTGCTTAATCAAATCCCTGATATGCAGCATGGTTTTCCAACCCCAACTGTCACATTTATCTTCAACCACCTCCAAATATTTGTCTTTTTAATTTGACAACATTCACCCAAGTAGCCCAAAGTGAGTTCTCCTTTAACAAAATCTTCCAAAACTGTCTAATTAGTAAAACCTCATTCCACCTTTTCAGATCCTTAACACCAAGACCACCTTGTTCTTTAGGCCTACATACAACTTTCCAAGCAACTCTAGCCCTTCCCTTAGCAGAACCACCACCATTCCACAAAAAACCTTCAAGAAGCTTTTTTATCTCCTTAATAACAGAATTGGGTAGCATATACACAGAAGCCCAATAAAGTTGCATGGAAGACAACACAGATGCAATCAACTGAATTCTCCCTGCATATGAAAGCATCTTATTTTTCCAACACTCAATTTTAGACTTAACTCTATCAATTAATACTTTACAATCAACAGTTCCCAATTTCTTAGCCAACAATGGCACACCTAAATATCTGACAGAAAGTTTTCCACATTTAAATGATAATACTTGCAATAAATCACTTTTATCTTCCTCCTTCACACTTCCAAAAAATATGATACTTTTCCCCAGATTAGGTGTCAAACTAGAAACATGAGCAAACTCCTCCAAAGATGATTTAATCACATTAAGAGACTCAACATTTCCTTTGCAGAACACCAACAAATCATCAGCAAAACATAAATGTGATAGCTTCAACTCTTTACATCCAAAATGATACCCAAAATCCCTTGACTCTCTTATATTTTTGCACATTATAAGGTTGAAAACCTCCATAACCAGAGTAAAAAGGTAAGGAGAGATGGGATCACCCTGCCTTAGTCCTCTACCTCCCTTGAAATAACCATGAATCCTTCCATTTAAACAAATAGAAAATTTAGTAGACTTTACACAAGCCATAATCCAGCTAACCATGCTACTGTGAAAACCAAACTTCCTCAAAACATCTTCTAAGAACTCCCAGCTCACAGTGTCATAAGCTTTTTGGATGTCTATTTGCATAGCACACCTTTTGGGCCCATTCTTTCTATTATAACCCCTTAAAAACTCCCGAGCAATCAAAATATTGTCCTGGATATGTCTTCCAGGCACAAATGCACTTTGATTAATGCTCACAATTTTCTCTAACCCCTTTTGGATCCTATCAGTCAAAAGTTTGCTAATACACTTATATATTACATTACAACAAGCTATGGGCCTGAAATCTGAGACTTTACTAGGTGTGTTAATCTTAGGAATTAAGGCAATAAGTGTTGCATTAATTTCACCAAGCAGCTTGCCACTAATAAAAAATTCCTTCACTGCCAAACACACTTTAGGCCCTAAGAAATCCCAAGCTTTCTTGAAAAAAGCTGCAGTAAAGCCATCTGGCCCAGGAGCTTTGTTATTATCCATAGCAAAAATAACCTCCTTAATCTCATTATCACTAACAGGTTTAATCATATCAGCAGCTACATCATCACTAAGCACCCTATTAAACATCTCATCCATCACTTTATCAACCTTATCCACCTTACCCAAAAATTTTTCAAAATGCTTGACAAACTGCTTAGCTACCTCTTCTCTTTCAAAAGTATTTTCATTCTCATCATTAATACTCTCAACCCTATTCTTATTCCTTTTAGCTCTCAACATACTATGAAAAGAAGCATTATTTTTGTCACCTTCTTTCAACCATTGAATATTCACTTTCTGTTGCAAGAGCTTTATCTCATCATTATTCATGTATTCATTCAAAGACTCACTAACCAATCTTCTAATTTGCTCATCATGAGGATTCTCATCCATATCTTTTTGATATTTGCTTAAAACCTCCTTAGCAACCTCTACTCTATCAAAAATGTTCCCTTTCTCCCAACTTATCTTTTTTAAAGGTTTCTTTAAACCTTTCAAATTCTTCACCAGTTTGTACATATAGCACTCCTGAATCTCATTATCCCACTCTTTCTTGACCACATCCAAAAACTCTCTCTTTTCAGCAATGAAATTAGAGAATCTAAATGATTTATTCTTATTACCAACACCATTTTTGATAGCAAGAACATCAGGGCTATGATCAGATATATTATAAGGTAAAAACACCCCATGAGCTCTATTAAACTTCCTTAAAAAAGCATCATTGACCAAGATCCTATCTAACTTCTTTATCACAGTGCACTGCTTATTTTTCAGGGATTTTGTCCAAATGTAATTAAAACCACTGCTGTTTATATCATCCACTTCAATTTTATTTATTACATCAGCAAACTCTTGCATCTCATTAGTTCTACAAGAACCACCATAGGACTGTTCAGCCACATCTTTAATGATATTAAAATCACCCAACACAACCCAAGTCTGTTGATTCACAAACATCTTTTGTTTCTCCAAATCTCTCCACAACTCTCTTCTCTCAACACTACTATTACTAGCATACACAAAACTACAAAAGAATTTATCTTTTTTATTAACAGTCTCTAAGACACAAAACATAACCTGCTTAGTTTTATCTATCACCATATAACTGGGTTATTAAGGACACCCAAATCTTTATACGTTTAACCCATATACCGAACCATGCAAAACATTACATGGTTCGACTTAACCCAAATCTTTTTACGTCTGGTTATTTGGATATACCCTTACGCAAAATGCTTCTACAAAGACCATGGACATGAAATTAGAAATGATCAAATTTATAAATGAGGAGATAGCTTGACGATTAATCTATGGGATTGACAATTGCAAATCAAGAGAATTTATCACATAAATATTCTTACATTGGCCTAAACTCAAGGCCACATACAATAAGATGTGACATAGTTCCTTCATAACATATCAATTTCATATTAACAGGAATACAATCATTTTTAAGTTCATCCATTGAGCTAAAGTTCCACAAGTTAACCTCCATCCATCCATCTTCCCTTCGCTTTGGAACACAATCGACATCATGCAAATTCCATGGGCTTGGGAATCTAAAATAAACATTCTTAACCTCTTTGTTTTTTCTGTGGAGTAGATTTCTTACTTTCACTGGACAATGCAATCCGTTACATTTTTCCGAAAGCTTGAACAAAAGGTAACAGCAATAGTTTGTATCTCGTGACAACATATGAGTTTTAATCTTGCATTTGATACGGAATACTTGTTGCGGTTGAAGCTCAACCACTTCTTGAAATCTGGATGTATAATATGCAGAATATATATAAAAAGTATCGCTCTTAACATCCATTAATTAATGAATCCTAGGTATATTATTAAATAAAAGAGTTAAATGCAAGAATGGTCCCTGTGGTTTGTCAGTTTTCGCAAAGGCAATCCTTTTCTTGAATTTTTAGCAACGAGGGTCCCTAAAGACATGTTTCGGTTGCAATGGCAGTCCCTCTCTAATGGAACTGTTAAATAATGTCGTTAAATTTCCCATGTGAGTAGCACGTGATAAGTATTAGTTACGTCTTTCCACCTACACAAACGTAGGGATGTTCAAAATTATCCATGCATATCCGAACCTGTTATCCGAAAATTTGATCTTATTTTCTTCAAAAAGTCGGATACCTTATATTTCAAACTTAATTTCAGATAATGACTTTTGAAAAAGTTTAAGACTTTTAATATTTTTTTTCTTAAATCCAAAAATGTCAAAACAAATATCGAAAAAGATTATTTTCAATATCCGAAAATATTCTAAACTTTACGAAAATATCTGAAACTTAGTCTGAATACGCAAATATCTAGGTTATTTTTTTAAAAAAAATTCGGATAGTTCTGAAATCTGAAAACTTCAAATATCCAAAATTTTGAATATGTTCGGATATTGAAATCCTTTATCCAAAGTTTTGGTGGGATTCCAAGTTTCAGCTATCCGATTTTTAATTATTCGAAATTTTGCATAGTGAATTTCAATATCCAAACTTTTCGAATATTCTTGGATATTTTCGAATGCCCGAGATTCAAAAATCATTATCCGGATACAAAATTTAGGATATCCGAAGTTCGAATATCCAACTCAGATAAAATCAGATCGGATTTTCATATTACGTGGTCGGATATGGATACTTTTGAAAACCTTGTGTTTGTGTAGGTAAAAGGACATTAATACCCCTCAAGTGTTACTCACATGGAAAACTTAAACGAATTAATTAACAAATCCGTTAGAGAGGGACTGCCGTTGCAACTGAGACCTATCTTCAGGGACCACCGTTGCTAAAAAATCAAGAAAGAGACGGCCGTTGCAAAAAGCGACAAACCACGAGGACCGTTCTTGCATTTAACTCTAAATAAAATGATGAAGATGTAATGAAGTTTGTACAAAAAGCAAACCTGGAGTCGGATGAGGCTTTCAAATGAAAAAGCTTCATATTTGAAGAGTCGTATAAAACTTCCTTTGCTGAAAGCATAAGATGGTTCTTTCTGTTCACTTTGTTAAGCGATAAAAACTGTTGATTGAAGGATTCAGAGAATTTGTTACCAAAACCACAAGGTATATTCTAAATTCTTTGAAAGAAAAAAGTAGCTACAATACGAATTTGACCTTTTCAGCCTCGCCATCATCTTCAGCTCTGTTAAGCATCTCATCGGAGTTGCTTGGAGGTTGTTGTACCTGATCCTTGTTTAAGTTTGATTTCAGGGATTGTTGAACACCCTCTGTTGTTTCAAAATTTTCATGTTTCACCTGTTCAAATTACAGGATTTGTTATGTAAAAAACATGTAATTGTTATCCATGCATAATCCACAATTAGAAATCACTAAATAGATTGGAATGTAAAGAGTATTTTCAAATTTACATCGTGGCTGACTCGAAACTCAAGGCCTTCAACATAGATGGAACCGCTTCCACAATAGTAATGTGAAAAGCTCTCTAGAAGAGTCTCAAACTTGATATCTTTCATGTTCGAAAATCGGTACAATTCAATTGTCATCCACTCTTCATCTCTCCATGTTGCAAAATATGCATGGAAGGTTTCACTCCCCATTTTGTATGTGAGGTTCACATACATAAATTTACTCGAAAATTTCCTCGGACCACAAATTTTGAAGACTAAATGAACTCCATAGTTGACACCCGGATTTAGAAACTGAGACCTTACCTTGATTTTGATATTCAAATTTGAAATAATCAACATCTCTGCTACTTTCTGAAACCTGCACTTCTCATAGAATGTTAAACTATTTATCAGTCTAGATCGAACTCATTTATCCTTATCACATTTATGATGCCACTAAAAATGGGCATGAACTCAATGTATAGCTTCTGTTGGATGACCCACATATCTTAAACAAGTCATACATGTTACTAATAGCCACAGAGCACGAGCATTACATAGGTCAATCAGAGTCATAAAGAGCATTCTTAGGGTCAAAAAAACACAGATTATAATGAAAACATTTGTGCATAACCATTCTGTGCAGATCAAATCAAGAAGAATATGATCCAGAAGTACCTGAGCCATTACAGCTCAAAATGTTCATGAAACTATTGCAGTTGTGCACGATGCATGAATCAAGTCCAAATTTAGATAGGTGAGTGATGTCATGCTTGAAACAGAAAAGAAAGCAAACTCAGAACATACCGTTCAATGATGTGTGTGTGCAAGAGAAGGGCGATAAAAAGAGGAGAACCTTGACTGCGGAATAGATCGCCATGTATGTGCCCGTTTGTTTTTGTAAACGAATTGCTTTGCAGATATCATTTCACTTCTTTCTCCATCACTCCTGAGTAAAAACCACTGTAAAATAAACAAATAAAACCCAACTTTATCATTTGTAAATGCATGAGGTTTAGTAAATCTTTTGGGCAGGATTCATAAATTCATATGAAAATTACTACCTAAGTTTAAGTTTTAGATCAACATAATTGAGAAAATGATCACACAAACACTTAAACATCAGATTTCATACTACCTATATTTAAATAGATTTAATTTAGTGCAAGATTAAGATAATTGAGAATTTGACACAAATTAAGGGACATTAACTTTGTAAGATCAAGCATACCTTACTAGTTCTGGTGTAAATTTATTTAACCTAACCTCAATTTTAGAGAAGGTGATTAGTCCGTATTATTCATAAATGAATAACGATTCAAAAGAAATAATTATGTGAAATTAAATGGCATGAACCGATGAACTAAAACAGTGGATTTTGAATTTAGTCTTTTTAAAAGAGGAAAGCGAACATATTTCATGCAAAATATACAAAATAAAAGTGATTAAAACAAGGTGATTACCAGTTTGCCTTCTTGAAGGAGGATTCCTTTGGTGAGAACGTCGTAGATATCCTTTTTCCTCCAAGTAAAGTAGATCTCTGGAGTTTTTGACATCTGGGTTATTTCTTTGTAGTCTTCTGGCAATTTTGGCTCCCATATCTCACAATCCTCCTATTTTTAATTAAAGAAATCTTGTTAAGTATTTCAACATTTAATAAAGTCAGTTTCATTTTATATGTAAGAAATTTATTATGTCTTTGAAAACAAAACAACAAGACAGAAATCTTAAGAAACAAGATTTAATATTTCAGACGATTTTCTACAAAATCTTCGTACTTGTGGTAGCTTTTGGTTTACGAAGGAGTTTCCGTAGATACGCAATGAAAGGATACCAAATCTAGTTTGAAAAATACTTACTTGGAATTCAAGTGCCTGCTGTAGTCGTTTTGCCACCTCACTCACTTTTGTCTTGTGATAGTAGTGTAAGCATCTATAGGCAATTTCTTGGAATATAGAGAGTGATTGACTATCAATTTGTTTCTTTATGCCCTCAAACACCATCTCATCGAGGTTATTTTCTTTATAGCACTTTGTAGCCAAAAGGCCTAAAGACTCATAACCCTCACCACCCTCAGTCCAAGCTAAAACTCCACACAGCATCTCAATCAAAACCACCCCTAATGAATATATATCTGACGCCTCTTCCAAGTAACCATTTTTTTTGTAATTTGGGTCAACGTAGCACAATGATCTATAAGCATTATCATTGACATGATCGATTTCCTCTCGCTCCCACAATTTTGAACACAACTCCAAATTAGAAATTTTAGCATGCCAATCGCCATCTAGCATAATGTTAGAACTTTTGATGTCTCTATGTATCATCTGAGTCCCTTTTGTTAAACCACCTCCATGAAGAGATTCCAATCCTCTTGCAATATCAACGCATATCTTGAGGCGTTTCATCCATGTAAGATTAGTATTGCCTAAATGCTCATCAAGTCTTCCATTAGATGCATGCTCGTAAAGAATGATTTTTTCACCCATTTCATTACAATAGCCTACGAGACTAACAACATTCTCGTTAGTATGTTCAAAAAGAACTTTGAGCTCTACAACAAATTGATGATTTCCTTTATCAGACTTGCTATCAAAACGCTTTGCAACAATAGCGGTACATCCATTAGCATTTGGAAGTTTCCCTTCATATTGCTTCCAATATCTTCCTTCTTCAATGCACCTGGTAGCACTGAAGTTTTGTGTCGATAACATTATGTCTTCAAGTGAAACTTGGAGGTTGTCCTTGCTATTTTTCTGTAAATTATGACACTCACAACTTTGTAATTCAAAATACTGTTAAGTTCTTGTTTCACATTTATTAGATTGGAATCTCCAATTACTTCAACAATACCAGTCCTCAATCCATGCCAAATTTTTTTGGAAAACTCAATTGCACTAAAAATACGACACAACTTAGCTTTGGGTTGAAATGGAGCCATACTACCTGCTGCAAAAAGCATCCCTAAGTATATTCTATTGAACCCCGTTAGAAGCTAAACATTGAAATGGCCTGTACACACCTATAACTTACGAGTCATATTCCCACACAATGCGGCGACAATGATGGTAGATGCGCGGGGTGGTGGCGGCGACGGTAACAGGTGGCTGTGACAGGTGATGGGGGCGGCAATGGTGGTGAATATAAAAGTAATTGATGTTAAAGGAGGTAGTGTAGTTATTTTAAGGATTGAGGGATTTGTGTTGTAAATTATTTCATTAAGGGTATTATAGATATATTAGGTAAAGATGTTTAAATTAATGAATAAAAAGAAGAGTATTTTGGGTAGTTCAAAGTTGTAATATGAGAAAAAGTTACTAGTATGGATATAGATATACAAACTGGACCAGACTTGTAATACCAATTACATGATTAATTTTTTATATGGGAACACACTAATACATCGTATACATGTAAAATTTCAAACAAGTTACTTTAGACGGACTTTTTGTAATACCATCAACTCTATACTTATTATTATATGTCAATAACTCAACAAACCTATGTATGAGTTATGACTTACTTATTATATACTCCGTATAATTTTACATACAAATCCTACTTTTGTACATATTACAATAGCATGGACATAAATACTAATTTTCTTTTAAAATGGTATAGATGATATATCGTAGTAGTGGCTAGCAACGATAAAGGATTGAAGGACATTATAAAAAAAAAAAAAAAGTTACATTCAAAATAGTTACTTACTTGAAAATAAAAAGCTTTCTCTAGTTCTTTGAGGATGATTTCAATTGTTGGACGCTTTGCTTGAGTTTCCGCCAAACATTGATACGCAATGTTCGAAAATGTGTCCAAAGAATCTTGATTGAGCCCTCCATTGAGCCTAAAGGTGTTCTCATCAGCTTCCCTCAATTTAGGATCTATAATTTCCTCTAATGTTCCCTCATGGAAGCATCTTCTTGCTATTGATGGAAGCCCTTTCTCATTGTTGACGTTGTAAATACTGTCATATGCCAACCTCCCACACATGATTTCAAATAACACTACTCCAAAAGAGTATATATCTGATTCCTTTTTCAGCTTACCTGTACTCATATATTCCGGGTCCAAATACACTTCTGTACCGGCAATATTAGAGGTAATGAGGGTGCTACCTTGTTGATTTGCATGGTGTAACTTGGAGAGCCCAAAATCACCAATCTTTGCCACCCAGTTATCGTCCAATAGAATGTTAGCGCTCTTAATATCACGGTGTACTATCATTTCCTTGTCCTTTGTACTAGAGTGGAGGTAATGAAGTCCATGCGCAATATCAAGGCATATTTGCAAACGTTCAGCCCAAGTAAGATTAGTCATCTTATCATGGTTCCCAAAATAGTCATCAAGGCTTCCATTAGAAACATACTCGTATACAAGTATCATTTCAGGACCCTCAACGCAAAATCCAAGAAGAGAGACAATATTCCGATGCCTACAATTACTAAGCATTTCAATTTCTGCAAAGAACCCTTGTTCTCCTTGCCCGTCTACTCTACTAGAGATGCGTTTAATAGCTACAATGCTATTTCTCTTAGTCAATTCACTGTTATTCTTTTCTTCAACCGCCGATAAATTGTTTCCATCAAAATGGTCAAGTTTTGCTTTGTATACCATACCATATCCGCCTGACCCAATGCAGTGTTTAGCAGAAAACTTATTGGTTGCAAACTCTATATCACTCAACTGTATTTTTAAATGATCCAAGTTTTTCCCCTGAAACACATTGTGTCAAAAGGAAAGGAGAGTATTGCAACCCATGCTAGTAAAGGATGAGTATTCAATAATGAAATAAATGAGCCTTTGTAAAACAAAATATACCATCCAGAAACCAAAAGTTTTAAGAGACAACATGTCAAAACGATTCCTTAATTCATTTGAGTTAATTTGTTGTATAAGATAAAACTCTAATATGGATAAACTAAATAAAGGACGAATACTACACGAAAATTAAGCAACCCGTGCCTTCAACTCATACTTTACACCACCACATATGTTTCGTGAGTATTATTTTATTTACCACAATCATTTTAATGTTGAAGGTATCAGTTAATTACCTTCAAGCGGTTGTAGGATGTAGCTTCCATTGCAGATGTGGAATGTTCCTTAAATTGTAATTTCAACAACAATAAATATATTAAATAAAAGGTGGACAAAAAAAATCAAAGGAATGACAAGCTTACATGAATTTTATCATGTCTTTGTTGAAGTTCAAACGCTCTCTCAAGTGTTTTGACAATCTGATCCGTACTTGGACGTTGTGCTCGTAACTCCTTCAAGCAACAATATGCTGTTTCCGAGAAGATGTTTAATGAATCCAAATCCATTTGTTTAAATAGATCATGATCAATCATATCATTCAGTGTTCTGTCTTCATAATGTGCTCTGGCCAATCGAGTAAAATACCGGTTATCTTTGCCTTGAAAATCAGCTGCTTTTCTTCCAAATAGGACTTCAAATAAAACAACTCCAAAGGAGAACACATCTGACTTAGTGGTCAGACCTCCGGTTTTTTCATATGCTGGGTCCATGTAATGTAATGTGCCATTATATTTACTAGTAAGATGAAGTTGATGCCTTTTAGCTCTCATAGCGAATCCAAAACCACATAACTTGGGTTCCCAGTTGTGATCTAAAAGTATTTTGGAGCTCTTGATATTACCATGTATGACACTATGATTGACATCAGCATCGTAATGAATGTAACGCAACGCATGTGCAACGCCAACACATATCTTCAATCTTTGAATCCATGTGAGGGTTGACCCACTTAGATGTTTGTCTAGACTTTCATTGGCCTCATACATGGTTACGTGAAATGCTTCATCTGGACTGTCATTAACCTTAAAAATAGATACGATATTTTTGTGCTTTAGTATTTTGGACATTAGCAGCTCGTTGATCGCACCGTTTACTTGCAGGCATTCTTGTACTACAACATTGATCAGCTCTCCAAAATGCAAGAGTTGTCCTTTGTAGGCCTTTGCATAAGTATCTTGTGAGATGAGATTTTCATCAGCAAAGTTGTCGGTGGCTGATGCTATCTCTTCCATTGGGAATTCTAAGCTACAAGCATAATCAACTAAAGATGAAAAATCTATGTTTTGGGAAGACGAAGACATGATGTTGGCGTTGATCAGAATAAGACTAAAGATGTGGCTGATGCTAAATTAAAAGGAGGGAGATTGGAAAAAGGTAAGGAAGTGGAAGAGAAGGTTCGATCAGGCAAGCAGAAGAAGAACATCCAAGGCAGGCATGTAGTTACTTCAATGACAAGTGACCCTATATATGTCATACACGACCTCGACAGCTTTAAAGCAACATGGCTTGGATCAGTGGTAAACATCCTGGCTTCTAGATACAAAGGTTAGAGGTTCGATCCTCATCCCATGAAAAGGACGTAGGTACAACCTGAAATTAGCCTCTCTGCCTAGGTAGAGGTAAGCCATGTTTACATCTTAATCTCCTCATACACCGTCGAGGTATTAAGGCCCAAAAGTCCAAAACCCATAGAAGACGGCAGTGGCAGTTCCTTCTCGACAACTTTAAAGCTACTTCAAATGAACCAACTCAGTCACAAACTACAAACGGTCCAACCCAAAGCCTAATAATCAGGAAGTGTCAAAAGAAAAAAAAAAAAACAAGATATTTGCATCCAATAGTAATAAGAGCTTGACCTTCATAAGATTTGTTTGAGACACAAAAATTAATGAGGAGCTCTTAAAAAACATAACAAGATGGATGGATGCATTGAACAGAAACGACTTTGGTCGAATTCCTAGTCAGAGAAATGATCTACCAAAATACCATTAATAAAAAAAAAAAAAAAACATCTCTCATTTAACTTACAAAAATAGCAATATGGTTGACACGTGGTCGTACATGGATTACGTGCCGTTTCTATCATTCAAAGTTGGAAATATATCAAACTATAGCAAAAAATCTAGAGTATGTGTCAACCTGGGTTTTCGTGAGTATCTAACTTTAAAACAGAGTACGGGTTGTCCCTGTGGTTTGTGGAGAAGATTTACAGATAGAGTTGCTGGCAACGACGGCAGGCAGAGGCGTAGAGCAGTCAAAATAGGTGCCTACTTCACAGCCAGTGTGTTTGTTAAAGTTTGGTGTTGTATGTTTGTGAAAAGGATTATGTTTGTATTTTTTTTTTCTTTCAGTTAGAGGTTGTTATAAGTGAATGAGATGGATACTATTTTCTGTTATTGGTTAGGATTTGTTTGCAGGGGTCAGATAGAAGAAGAAAAAAGGATGAGAGAGTCGGTACATATACAAGTGATAGTGTAAAGTAACTCCAATCCCGTCTTCCTCGGGTTTTTGGTCCCAATACCGTCTTCGACAGTGTATGGGGAGGTTGATATGTAGACAGCCTTACCCCTACCAAAGGTAGAGAGGCTGCTTCCAGGTTCTACCATAGGTAGAAAATGACCTCCAGCCTTGCTGGGCATGAGGATCGAACCCATGACCTCTGTTTCCAGAGGCATGAGCTTCAACCACTGATCCAACCTAGTTAAAAAATATAACTAATTGCATTTTTGGTCCCTGTGTTATCACACTTTTCGCATGTTTGGTTCAAACTTTTCATTTGTTGCATTTTTGGTGCCAAAAGTGTGCATTTTTCGCAAGAATGGTTCAATTTAACGATTCCGTCAGTTATCAACCGTTAAGTGAATCATATGCACTTCATGTGAGGAGCAGTATCGTCTATTTACATAAAAGGGACCATTCTTGCAATTTTTCTACATCATCGTCATTTATCACCAACAACACCAGATCTGTAAAATACTGGGAACACCATTAGATCACATTAATCTATCTGCAATAAATTACACTATATTTTTGTCTTTTTTTTTTCTCTGTTTCCAATAACCAATTAAAATTAAGATCAAAATTGATAATACCACCAGATCATCAACAATTAACATGAAATTTTAAATCTAAACCAATCTCTAACAATAATATTTACAACATTAATCTTAATGACATTCATAATCAACTCTATAGCCATACAATAAACAAACAACCTTGATCCAAACTTTAAAAATCTATAAAATCAAATATCCAATAACAATAAAAATAACCTCACTAGCACATAACAAATCATTTACATATATCTATACATATATATAATATTATAAATAATAAAAAAAAAATGAACACATGAAATTTTACTTTTTACATGTGTTTTAAGGTTGGAAGATTAGTTGCAAAAAGAAACCAAAATTTTACTTTCCCAATTGATGTCTTCACCCGGTACCACCTGCCAGGCCTCCACTTTGACTCTTGTTTGGTGAGATTAATCGTGGTCTTTGTGATGGCGACGGTGATGGAATATCGTTTAGATGGTGAAGTTGCGCGGTTGTGGTCGGGGATAATGGTAAGATGGTTCAAATCCGGCCAGATCAAGATCAAACGGGTATATCTAGTTCAGATTTATATGTATTTGTAATTTTGTATGTATATGATTTTGGATCTGACCGAAATATAGATATACCTATTTGGGTTTGTGTGTTTATATGCATATGGTTTTGGAGTTCTTTGATTTTTGATTATGGATTTTTAGAAGGAGATGAATAAAGGAGGAGGAAGGAGATGAATAAGAGGGGGAGATAGAGAGTGTTTGTGTGTGTCTAATCAAATAGAAATAATGTTGGTACAAACCTTAGGGACGAAAATGTAATTAACTTTATATAAAAATTGCAAGAATGGTCCTCCATTTTGTAAATAAACGATATTGCTCCTCACATAAGGTGCACATGATCCATTTAACGGTTGATAACTGACGGAATCATTAAATTGGACCATTCTTGCAAAATATACATACTTTTGGTACCAAAAATGCAACAAATAAAAAGTTTGGACCAAACGTGCGAAAAGTGTAATAACACAGGGACCCAAAATGCAATTAGCTCTAAAAAATATGAAATGGTCTGCAGGTGTTTGGTAGAAGAAAAAAACGATGAAGATAAGTACAGAGAGGTAATATATTATTTTTAAATATTGGAAATTGTTTGGAAGTGTTAGGACAGATAATATTATTATAAGAAAAATGTAGGCGTTACTGTCTAAGGTAGATTAATATTATGTGTATTTGTCTAATGAAACATTAATATATCATTGAGTAATATCACCGTGTATTACACGAGACATTAATTACGTATAATTACCCGTTACATTGTCACCTCATTCGCGAAGGCACCGGACTTTTGACGGGCCAGCCCTTTTTTATGCACCGTTTTCCCACCGTTACATTGTCACCTTTGTCTGCTGTTAACGTGTACAACTATACAAGTGTGATTGAGCAGTAGCTTTGCTCCAGCAGCAGTTTTTTTAAAGAAAGGGAACAAAACTCGGAGTATATGAAAATCTGAAGGACGACTACACTATATATCGGTTTCATCAATGTTTTTCTCTATAACATCAATGCAACATCCCACAGATTTCCCCTCGGACATGGCCTTGGCAAGATGAGCCCTCGCTCTTTCATGCCGGCGCAGGATTTGGATAGTGTTGAGTAAAGCCCATCGGACTTGAGAATCTGCTTTCTTCTGAGTGAATCCTAAGCTTTTCAGCAACCCATCCAACTATTTCACAAAACGGATATTACTTTTAAAATAGACTAGATCGTTATGAAGTACTGATGGTATTAATTTTGATATAGACTATCTTCTATTCGTGTTACAAAGATCCATCAACTTTTGAATTCACGAGAGCCTGCTATGTCATCATTATGATTTATGCCCAAGTATAAGAGACTACAATTTCATGTATCAATTTGATCCATATTAGAAAAGAAAAACCAATTTAGACATATTTAGTATACAAACCAATTGGGACATATTTCTTACCAAATATGATTTCAGATACATGCAACTAATGCTTTTTTTTTGTTAACCTTGGGTATCTCACTCGCTTTGTCAGCAGGCGAATCCCAAGAGCTGACTCGCTTTAAAAGCCCGGATTTAGAGCAGGTGAACCTATGTGGCCACTAAGATATCTTTTTTTAAGGAAACCAAGATTTGAACCTAAGGAGTTTCACCTTTTTAGAGACACATACCCAACCACTGGACCATTTAGTATAATGCTAAAATGGACATAATCAGTATAAAACCCCAGATTCTCTATTTCACATTCACTTCTTCTGAAAGAATTGAAATTCAAATTATGTGTTGGTCCGTTCCACAGAAAATGATGTTTAAAGAAGTCTAATAAAATGCAAGAAAGTTTACCGTGTTAACATCCGAAAGACCTCCTTCAGCATAACCATAAAGAAGATATTCGGTTGCAACTCCTGCTAATGCTATACATGAAAACTTGTTCAACATCTGAACATGTACCCTCATTAGTAACTTATTTTGGGCATCTCTCAATGCATTTAGGTAATATTGGTTAGTGGTATTGAAGTATCCCAATTATTAGTACAAGTCCATCCCAAAGTCAACTCACTAGATTGAAAAATAGCTTTCACAGACTTAGAAGACCACTTGCAGTTTATACTCGTAAAACAGTAGGAGTATACTTAATCCACACCATTAATTTCTTTTCTCATGAAAAATACAGTTTTTAAAGGATTTTGTAGATAAAGATGAGACATACCGTGGCTGTTACTCTTCCTGCGCTTATCTGCAAATAAACTTGCGCACTTTAGGCAAAGTCTACATACACAAACTCCAACAAGAACTTAGATCAATTCATCTTCATTCTCAACTTTCATTTTAGAGATTACTTTACCAAGATGTGTGTATAAATGTGGATCATATACCAGATTATGTAATAAATTTCCTTTCATTTTGTCCCCAAAAACTAAAATAATTATAATAAAACTAATTGTTTCATGTTATAATATCATTTAAGTTTGAAGAGAAAAAATGACACAATTTGTTATATTTAGAAGTTCATCTGTAGTTTGCGCAGAACCCGTTCTAGAACAATATACAAATACACAATAATTTATTTTCATACAAGTTTTATTTTAACATAGGGTTTATGTTCAAAATAACCCTATGCTAAAATATATTATCTTCAAAATTTACAAGGGTCTGAGTGGGGAAATTTATAGAATCACTACAACTCGTAGGAAAAGCAATGACAATTTGGAGATGAAGTAAATTTACAAACTTAAACTTGGGAAGTAGAATTAGAAACGAGGAGACGACAATATTGACCCTGCACTCGTGAAGTGGAAGTTTTTTAGTGTACACTCTCCTAAATTTTTATATCCAAAAATTCAGAATACTATTGTAAATTGTAATGGTGCTGAACCCAGATTGAGCCATTTTGACACAATTTAAAGGGACATGCAGGTCAGCTCAACATAATTTAAGCCATTTTGACCCATTTAAAAAATTACCCATTCCAACTTGAATATCTGATCTACTATTTAACTCTGAAAAGAATGACAAAAGAAAAAGGCTTACTTGTTCAGTAAACTCAAAATCCACAAAAACAGTCCCTGCTTGAACATTAAGTGATCCTTCCCTCTGAAAAGCTTCCAAACTTGACAGACTATATGCCTTGGGAAGAATTCCCAGCAAATACGCAATCAAGAAATGTCCAGCTTCATGCTGCAGGAAGAAAAATATTCAACTGTTTTTCTAGATAACACATGGCACTAAAAATGTTAATTGAGAAACAGAGATGTATAACTTGAATAACTCGGTTGTGATACTTTTGACTGATGTTATGGCCAATGGTATCAAGAAAAAGGTTGCTGAGTCCTCCAGCAAAAGCGACCTGTGATCAATCAACTTCATTAGTCTGCTATTAAGACATACAGAACTACATGTGTACAGTGTTCAACAAATCTCAGCTTATAGAATCTCATTCTATGAGAAGACAGATTTAATTTAGAAACAGTGCTCTATTTGTATCAGTTTTGGTTTTGCATGGCCGAGTGATACTAGTTTCCTTTAACCTTTGGGCAGGGTTTATTCTTATTGACATGTTGAAAACCTTTTTTGTTAACCTCTTGCTTTGTAAAGGCTAAAGTTCATCAAGACATGGAAACTCTCAAGGGAAAGCTGTACAACACTCATAGATGATTATCATATAATCTTTCAACCTTAGAAACACGATATCACTAACCATTGTGAAAACCTCATCATATCAAATCACAGCCCAAGGCCAAGATAGAAAAATGCAGATCTCAAATTCAAAAATGACCACTTTCTCTGCAAGAAATTCAATTGGTGGATCTTGAAAACTTAAGAATATCAAGTATGCTTAGACACAAACACCAAAGCAATAGGTTGATATTTGAGTGCTTGCTGGTATAAATGTGGATCATATACCAGATTACAACAGATACAGGAAAAAATATATGGAATACATACCAAGTCCAATGTCCATAGGAAAAAGACTGGCAATGAAATATATAAGAGCTCTTCAGGGCCAAAATCAAATACATTCCAGGCAGAAACAATGCCCAACAAAGCTGCAATCAACAAATTTCTTTCTATAGCACCCAGGGTGTTGTCCTTTGGGGATAGAAGTGACGATGCCTCTATGCCGTTCAGTTTTAGTTCGCTTAAGGTGTATAGCCTTTGAGGTACCTGTATTAAATCCTCTTATTCAGTCATGACAATTTTAAACTGAACACGGTGAAAAGTGTACTGTTATTGAAGGTTATAAGTATCTGCAACATACCTAACAAATAACCACAACCTACCAGGTTTCACTTGCTTGTGTACAAAAAGTACCCGCATGATTAAAACCAGATCACAAAAAAAATAAAAACATACTATATAGTTTGTTGTGTGAATTTGAATACTAACTTTTTTTGACAAGCAAACTCACAGTTATCTTTTGGTCTTTTGGGACCATAGAGCATTCCCTCCTCCCTCACCCACTTAAAAAATTCATCACTTTCTATAACCAAATATTGCACTGCCATGAGAAATCAGCCAGAAACATATAACCTTATTGACCCTCGTATTCACTCGACTCCATATATGCGTACGAACAAATGGTTCTCAAATTTCACATTTATAGTTGGCGCACATTTACCATTACCTAGACCCACATCCCAAATAAGTCTAAAATGGTTAATCCTGGTAATAACAAGACTAAAATGGTAAAAATTAAGTTAAAATCACCCAAAACATAAAAACTTATAAATACCTAGACCCACCTCACAAATAAGTCTACTAATGCTATTTTGTAACAAAATATCCCTTAATATTAATGTATTGGTCTTAATACCTATACGATACCCTGACAATTAATATAAATATATATTATATGATTTATATGTTAGTGGCTGTACCTGCTGGGCTGTACCAAAGCATTTGAGACCACCTAAATTAGATTGTAAATCTTGTTTAACAAGAGAGAGTGCAGCTCTGTCATCACCTTTACTGAGCTCCTTATCTACTTGTTCCAATAACCCTTTTCGCAATTCACCATTTATTATTGTTTCTGCTTCTGATGATGATGATGAAGAAAGGCACTTTACATAATTATGATTTACAAAAATCCTACAACTATTATATGGTATTGAATTTGAACCACCACCACCTAATAATCTCCACTTGAAACTCATCCATTGTGATTGTGGCACTGTGGTGGAGGACAAAACCAAACCACCATTCATACCCTTTAACGATGATGAAAAGCACCTAACTATATTTTTAAACTGTGATTTATTAGAAATTTGGAGCAATATTTGTGTTCCTTTTCAGCCCTGAACCCATCATTTCTCCACCACTTGTATTCCCTTCATACAAATTAAATTTTTTCAAGTTAGAAAAAGTTATATTTTTTTGTCCTTCAAGTTGTTAACATTGACACTTTCAATGCCTAATGTTGGCAAACCCTCCATTCTAGTTATCGTCCTTGTGACTAACGACATTGGTTTTTGGCCGTGAGTTCAACACACATACCTAAATGTGAGGGCACTTTTGTCCAGACAATCTTAAAAGATGCAAAGTGAAGGACTATTTGAGGGACGAGAATTGTAAATACGTTAATCAATATTTAAGATTAACCATATACAATTTTTTCAGAGATATACTTTCCGTATTGTTATAAAGTGTAAAGAATTGTTAAAGATTTTAAATGTAATATATATAATTCGGTTAACCTTATTGTTCATTAGAATTTTTTATTGCACTGGGTTATCTTTTACAAACAAGTTGCAAAATTGAGTAAAAAATCACACCGCCATAGTTGATGGTAGAAGGTTATTTTTTATTTTAAATGACAAATATAATACACTATTAAATTATATCATATAATGATTTATTATATCATTGTTAAGGATAGATACTTGGTCTATATTATAAGAGGCAAGAGTCTTTCCAACTCCATCTAAGTGGTGATAGGGGGGTCACTTGACTACTCTTTAAAAAAAAAAAATTTCTAAAATGTCTATGTAGCCTATGTAGAAGTTTAAAGGATCCTCAAATGAACCCCTTGATATAAAAAGGTGTTGAAAAAAAAGTGATATAGGAAAAAGAAAGGGAGTGTTTATGTAAATACTTTGTAGGAATTCCTTTGGTATCAAAACCTTATATACAATGTGTGCAATTCCATTTAGTTTACAAGTCCTGAACATTTGTTTATTTTTTTAATAACATATGGTTGTTAATATGTAAGTTTAAACTAATAAATGAAAATAAAGTAATGTGATTAAATGGTATTTTTTAGGAAATTACAGATTGATGCAACTTGTAATAGATTTTATTGGAAGGATGTTGAGGAACGAAGACAGTGGTTTGAGTGTACCCTAAACTTTGAAATCTTATTAGATAGTGTTGTAAGAAACAACCCAATATGACTTGTTCTCTTTGACCTTTCATCGTCAGTCATTTACGGATGAGCGAATACCTCTGGGTTCGACTCGTCTTTGGTTCATCTTTGTGTTATTCGTTTCCATGAGAACGAGTTTTATTATCTTTTTTTTTCTTTTTGAAAATTTTTAAGTGTAATAAAATAAAAGGTGGGTCCAAAACTATTCTTTAGTAATGGGTTTGTATAGCAAGATTAGTCTATCGATAGTGTTTTGCTGATGTAGCGTTGACTGAGACTGAGACTAGTTTTTTTAAGGACTAATTTTTAGTATTGGGCGACCCATAAAAAATTTGACTTTTATAAATGGCATAATATATGAGTCATAACCCGGATCATTTCTACTCTTGAAAAATCCGTTCAAAAACTCACTTACTAATTTTACAAGGGAAATGATATATCCTACTAAGGCTTCTCACAATAGAGACATGACCGAGCTTCGATGGGCTCGTCCACTATGGCTCTATTGTGAGCACCTTGTCGACGGCTCCATTCTTCGCTCACCATCGACCCATCGACATGGTTTGATGAGAAAAGAGAGGAGAGGTGGATCAGGCTTTACTTACTTTATTGTTTTTTTTTTTGTTTTTGGTTTATATGTATATATTTGGGTTTGTAGGGATTTCAATGAACAAGAAGACATTGACAACTAAAACATTATATTTAATATATTTTCTTTTTAGCCCCTAACTTGTAGTGGTATATATAAAAAGGATTATTCTTTAAACCTTATATATCTTTTTATTTAAATTCATATAATGTTTCAAATTTATATAATCTATGATATATTATAAAGCAGATTTCTCTTAAATTTTCAACATTAAACTTGAAATTTTCAATATTGATTTTAAGTATTTCCTTAAAATGACCCTATTATCTATTTTATAATTACTTAAAATAACTATAATACTATTTATCTCTTCTCAAATCTCAACAAATCATCTTTTTTCTCTCTTATCCCTAAATCATTTATTCCTCCAATTTATTCAAAATCTTTTATCTCAAAAACCGTACGTCGATAAATTATAAAAATTGTATGGGTGTTCTTAAAATTTTATGCTATTTCATTAGAGATGTCATTCGATATACTTTCAACAAATTTTTAAATCCGATGACGGAGCCCATACGGTTAAGACATTTGACTATCATACTCTATGACCTAGGAATCACCACCACCGTTTCACCGCCGCAAAGCGCGGGTACTTGCTCTCTTATTTTTTATTAAAAAAATAGTTTTATTTAATTTTAGGTATATAAAAAATAAAATAAATAAAAGTTGTGGAAGATGTGTTATTGTAGGTGAGTGTGGAAGAGGTGGATGAGTGGAAAAACATAAAATCAAGAACGAAAATTAATAAAGTCACGTGTCATATTTTAATAGTTTTAAAACTGTATTTAGAAAGGATTAATTATTTTTCCATTTTACAAACACCTAATTGGCTCATTTAACTCCTGAGTTTTACAATTTGTTCTGTATGATAGCCTAGTTCAACCAAAAAAAAAAAAAAAAAATCGTGTCCTTGATTTTAACTGGCTGATGTGGAGTATGAGACCACATTTAAAGCCAAACATTGAAGTAACAAAGAAGAGAGAGGATAAGGAAAATAAAATGTCTGTTGGCCTTGACGTTGGGATTGGGCGGGTAGAGATATCCCGGCAGAAAATAACAGCGGCAAGTAAAGTCAAAGGGGACGGTCAACGGCGTGCAGGTGTATTAAAAATGGTGGACAGACAGCTATCAAAGGGCAACTTTAAAATGGCTCTTTCTCTACTCAAACAATTGCATCTCTCTGCCTTCTCTTCTTGTTCTTCTTCTTCCAAACAAGTACATTTTCTATTCCTATTCCTATGTTCTTTCTTTTTCTTTTTCATTTTATTTATGTATTCTGAATGTTAGGTACTTGACAAATTATTAATTTTATCGAGGTTATTAATTTATCGAGTATTGATACATAGAGGTTCTGCTGTATAGGTTCCCAAAAGAGTCTCATCAGTAGAGGAATTAAATCTAAGCATGACTGAGACATCTACTCTGCAACCATTATTTGACTCCATTCTCGGTTCAATCAAGAGTAGCCTTGAATCTTCACCATTGGATGAGGTAATTTTGTTTTCCTTCGGATGAGAGTAGGTAGAAAATGACCCAATCTTAATTAATGAATCTGCAAGATTCTTATATAAGTCGAACCCTTTTACGTCACCCCACTTAAACTAAGGGCCTGAAGTTGTTCTGTTTTAGTAGAACTGCTCGCTATGTTAAGTCGTCTATGTTTTGACTACTTGCTCCTCATCTTTTATCGTCTATTTTAACTTAATTATTGGTTCAGCTGAGTAATTTGTTAGATTGAATAGGAAAGGAGTTGTTAAATTCTTATACATCAGATCTCTTTGTTTGGACTGCAGACACTAACCGGTGAAGACGGTAACTTGTACCTTGAAGATGATGATATAATTGACAACAAGTAAGGTATTCTTCTATTTTGAAAAGTGCCAAACTATACCTCTTAATATTTTATTGGATGTGTATGCATCTTTCGTTTTCAAAGTCAGTTGTCTTTACACAAGTGTGAATTTTAGACGACTCTCAACTCATGCTTAAAAAGATCATAAATGACATGATCCTCTGTATATCTGTGTTGTAAAGACACAAAATAAAGCTAGTAACCCATCATCACAAATTATTCAGGAATTCCAATTAGTTGGACCTATTTTGTTGTTGATAGGGGGTGCTTCTGTAAGCTTATTGCAAAGAGGTTACGCTTATTAGCTTGTGATGTTACAAATCTCTTTTGAGTAAGCATCTCAACTTTGACTTCTCAAATTTTCATTTGAGTCCCCAATCTTTGTGGCTCATGCCCTCGTACTTTCTGTTTTGCAACTTTCTCCCTTTTGAGAGCTTTAATAGTTTAATGTCATCCACTTAGGGCTCTCAGTTTGATATCTAGTTCCATCAAAAGGGTTCCAAATTTAGAGGTCGGCCAAATTGTTGGGAAACAAGTCAATTGTAACTATTGATGAAACTTTAACTAAGTCAACCAAATTATAAACAACTGATAAAATTTAGTCTTGGAGGCACAATTGGTAGAATGGCAGATACAGTTAGTCAGATACAGTTCAGCAGTTCTCAATATTGAAAAACTAGTAGTTAGTTAGTTACATGACAATATGACATTGTCTTGGTTTACTGTCCAACCTAACTTATTAGGCATTCACTGTGGACTGTGGAGGTTACATACTCCTATTTTTATGCAAATTTAGTTCATTCTTCTAACATGCATCAACTTTACTTTCCTTGTTTTATAAGACAATCAGTATCGTTTTCTAATGATATGTTTTGAAAGTTGAAGGCAAGTTGTGCAGCATGAAGCGGGTCACTTTTTAGTTGGCTACTTGCTAGGAATTTTACCAAAAGAGTACAGCTTTTCCAGCTTGGAAGATGTGAAGCAAGACAAAGTTGCTGTTGC
The DNA here is from genome assembly GCF_010389155.1 of Erigeron canadensis. NCBI lineage: Eukaryota > Viridiplantae > Streptophyta > Magnoliopsida > Asterales > Asteraceae > Erigeron > Erigeron canadensis. Next base: position 19,794,580 of record NC_057768.1, read on the forward strand.
AAGTGTAAAATTTATAGGCTTTGAATTTTTGGCAGAGGTAATTGCAAGAACTTCTTTACTTTTCACTCCATTTAAAAGCAACACATATGATATATGACCATTATTTACAGCCTCCATTGAATAGTTAGATCTGTATATCTACTTCTTCATAAGTTAGCTATTATTTTCTCCAAAATGATAGCTAAATGGTCTGCTTGCTGGGCAACTCCAGGATAGGTCATAGGTTAAAAATATATTGGTTGTAGTTTTTCCTCCATTTTTCTAGATATAGTTTGTTGTCATTACATCTGAACATTCTTCCTATGAAGTCTGTTCGTAATGTCATTAGGTTATGTAAAATCTGCTTCTCCATTTATTAAAAAAAAGGCTATGTTTTATTATGCAGTTAGAAGATAAAGTGCAATTGAAGAAAAAATCACATGAAGCAAAGCCAGGTCATCGGGTAAGCCTGTTATTTCCTATACTATTGCGCTCTTGCTATACCTTTAATTCTGGATGGGTAGACTGGATTTTCTTTCAATGAGGCGGCAGTTTTGATCCATTTACGTGGGAATGGGTTGATTTGGGCAAGATTTCATTATAACTGGTTAACAGCCTTGCTTAAAAATGGAATGGGCCAAGCGGGTCAAATGGATTGAAGCTGACCAGGGTATTATTCAAATGCTTGTAGCCTCAGAGAAAGGTGTATTCAAACCAGTTGAATATCAGTTTGTAGTATAAATTTTATAATAATCATTTTTTAATATCTTTATGTTTAAAAAAAGGATAGAGTTTGTAGGGGGTCAACCCTGATTCGATCCATTTTGACACATCGTTATTAGTTTCAAGTTTTGACCTCATCCCTACTTGATCCCATTATGCCACCTGCCTATCTTTTCTATAGTGTGCCTCTTTTTGGAAAATATTAGAAGTTTCAAGAAAGTAGCTCGATTATAAAGCATGAGACTATGAGAGTTTGTATGAGTCGTTCTAGAACTTCCTAAACAAGGGAACTTGCAAGGTAAGTTCTTTTGTCGTATAAATTGGTGGTGTAATAGACATAAGGACAAGTAGAGTGATGAAATCACTGTTACCAAGTTCATTAAAGGCTGTAACAATTCATTATAACGTATGGGTAAGTAACATTTCAAATTTTAGACACATGGCAGCTATTTTAATATCCACATCCGTAGTTGTCAGAACTAATCTTTTGATCACTTCTTGATTTCCTCTCTGTAGCAGAAACATATTAATTCGTTTTTAGTTGACTTTAGCATCATAGACACGTCTAACATGCTCTGTTTCATAATGCATGCAGGCTAATAAGAACAAGCTATCTTCCACGGTCAGTAATCGTATTCTCTTGAATTTATTTAGGTTGCAATATTTAATTTCCATCAATATCTTCTTTTCCCATTGTGTATTGAGAACTTTAAAGAACAATACAAGTACAACTACATCATACATTAAAGTTATTTAACAAAGAGGATAGGGAAAGAGGGCCAGTCGGCCGGCCAGACTAACCATACATGGATTAAGCACAAAGCACCACGATTATCCACTACTTATCTTCTGTATTGCCTTATTTGGTTGGTTTCCACAGGTTTTATGCAAGTTCGCCTGTGTGATTGTCGGAGGCTTGGTAGCAGAGCATCTGGTCTTTGGATACTCAAAAGGGCATCATGCAGATGTTGAAAAAGTATGTTCTTCAATCTTCATGTTTCATCTTTGTTTTCTAGAGGTGTCAATTTCAACTTGTTGATACGGGTTGCATTTTATTTTAAAAAGTTTGAATTTAATTTTTTTTAAAAAGCCTAATGGGTTGGATAGATTAGAAAAGCACTGGCGCATAGAATGTCACGACTCATTTTGATCAAGATACATTATTATCACCATAAGATCGGTTCTGTAATCAGATTGTTATACTTAGGACAAATACTATGTGCAGTTAAACCAAACCTGACCAGTTTCTAAAAGTTTATCTGCTTTGCCCCGTTGCCCAACCCCAAACCTGGTAGACGCTTCATTTGGTGTTTTCCTTAACATATGCCTATGAGATTGCTCATGTCATCTTGATCCAACAGTTGGACAGAGTTCTTAAATGGATGCATTTCACGGAAGATGAAGCAAACACTCTGATGAGATGGGCTGTACTGAACACCCTCCTAATATTAAATCGTCATGATGAAGCTAGATCAACATTAGTGGAGGCCATGGTTGATGGAAGATCGATTGGAAAGTGTATTGATATGATAGAAAGTACAATAAATGATCACAAAATCTAACCTTCTCAAATATTGGGCATCATGCCGTTAGTTTGCTTCAAGAACACTTTGCAGTCAGTCATTGGAACTTACATACTTGTAAGTTTCATATTGTACATCATCTGATGCTGTAAAAACCATACACAGCTACTTGGAAATTTCACAATGTAATCTCCTTATCATCAACATTCATCCCACTGCAGTGCAGGGATATATAGATTACAGACTTAGTTATGTTTCAAAGTGCAGCGCAGCACATTTAAAGAATCTTTCAGTTTGTTGTATCTCTTGATTGCAATTGTATGTACTTGAACTCATTAGAAAATTGATTCATTTTGTGCTATTAAGTTACTACAACCTTGCTATGAAAACAGATGAAACATACTTGATAATCCTAAGAGACCATATACTCCTTTAAAACATATACCAAAACAATCGACATGAATCAACAGAATTTAAACAAAAATTAAGCACCATGATATAAAGTTGATGAAACAAACAGTTGATCAAAAACTGAAAGTGTAATGCATTGCAGCAGGGACATTATGCATACATTAAATCCATAGAACATTGTAGCATCAACTAGAAGTCAAACATCAAATCAATCCATCTCTTAGTAAACAAACTAAATGTCTATCTAATAGAGACTCCTTGTTTTGATGAGTTAAGTGAAACAAAAGACGATTTAGATCTTAACATGGTACTAGAGTCATCACACCAAATATTGGGCACTAAAGCTTATAATCCATAGTATTAAAACCACTTCTAATCAGTCGCATCAAATCAACTATCAAAGTGAAAAAACAAATAAATTAGACTAAAACAGCAAACTAATCATATTTGAAGAAAAAAGGTGGAAGAAATCTAATTAAACAAAAGATAAGATAATATGCATTGATAATAAAGCCAATAATACCACTACATAGAGAACTGATTTCAAGTAAGAAACATATTCTATAATACAAGAATCTCCATAAAAACTATCCTTGAGGTGCTTCTTAAAACTCTTGAGAAGCAGATCCAATTTCACCCTTTTCCTTACCACTTCCACCCTTCTTTGGCAACAAAGTGGAATGAATATTTGGCAAAACACCTCCATTTGCAATTGTCACTGACCCCAGTAGCTTACTTAGCTCTTCATCATTCCTTACTGCCAACTGTATATGCCTTGGTACTATCCTTGTCTTTTTGTTATCCCTTGCTGCATTTCCAGCCAACTCCAATACCTGCAAATTCATCCATTACCAATCAATTTCACACAAAAACCCCAAAATCCAAATTTACATATACATACAACAAATCAATTATTGTATATAGTTATCTCAATATATAATAATGAAAATAGAAACACATACATACTATATCAATATATACATACACAATCAATTAATTTAATAATTTTACCTCAAACACAATAATATATATATATATATATATATATATATATATATATTATAATGAAAATGAAAATGGAAAATACCTCAGCGGCAAGATACTCAAGAACAGCGGCAAGGTAAACAGGAGCGCCGCCGCCGACACGCTGAGCGTACTTTCCGGCCTTAAGAAACCTAGCGATTCTACCCACCGGAAACTGAAGACCAGCTTTTGAAGATCTGGAAACAGACTTCGTGTTCTTTGCTTTTCCTCTACCCCCTTTCTTCGCATCACCTTCTGCTGTTGCTGTTGCTGCTGCTTTTGGTGCCATTATTTGATTCTTTTAATAAAAAAGATTTAAAAACGAAACCTAACCCTAATCTGAATTGGAGATGAGAAATGTGATGTGTTTTGATTTGAGAAATGAATGAATTTGGTGGGTGGGTGGGTTTGTATTTATAGGGGAAAGGGGTTTGGTTTTGATTGGTGGAGTAAGGTTCACACGGATTGCCAGCGTGGCACTGGGATATTTTTGGTTTTTCTATTCGCGGGAAAGTTTTGGGTTTTGAGTGCGCGGTCAGGAATGCGTGTCTCAATTTGTGTTAGTTTGAAATTCGAATTGAATTTCATTTTGGTTTGAGTGAAAATTTGGTAAAAGGGTAAATTATAATTTTCGTCCAAGTGGTTTTTACCAAACTTCATGTTTCATCCTTGGGTTCATGAAACTACGTTTTTAATCCCTAGCTTTGGAACTCCGTCAACGCTTTTGATCCAAGCTACTAACGGACGTTAAAAATGTGGTCACATATCCTGCACGTCAAGGGCATATGGGTCATTTCCTTTTCAAAGGCCCAAAAGTGTAAATAACTCTTATTATTATAGTTTTTTGCCTAGATGTTTATCATTATCGACATGTATCTAACATCAAAACTAAATTCTTTTAAAATGAAAATCAAATTATAATCCAAAATCAAAACCAACTAAATCCAAACTACAACACCATCATCAACATCCCATCATCCAACCTTTGAAAAAGAGTCTTTTGCCTTATAAGGTATTATAGATATCTACGGTTACATCACGAAATTTATTTTATTACCCTATATACCCATCAAATATTTAAATAGGGATAAAAGCATGAGAGTGTAACCAACTATGACCAAAAGACTATGTAATGTACCCATTCACTCGACTTGCTATCTAGTGTAACCAACTATATTTTTTGAGTTATGCAATATAAGCAACTTGCTACAAAAGGTTTCCATCCGGTTTTCATCATCATCATCATCATCCTTACTAGTTCAACACTCTCCGGAAAAATTAAAATCGTGATAACTTTGTTGTTTCTTCAAATTAAGACTTAAAACTATCACTAATCGATTCAAAAATTGATCCCGCACAACCCCTGACTAAAAGTTTTCAAATCCAACACTCACCGGAAAAAATAGTGATTTGCCGGAAAAATTAAAATCGCGATAACTTTGTTGTTTCTTTGAATTAAGACTTGATTGAAACTACCACCAATCGACTCAAAAATTGGTCTCATACAAACCCTAACCAAAAGTTTTCGATTCCAACACTCGCCGGAAAAAATGCCAATGGTGTAATCTGTCTTCGTTTTATGTTTTCTCTGTTCGGGATATTCTTAAATATCATCATTATTGTTCGGGTACGAATAAAAGGAAATCGCTCACGAATTTCCAAGTTAACTGTGGACCAATGGAGAATGTTTGACCTTTCAAGTTTTAGATAATTGGTGTTTACATTTAGATAGCTGGTGTTGTTTGCTTGTGTTGATTTGGTGTCACATACCTGTTGCATAGCTTAACAACCAAAAAGAAAATAAAAATGAAAGTGGCAGATTTTTTAATAAAAAAGAAATAAAAATTAAAGTGTTAACCAGTAACTTGATGACTAACAGGGTGCTTACATTGCATAACCCAAAAAAACATTGTTGGTTACACTAGATAGCAAGTCGAGTAGATAAGTACATTACATAGCCTTTATCCCATTTAAATATTATAACCCATCAAACTTTCAAATTTTATACATAGATATTATTATTGTATAATATTATACAAAGATGATTAATAAAGTTAATCAAAAACTATTTAAACAGGTAAAACCCTTTGGTAATATCTTATATTAAGGACTATACAAAATTTAAATATGTAAAATCTTTGTTTCAATATGATTTACATTTACATTACAACATTTTTTTTCTTTTTAATTTTTTATTTTTTACATTACAACATAAGTTAATCATATTTAAGTCTATAGACAACTTCATTATTGTTCAAATCGTGAATAGGTTTTATCTTGTTTAGTGTTGAAACTAGATTTTAGGTCATTGTTCGATGCACGAGAGCTTACGACATTATCAACATTAAATTTTAATTTGATAATTCTTTTTTAATCTTAATATATTTACATAAAATTTTATTTATTTTTAATTATCTAATTTTATATTTATAAGATAGAACTATAGAACATACTATTAGGATATATATAAGAAATTATGGCACTGGAGTGTAACCAACTATGACTCAATGGTTATGTAGTGTAGTTACCTTTCAAACTGGCTATCTGAGGTAAGTATCTTCTATTTTTGTTTTTTTAATGCATCCTACCGGGTAACATTGTATTTGTAACCGGTAATGTCATGTTGGACGTAAAAAAAAATAGGGATTAAGGCACCAGAGTGTAACCACCTATGAGTGAATGGTTATGTAATGTAGTGACCTACGAAAGTGTTAAATTGATGTAAGAACCTCTCTATTTTGTTCACTCGATGTATGCGAAAGTGTAATGATAATAACAATCATTTTTCCATCTTTCACTTTTTGATAGTGACAAACCCTAATCCTCAAATCGGATTGTGTTATGATCACCTCATCATCGTTAACCATAAAGATCCGGCCATCCCATCCCCACCATCATCAAGTACAACGTTGGTTTACAGTGGGGTAAAAGGGGTGATTTTGATAGAGGATGACGACGGTGGTTGTTTGGGTGGCGACTGACATTTGTTTATTTTATTTGTGGCAGTCAGCGGTGATACGTGTCCGGATGTGGAGACAGTGGAAAGATGGTCACACCTTTTGAATAGAAGAAAAATTGAGACCAAGAGTCCAAGACCACCAACTGCAACCTCGTCGGAGTCGAAGACTATCCACCATCCATCTCGTCGGAGTTCACAACACACAACCGTTACCATGACGTACAACAGGTTAACCGTAACATGAATAAAACAAAAATGAGAGGTTCTTACATCAGATAGCCAGTTTTAAAGATCACTACATAACATAACCATTTAGTCATAATTGGTTACACTCCAGTGCCATAATCTCAAAGTAAAATTAACATTGTTACTGGCTACCGGTACAACAGGTCAACCAATACATTAAAAGAACAAAAATGAAAGGTACTTACATCAGATAGCCAATTTGAAAGGTCACTACATTACATAACCATTGGGTCATAGTTGGTTACACTCCAATACCATAATCCCTATATATAAGATATTATTCTACTGATATATATTAGATATTATTTTTGATTTATAATATTAAAATTATTGGTTAAATAATGTAAATTAAGTTAATCATATTTAAACTAAAGTTCGGTAAAAAAAACTATTATTCAAGTATTTTTTGTTATTTTAAATTGGTTTAATAGATTTGTACATATGAGTTAAATTAATAAAAATATTGATTTTGAATATGTTGTTAATGGGAATGTAGAAATAAATTTTAGTGAGCTTGAATAGATATTAGAAGAAAAACATTTTTTAATAAATAATATCGTTGGGTTGAGTTGTAATTGAGGATTTGCGCCCAAACCATTTTGACTTAAAAACGAGACAACAACTTGAAAGTTAATATTAAAATTAGTTGGACAAATTTTATACTTAGAAAAATATAGCCAAATTTCGTCAAAAATCAAAGTTATCAAATTGGAAAAATGACACATGGAACATTCTTAATATGTTAATATAAGTCTATTGTAAGAGTTTCAGGTCCCGAAAAAATTAAACGAAGCCTCAGTAAAATTATGTAAAAATTACAGAAGAGCACGGCTCTTGTTTCTGCAAGAGTTGTCCTCAAAGGTCGTCCCTGAAAACAAAGGCCGTCCTCCAGCAGCTTTGTACTTTGACACTTTAATCGACTTTCAGACCTTTTTTACTCAATACCGAGTTTCGTACAACTGATAAACAACATCATTTTCACATAAAAGACATAATACAACATTTTCAAAAGTCTTTGTCCAATCCATTACTACAAATCAAATTTACAAGACTAAACGGGTCATTCAACCTAGTGAACGACCTAATTAACAATGATATGACATACACAAACCAAATGACCAAATGTTTGACATAACCACATATTTTCCACCAAAAAAGAACTTTTTCATTCCAAAACAAAAGCTTGTATCATGAGCCATAATAGTCAAAGGGATTATCTACAATATTATCCAAATTGCCAACCTTCAATATGGCCAAAAACCTTCAATCTCTAATTCCCTTGGTCAAATCCTTCTCTTTGCTACTACCAATTCCTATAAAAGGATCAAATAACTAAATCATATGCAATTGCTTAGTGAATGCATATACATATGATCATAATCAAGTTACCAGAACATTAAAGCATCAAGCATCATTCATAGCCTATCTTTTGATAGCCATTTCATTCATATCAATCATAAACACAAAAATAATCACAAATCATTTTTAACATGGTCATGGATAATGCTAGTAGGACTTTACCTACCTACTAGTCTTAATCAAACAATTCACTAGTAGGAATTTACCCACCTACTAGCTCACATGATCAAATTGGCTTGTAGGAATTTACCCACCTACTAGCTAATAAAATCATCAATCATATTATGCTAGTAGGAATTCACCCACCTACTAGCTTACATAATCAACAAATATATGGGTCATAAGAATTTACCTACCTATGACCTCTATTAACAAGAACATGATCATATGCATATACGCTTACCTTAATTTTGGCTATTGGGCTCTATTTGACTATTATGCACAATTAGGTGGTCTTCACCATCACCTATTCATATACAATACATAAGAGTTCATTATTCTTAACTCTTTCACAATCATCTACCTAAATTCACCGCAAACTCAATCATTATGGTATTTGGCTACTCAAAACATTTCAACACAATTTCTATAATCAATTTGATAACATAATTCTAGCCAAATGCCTAAAAACATAAGGTTTATCACTATGGGGTTTTATCATAAAAACTCATTTGCATTAACCCCAAACTTTTCCCTTTTAATTCAATTAGGGTTCATTTCTAAAAATCCCCAAAAATAACAAAAACCCCAATTTCAATAATCAAGAATCCCAATTTCTTAATTCAATTAGTTAGAGAAATCTTACCATAAGAAGAAACCATTAAAACAATTGAAATTCTAATTTCCCTCCTTTCTTCCTTGCTAAATTCGATCCCCACTAAGCCACCATAATTTCTCAATTACTTTTTTTTTTAACATTTTTTTAAAAATTAGACAGAAGAATTTTAGGGGATTAATTTCATAGATTAATTTTGTGAATTGAAAGAATGAAAGGAAAAAGGGTTTAAGAGGAAAGTCTAGCTAATGGATTTGTGAATCATCAAATATTTTGGCTGGCTAATCTCCCCCATTGCAACGTTTTGTTTAATTTTAAGTTGGTATTATACCCGTTAGCCACTATGGTTCCAACTAAATTAACCTCTCATCTCAAAACAAAATAATAGAAAATTAAATTAAATACCAAAACTATGATAAAAGTTAATTTTATATTACCTAATATTAGGGTGTTACAGGATTACTTAACCAGTGTAGTGTTTAGATCGAACCAAAACAGAAAAGGCAACCAAAAAGTGGGTTGGTGACCGCTCCCTTTAACTTAAGTTATTTCATTAAACATATACATTAAAATTTAGTGGTAGTATTAAGGATTGAGTTCCTATTAAAATTAGAATTAATTTTATTTGTAAAGTTAGACAAATTATAACCTTAAATTAAAAATCAACATCAAACATAAATCTTGACCAATAATTTTAATTTTAAGGTACAACTTCACTTATAAAATTGATTATAAATTTAGAGAAAGTATTATATACTCTAATAATTGAATAGCATGTGAATTGTAACTCGCGTACGTGGCAAGTTACTATTCGTTCATGTTACAACCCGCACTATAATTCAAATTTTGCTAAATTGTATCTGGTTCGGGTTTTTTAATATGAGTTACTTTCTGGTTTTGTCATATGTTTTTCCTTTCGGCTTTTCAAATAATTATATTGAAAACGTTTATTCTTTTTTTGTAACAATATTCAGATATTACCACATTAGATCCCTTTCAGGTTTAAAATTACGGGTTACTTCCTGGTTTCATACATTTTTTTTACTTTGGGTTTTCAAATAATATATCAAAACTACTTATTTGTGATTATATTGAAAACTTTTTTTTTTTTTTGTAACAATATTCAAATTTTACCACATTAGGTTTAAAACTACGAGTTACTTCTTGGTTTTTTACATTTTCTTTTTCTTTTAGGTTTAAAATAAGATATCAAAACTATTTTTTTTGCTATTTCCTTTGAATAAATATCATTTCATATTTCAAATATTTCAACAAACATAAATAGCCACACATCATCAATAACAAAACATAATCGTTTTTATATTTTCAAAGAATATATTAAAAACTTTTATTAAGTTTTTTTGTGGTATTGTGTTTGAATAAGTATATATTTTATATGTGAAAGTCTTAGAAACATAATTCACCAATAATAATATCAATCGAATTCATTAAAACTACACAACACGCAAACGGAAACTATTGTGGTTTTGCCTTTAAATAAATATATTAAATATATATTCGATATGATAAACTTTTAAACAAACCTATCATTGACATAATGTTTGTTCATTCAATGCAAGTATACTAAATAACACAATCGTTTCAACACGACAATTAATGTCCCGCAATGCGGGGTCAGAAATTTCTAGTTTTATATAATATTAAAGGGATTGGAAACATGAATAGTAACTCGCCTATTTCATTCACGTGACATCCTGTATAATTTTGCCAAATCACATCCCGTCCGATCTTTTTATTACGGGTTACTTATTGGTTTCTTGTACACTCGTTTTCCTTTTTGGTTCTCAAACAAAATATTGCAACTTTGTATGCCTATCCCGTACCATTACCATTATTCGGAGTTTGTCACATCACTTCCCGTTTGGGCATTCTATAACGGATTACTTTATTGGTTTCTTTCACACTTTTTTTTTTCCGTTTGGGTTTCCAAACACTATATTGCAACTTTTTTTTGGTAATATCCCGTAACGTTATGTACCATTATTTGGTTTTTGCACGCTTTATTTTTTGTGGTTTCAACTGATATATTGAAAACTTTCATTCAGCTTTTTTCATTGTGCATATTAAATATATGTATATGTATTCGATATTATAAACTTTTAGATGCGTTTGTGGTATTGCTATAAATAAATATATATTATATGGTAAAAGGTTTAAGCTAATATATAGCGACCCATTATAAGTAACAAAATGCAATTTCAATAAATTGATACCCCACAATATTCTGATGAAAGATAATGTGGTTTTATCATTGACTAAATATTTGAAACAAAACTTATTGATAACCAAATGATTTTTAAATTTACGTTTAGAGATTCAACACAAATACTTAAAAATAATACAATCATTTTAAAAAGAAAATTGAAGACCAGCAATACGGGGCGGCTCGAGTTGTACTAGTTAAACATAAGTAGTCCTTGAGCTTTAGCTCAGTGGGTAAAAAATCATCCCCTTTTGCAAGAGATCTTGTGTTCAAGCCTTGGGGGGAGAACATAGAAAATAAATCCCTTTATGAGGGCTTGACTTGGGTATACCAGGTTGATAGGAACAAATCCAAGTAAATCTTTCCCCGCAAACCTAAAGACATGAAAACCAGAAGCTATTAAACCCACCAACTACAACCTCGTCAAATAGAATTAAAGTTTATTCCCAGAGTCCATCTCATTCAAATGAGGATTAATTCACACAAATCAAAACTAGAAGTTTTTATTCATTGTTATATCTAACTCTCGCTTGCTGAACAATAAGATCTATTACATTGTAACTTGATACGGATTTGAATAAAATTGCAATCATGATATCAAACTTGAGTTTAAAGTGGAGTTGATAAGATATTTTTGTGATTCGTAGATTCGAAAGTTACAAGATAGACAAATAGCTACATGTTTACGGGGGATTGTTGATGGAGATAGAATTGATTGACATCAATTTCTAACTATAATCGGTTGTCGAAATAAGTATGGATGTTCACGAATATGATGACGATGACTATCGAGAAGAGGATGGGGATGGTCTTCATGATTTTTCAGCATGTAATGTGGTTAAACGAGAAAAGAACTGTCAGATATTGAGGGTAGAAGAACTTGAGGGCAAAGTTGTCTTTCTAATACAGTTTCCGTGGATGAATAAATTTGTGCAGTGTAAATATCAGGTCCCAAATAATAATGGCGGCTTAATTCTTAATTTATTTAGATTTTTCTTAGACTTTTTTTTTCTTTGTAACTTCAGGTCAGCAGCGAATTCTTCGCGAAGATCAGGTTTTTTCCCCCCTAAATTATTTATTAGTATATATATATTTATAATAATTGTTTGTACTGTTGTAATGATTCAATGATAATGATTGCTTTTTTTAAGTTGTTAATCTTGAGGTGTATATCTTATTTATTTTGCATTTAGATTAGAATAGTTTTTGTAAATTTCTAATATGATTGATGACAAATTTAGATCTTTCTTTGTATAAAATATTTTAGACATCCTCATGTTTAGTTTTGAGGTGACCTAGAATTACTGCAGCACTCATATGTTTCAACTAATTTTCTGAAGGGTTGTAATGGGTGGACCCAGATGGAAAGGGAAAGGGGCAGAAATGGAAGCACTTAGAAATCCTATTTCGAAGTCGATTTTAGATCTTAAATCTTCTCTAATTAAATCCGATTCCAAAGGAATACTTTCGGGCCGTAGTGTTCGTCTTGCTTATAATCCTGAACAAACCAACCTTCTGAACCAAACCTGTTTTGGTCGACCAGAAACGACAGTCGATGAAGATCAGTGGTTTTAGTTTACTTTAGAGGAAGCCTTTTATCTTTACTTTTGTTTAAAATGTATAAAGATAGAAGAGGGCGATGGTAGTGTAAAAAACGATAATGAACTATGGGAGTACATGACTTCCAAAAAAGAAGCTTTCCCGGATCTTTTTAAGGCTTATTCTCATCTACGGGACAAGAATTGGGTGGTGAGGTCTGGGTGTCAATTTGGTGTTGATTTTGTTGCATACCGTCACCATCCTTCATGCGTTCATTCTGAATACTCCATGCTGGTTTTTTCTGATGGGAAGGCGGGTGGTAATGATCGGTTGAGAGTTTGGACTGATTTTCAAAGCTTGCTTCGGCTTTGTGGTGGTGTTGCAAAGACGTTGCTGATTCTTCATGTGAACCAAAATGGTGAAAAGATGACTGCTTCTTCACCTTCTTGTTTGGATGGATATAGTGTAGAAGAGCGAACGATCACAAGATGGAGTGCAGAACTCTGTAGGGAGGATCAAGGAGTTGGTTTGAAGTAAGCTGCATTCAATCTTCCTTCTTGTAATAGGTTGTAATTTGTTGACTTGTTCATTATAGAAGCTGGTTTTTTTAATCGAAGGAATTTCTTTTTTATTTTTTTATTTATTTATTTTTTTTTCTTGCGGTTTTTATTGATGGAAACATAGTTGCATTGTTATTGTTAAAATCTCAAATAAGATCTGATTCATATACAAATGAGAGGAGGCAAAAAGTCTTCTCAGTGTTTAGATATCTCAAGTTGCAAATGAGACTGATCTTAAATTCATTTAGTGGCCAGGGGACAGCATATACTTGTGGGTTTGATGGAGTTCACTACCCTCTTAATCGAGCAAGCTGTGATTGTTTCTAAGGTCGATATTTGCAGTTCTTATTCACTGCCAGAATCAGAGATCAATGTATTTAAGATTAGTTATATTTGCAACTTTGGTGTTTCATGCTCGTGTCTATGAATGCAAAAGTGAACCTTACAGGGGCTTATGGCCGTAACTGATGGGAATCCGATATCCATACCGGATTTGATCAGGGTGTGTGGACAGGATCCCCAATTAATATAGCTGGGTATGACGTGGGGATGGAAAAGTTCAAATCCCCCGATCCCAATTCAATGTATGAATTATCAAGTAAGATACTTTGAAGTCGGTACTTTGAGTTTCAGTGTTCTACTAATGAAGAAATCTTTATAAGCTTAGTAGAGATATGGATTATTTGTAACATCTGTTTAGTTAGATACCATCAGAACTCACATTCACAATCTCATAAACATGAACATTTATATATTAATGAAATTCTCAAACTGCTTGATAGCATCCAAAATATTCTAGTATTAACCACAGAGGTGGAAAGACGAGCAGAATGCAAGCTGGGTACGGATTACAACGGATAATTTTTGTATGAGTTGAAAAATATCTGATATAAATGTATTTATTGTAACCATTTGGTCTTAGATTAAGTGGCCAGCTTAAATTTTCTTTGGAAACTAGTGGAGGGGAGGTTGACTTGGAGACACGAGATCGAATTTTAATTTCCCAAGAATGCGCGAGTTTTAACTTCAACCACTTTAAATATTTGTTTCCATCCAATCAAAGACGGCGAGAGTCATCTAATCTAAAGGTCAAAAACTCCTTTTTGAACTATTACGTATCCTTACTCATAATATAGTACAAGTTAGGTTTGGATATAACAAGATGTAACATCTGTCGTTTAAAAATATGGATTTCCAAAAACTTTCGCCAAACGGCGTTAAAAGAGAACGGAATTAAACTTTAAAAGTCCAAACCAGCAAAATCTGTTTGGTTTATTCAGTAAATGGTGTTATTAGCCATATCATCAAAACAAGTCTAAATGGAAATCTATTGGTTGCCCAACATTAAACAACCGACATTATAGTAAGTACAAGTCATAAATATCTAAACATAAATCAACGTCTAATGCGAGCAGCCACTATGGGTAAACTACAACCAGCTTCAAGATCATCTACCCATGCCTCACATCTTCTCACATCTACCTGCTCACTATTGTTGAACCAGTGGGCACAACACATTTTAAAAGAGCAAGTGTTAGCTAACGAATTAGCTAAGTAATATAACACATAATTTATAAAACATTTGTCCATTTAAAACATTATAGAAAAGTCATATTTCATCTTTAAGGCACATATTATCACAAGTCATCACATATATCATATCACATCTTGCATTACACATCTTTCATATAGGATGAGTCATCCTAAATGTGCCTAGTTATCTTTGTATCTCACATATAACATCTGAACATCTTTGTAGTTGTGACATAAGTCACGCTTCACATATAACATATTCATCTTTGTATGTGTAACATAAGTCACACCCGACTAGATGGACAAACCTTACGTCTGTACATCATTGTCGTTAAGGAAAGACAAAGTCGATCCAACTGAGTATATCGTTTAACCTTTGCGCGTGTAGTGGTTAGTTACTCCACCCGGATACACTCAAACATAACTATGTCATGGGGAGGTATCTAGATTCCCTCACCACGTGACCATGTACACACTAGCTCCGAAGAACTAGCATCGGTTAAGCTTAACACAAGACTTTATATATGCTCGATACTTCTTT
The DNA here is from genome assembly GCF_010389155.1 of Erigeron canadensis. Taxonomy (NCBI): domain Eukaryota; kingdom Viridiplantae; phylum Streptophyta; class Magnoliopsida; order Asterales; family Asteraceae; genus Erigeron; species Erigeron canadensis. The sequence continues at coordinate 19,809,975 of NC_057768.1, forward strand.
ATTACATTAGCTTAGGCTATAGTTTCACCTAAACTAATCACGTGTATTTTTCTTTACTTTATATTAGCTTAGGCTACACTTTCACCTAAACCAATCACATACATTTTTATTTACTTTAGGGCCCTTAATCGTGCACATGTCATGGCAAACCTATAGAAGTCTAGTGACTAGGTGTTCAAACCATGCAATCAATCATAAGACCTATAAGCATCAACATATCGTCATCACATCGTCAAATCATAAATCCGTATCAACATGTCACTCATATCATCATATCGTTATAACATAATAACATCGTATCATCATGTTATATTAGCATCATTTCATCTTAACATGAGAGCAATGCTTTATCATATCGTTTCATAATCATTTCGTCATATCATCGTAGTAATGCGTCATCATACCAACAATTTCATTATAGCATCCTATCATTTTATTAACATGATACCTTTTAGGGAAGTTATTATATGAAAACTATGTTTTTGTTGAACCCTCAGCGTGTCACAGTAGTATATCTTACCTCGTTGAAGAGCACAACAAATGATAACGTAAGCTAATCAAATACCCACTTACTTATGGTCATAACTCAGGTCTAAATTCCCATAAACATAACCCATGACAAGACTTGATGCATCGGAGGTTCGATTAATGCTTTAGAGCTTACATAACTCAACGAAACTTGACATTCACTCACTAAATTAACCTTTCTGAAAACTTGATATCATCATCATCTTTTAAAAGCATTACCATTAGAAAGTAGACTCTTTCACTATTCCGTGGATAACTTATTTGTCAAAAACGGAGTTACGGTTCAAAAGTTATGGTCGTTTAAAAATGTTAACAAAATCAGTCCCTAACGGAAGCTACGAAAATTTGTAACGGGAGTTACAGGCCTAACGGGAGTTACGACGACCAGACATGAAAAACAACTCCAAAACTTAACCAAACACAACCCATTCGACTTTAACACAACTCCAGGCCTTATGAACATCAAATACACTTAGAATAAGACCAAAATCACTCATTGAAAACACCAATTGATCCTTGAATCATTTACCATCATCATACAATCGATTAATCACACGAATGACTTGAAGTCGATTAATGGATTGCAATTAAACCAACCCAAACTCTAAGACCAGGAAAAAGATCCATATGATCGACTCTTATGATCACAAATCAAAGGAAAATCACCTATATTACCTGTAGATAAACAAAAGGATGAAGGATCTTGATCAAACTTCACTCAAACACCAAGAAACAAAAGGATTCGAAAGAGATTTGCTTTGAGAGGGAAGAAGGGCGGTTTGGGGCTTGGGAAAACTCACGTATAATCTGATCAAGGGGAATTAGGGGAACCTAATTATCAATTAACCCCTGGCCATCCCTTTCTTAGTTGCCACCATAAGTCCCTCAACTTTACCGGGGAATTGGGGATACATAACATCATAACAAGCACGTGACTCATATGACTTTACTTTAATTACATTCTTTTAACTCACATTAATCATATCATAATAAACGCATAAGCATTTAATCACATAATCCCGTTTAGGGCACGTAACTTAGCGAACCTGACGTTAACTGACAGAATAGTCAAATAGTCAAACTTGAAAAGTTTGGGATGTTACACAAGAAAAGGATGACCCGCATGCACTGTTGTGAAACTCGGCCGATACAGCCGATTTCATCGAGTTGGATCGTCTATCGGCCGACTGGCGATCTAAGTTTGCCATACTGGGTCTGAAAATCGGCCAGGGTTCTAGACTCGGGTCAACTTAGTTAAGATTTGGCCATATCGGTCAAGACTCAGTTGTATGGGTCAAAACTCAGTTGTATCGTATCGGGTCAACCAAAGTCAAACTTTTTTTTTTGTTAAAGATTTTATGAATTATGTTATTGTTTATAGACAATTATGTTTAAGTTGAAAAATGATGTTATGTTTAACTTTGAAATTTAATATATCTCTTTAATTTTTTCTTACATATAATTTGAAAAACTATTATGCTATACATAAAAAAACTCTCTATTCACCGATCCGATTTCGATCTAATTTTAAAAAATCTTGACTCCCCCCTTCCGATCTGATCCCGATTCTCGAGTTTCGGAATCTCGCCCGCATGTGAGTGAAAAGTCTTTTTAATAATGAAGACTGATAGTGAGATAGATCGGTTTCTTCGAAGGTTCTAAAGCTAAAAAAATCATTATTTATTGTTATTCTTTTTCCCTTTTATACAAAATCAAAATATCATATGTTTTATTTTACTTGATTGTTTGATAGATCCTCTTGTGGTAATAAGATATATTCATAAACATGTAAATTTGGACACTTTATACACAAACACAAATCATATGCAATAATGCAAAAGAATACGATATGTCGAACCTAGGTAATCCTGTAGCAATTGGCAACTTATAATAGTAGTACTAACTTAATAGACATAAAAAAACGTTTGCTTTTTTACTTAACAAATAAAAAAGACAACTATATTAGGAGAGGATTCCTTCAAGTTCAAGTTTCATATTAGGATAAATGTTCCCTTAAATAAAAATTAAAGGCTAAAATTCAAAAATGATATTTAGATTTTGACCTTTAATTTTCATTCAATGGTTAAAATTTTTCAAATTTGACTTTAGTTAATTAACTTAAGAATGCTTAGTTCATACATGTACTTTTTTATGTATTCGTTTATTTTATTAATTCGGGAAAGAGAATATATGGCTGTTAGGCACTTAAGTTGGATGAAAAACCCCTCACATATCTTTTTTTAAATCATAAAAATCAAAATCATGAGAGACCAAACATTTATTCAAAATATTAGAATATTAGTATGTGATAGATTTTTTACCTAAATTGAATACATAACAGCTCCATACTCATTTTTGTTTATTAATTCAGTTTATTAATAAGAAAAATAAATATAGCCAAAATCAATGTTTTAAAAACCGGTATTTTAGTTATACCGGCATGGAAAAATTTTCCGGTATTACCGGTATTATCGGTAATACCGAAAATACCGGCCGGTACGACTATTTTTAATTTATTATATTTTTTTGTGTAAAAATTTTACAAAACTTGTTACAATTTAACAAAATAGTCAAAATGCAATTATAATTTACTCAAAAATAATACCAAATATGTATTTCATAACAAAATATAGGTTTTAAAGTTCACAAATAACAAAAAATAACATTAAAGTATCATAAAAATAATTTTTTAAAAAAATCAAAATTTAATTTTTGAAAATACCGAAAATACCGGTATGGTAATATCGGGAATACCGAAAATACTGGCCGGTATTGAATAGAGAAAATACCAACAAAATACCGGACTTAAAATACCGGCGTGGTCTCCAGTACCGGTAATACCAGTAATACCGGCCGACATTTACCGGTATTTAAAACATTGGCCAAAATCGTCCTATAATAAAATGCGTGAAAGTATAAGATGTTTGATCGGACTCATGTATATGGTTGGATCGATAACACGTCAAGCACCCCACCCACCCACCTGTCATCGTACCCCACACACACACTACACACAAGAAACTCTTTTCTCTTGCAACAAATCCGAACAAAAACACAAATCTTTGATTACTTCCTAGTAATCAACTAATCATAACAAATAATAATAACAAGTAATAAACAATAGAGTATAATAATCATCGTCGGTCTTCTATTCTTTGTAGATGGTGGGTGCTGTCAAATTCCATAACAAATATTATAAGTATTAATATATACATCATCATCATAATCATCATCATCAAATTCCATTTCTAAATTTTGTATGACCAACGATCAACAAAACCACGACAGTGATGTTGTTGCTGACCAGACGAACAAGAATCAGAAAAAGAAGCAGAAGCAGAAGAAACAAAGAAAAACAAAAAGGGTTGTTTTATCTAGACTAAAAAGTGTGAAAAAACAACCTAATTTTTCTTGCTTGGGTGTTAAGCAGAAATTGGAATCATCCTCATGTACAGGGTCTCCAACAAATGATCCTAATTCTTCAAATTTTACTTTTGATTCTTTGAGAACTTTGATTGAGGACAATGATTTCTTCTTAAATGAATGCAATACCCATTTGTTATAGCATTTTTATATCTGTATATCAGTATGTATTGTTTGATTTCTAATGATTACTTTTATCTTATCTCTTACTCGTATTTAAGGCCAAGTCTTTCATTATGTACTACTAGTTGTTTTGTCCCTTTTTCAAGTGATGTATACTTAGAACAAGTTGTTTCCTAAATATAGACACCAATGGTTTTTGGTATTGTAGTTATACAAGAAGGGTTGGATTAGTCCGAAAACCGTTCCCTTTGGAAACCAGAGTCTAAGGTTCGATTCTCACTCCCTGCCTGGAGGTCCTTTGGAAGCGGTTAAGACCGGTCTATATCTCACCTCTCTCATACCTCGTTAACCATTATTTATAATGGAATGATTCATTATGAGGTATTGTGTGCACTAAATACATTTTGGGAGACCTTTGACCCATTTCAATTCCCTGCTATTTTTTCTGTAACTCATTTATCCTGTCAAATGGACGAATATTGTTACCTCTAGTGAGTTGTGTTCATGTAAGTACCTGATACAACAGTTCTCAACAAATTGCTCCTCTGATGAGGTCGATGTAAGTAGTGCTTTGAAGAATTCAAGGCCTGCACATTGTTGTTTGCAAAATTATAGATACCAGAACAGATATGTGTTCATAAATTACACGAAAGTCAAACTACTTCACCGTGACACGTACATTTTCATTATATCGAATGTGTAGTAGCTGCTTTACCTGCATAAGTACGTTTTCCATCGATTAGAGTGGCTGTATCATAGTGATCATTATATTTTTTCAAGAACTCTTTACCAAATACAGATACGGGTAGGTTCTTAGCATATAGAGTGTATACTTAAATCAGAAGAGTATGCAAGAACAATTAAAATAACTTCAGAGACTTATTTGATTTTGGTAACTTTAGATAAATTAGTAAAATGTACTGTATCTTTTTTTAGGAAAGCAGATCAATAGTAAATTGTATACCTGTATGAACCAGCAGAGATCCAAATTTGCCCATTTTTATGAGAATGGCTTGAACTTGTCATGAAACAGAAAAGGAGTACTTGTATGTCATTTTGTAACTAGAACTGCAGAATTTCAACTCACCATCTGACCATACTATATTGCAGCCCATTGGAGCATTAAATGATGATCGGCTGAAAAAGTTTGCATGAAAAATACTCGAGTGTTAACTATCCTGTCATACCCTGGCTTGGGATTTCCCATCATTTGTTGATGATTCTATGTAGTAGTGGTTCTTTCTTTTGCAGTCTCTTTAACTTGGCTGGATACATTCTTGCTTTCCATCATGTTAAAGGTTCCTGAATTGTTTATCTTTCAGAGATCTTGACAATGAGAACTCAATTGATGTTGGTACAAACATGGAGATAAATTAGGTATCAAGTTCAAATTATTTATCCTGTCTATGTTTCTCTTCTTGGTTTTAAGTTTGTAATCTGCTGTTCGTAATGTAATTCCCCTGTTTGCAGATTCTGTTCGGCTTCCTCCTTGGGTTGAAAACCCTGTTGGTTTCATCATTAAACATCAAATGGCTCTCGAGACTCGAGAGTGAACACGTGTCTGCACAAACATGACTGGATTGATCTTGGATATGGGTGAGTTTTGTTTTGACAATTCTGTAGGTGGCAAAATCGGTGGGCTTGGGAGGTTGGGTAACTGGTGAGAACCGGTAATCTCAGTTACGGTTTAGGTTAAGTTATTACTTTTTTCTAAATTGATTTTGATTTTTCAGTATGATATAAATTTGTATCTAAATTACAATCTACAAATAAAAAAATGCAATTTCATCTGATGGTACTGATATTTAGGTACAAGCAACAAGGGAAAGAAGCTACGAGTATTTAAGCAAAAAATTTCTTTTACTTCAGAATTCAGGATCCAGTAAGTTTGTTTAATTAGTTGTTTACTGCTCCCTTGTTTTCAAAGATCTTAAAATAAATAGAATCATTACAAAAAACAGATTATTATGATTTGGGTCGATAAAAATCTCCTAATTTGTCATATTCCAGTTCGTTTCTAGTCTGAGGTTAAAAACCTTGGGGCAATTTTTTTAAACTATGTGCTCGATAAAACATTGCAATTGTAATGTGATGTGTAGACTATCATTTCATGTTTTTGAACTTTTTGCATCTAAATTTCTTTTTCTTGTCCTGCAAAATAAACACTTCAGAAGGTCCAATGGCGTACTGTACAAGATCAAGTTGCTTTTGGCAGCCCTAATATAAATAAGATGCCACTATCAGTTGTTTTTCATTTGCATCTGACTCTCTTCCCCACACCACGTAGTTATACATTCATATATAATACTTTCATGAAGTTGGTGAAAGGGTTTGTACACAACTTTAAAGGGTAAGGGAAGAGAGAAAGAGAGGAAAAGGGGGGGGGGGGGGGGGGGGGGTGACAATGCAACCTGCTCGAAGATGGACGGCGATGACTTAAAACCCCAATGGGGAATTGAGGATGAGGCCAGGGTTGGGGATTACAGTCTCAAATGAGATCTGATTGAAATACAAATGAGGAGGCAGAAAGTCCTATTTGTGTTACAATAATGTTGCAATATGCTGATACTTGTTCCTTACCTGAGCATGAAACATTGAAACCTCAAAGTTGCAAATACAATGACACTGATCTTAATACATTGAACTCTCTTTTTGCCATTGCAGTGAATTAAAGTGCAAATATCGCCCTTAAAAACAATCATAGCTAGCAAGACTACAAAATTGAACATTACAAGTCTTTAAACGGAAACTGTGTATCCGGATGAAGCTATAGAGGCATAGATCTCGAAATTAATATTACAAATGTACATCTTGATGAACCTTTGATAAGACTAATCACGAAAGTCGAACAAGCTTGTTCCTAAACAAAATCTGGAGAAGGCTTTAGTGAAAGTAAACCAGGAGTCACACTGCAGTCAGTCAGATACTAATCCCATGGGGCAAAGATTGGTGGATGTTTCATGTTGATTGACATTGATATTTCCAAGCCAAGAGGTTTTCCTCTGTATAATTGTCATTTAACTAGATACTTTTATATATCCAACTGGTTTAGACAAATGTAAAGTAGTAATGAAATTTAGTTTTATCCAACATGTCAATTTGGTTGATCCTTAAGTGGTTGAACATGTGAGAAATAACACACACACTTGACTGCAGTACATCTTCGGTATCATTCAACATTACCCAACTCAAATCGGTCATCAACTAATATTACGTAAGGCCAAACTGGTTTAACGTTGCCCGAAGTGGAACTTTTTTATAATTCTATTCTAGATCAATCCTATCATTATTTCCTTTATGCATTCATTTGTTTATACATCAAACATCTATCTAAAAAGGACAAAAAAGGGGATTTTAGGTTAATCCGTTATAACAAATTAAGCATACTTTGAAGTTATGATTTTTTTACTGAGCAAAGTAGAAGACTGCTATGCTGCTGTGGTAATTTATATATTTTAAAGCATGTGTCAAAATCAAAGGTAATATAGAAAGAGAATATGTAGTTTTCAGTGAAAGTGTACTCTATTCATAGGTTCATTATATGCTTGAAATTGACATTTCTATATGCTTCCCCTCTTGTAACTGATTCCACTTCATGCAAGTATTTCGTTATCAGGTTGAGCCAAACAGCTAACCTTTTTCCTATGCTAAAATTTAAATCCTACTTATGATCTTAACACATGTTATCACTGCCTGAATCTTTTCAGTCGCTTAACATGCACTTAAAATAAGCTGAAGTTTGCAACTAACCTTACCCTGACCATCCCTTTTCCTTCCAAGCCTCCAAATATATAGATCAAACTGATTTTACAAGCTCACTTCATAAATGTAACAGTTTTCTTCATCATTAGCGACTCTATATATAACTCGATGACAAAAACACAAAAGTAAACCAAGTAGTCTAGTTCAGTTTAGATAATATATGTGCAATATGCATAGTCTGCAACTTTAGACAAAACTCAACAGAAGATATTCAAGTAAGCCAAATTATCCAAAACTTGTTGCAATTAGTACAATTTGGTCATAAGGCCATAAAATATTTCCATCCTCAATTATTGTCAACTTAATCAAGAACATGGATTAAGGCAATAAGGCAGTGATAACTCAGTTAAAATTCAAAAATATGATTAACCCATTAACTAACAACATTCTAAAAGCACATTAACCTGTTAGGATTAGCAGAATCCTTCATTAACGCAAATTAGTGGCCTCCTCGAGCAACATATGCCAAAGAAACAGCAGCTAGCATGGTTGTTGCTGAAAAAGCCATTGCCCAGATGCTTTTACCCTTATCAGCTTTTGCAACACAAACTTTAAGCAACTCAAGTTGTTTCCTCATTTCATCCAGATTACTCTCTTTATCCTTGATCGCTTTCTTGATTGCCTCAACTTCTTTCACATGATGTTTAATTTCCTCCCCACATTTAGTTTCTCGATCATTAGCTATGATATCATATTCCTTTGAGTTACAAATCAAAGAAACATCCTTCAACAATTTCAAGATTTGGCCCATGTTAGCTTCAGACAGTGTTAGTTTAGCTTTCACATCATCGTATTCCTTTTGGGTTTTAACAAGTGATTTCTTTGTCACCTGAATCTCATTTGCTAAACCTTCACGGGCCTTTTCCAATTCCTTCTTTTCTGCAAGGCCTTTTTCAGAGTCCTTCTGCATCTTGGATAACTTCTTGGACATTTCTTCGACAGTCTTCTGCATTTCAGAAAGCTTTTCATTCAGATTCTTCACTTTAAGTTTCTCCCCATCATAATCGGCTCGTGCACTGTTTCTTTCTTTTGTTGTTTGCTCCAATGCTGCTTCATAACGCTTAACCTCAGACTCCAGTTGCTTAACTTCCGCAACTTGAACAATGCTAGATTTTTGAAGGCTAGAAATCGTATCCTTGAAAATTTCCAACTGTTCATTAAGCTTGGTAATATCATTTTCACTAATACTCTTTGCATCACTTATCTCTTTTTTCTCTTTGACCAAATGTTCTATAGAAATGTTCTGGCGTCTCAGATGATTCAAAGCCTCATTCAGATCTTTTTCAGCCAAACTCTTCTCTTGACTCAACTTTTCAACAACCCCGTCGATCTCTTGTTTCTCTTTCACCAAAACATCAATTTGCATACTCATTTCCACCTCCTTTTCCAAAATCGCCAAACATTTCTTCTCCAAATCAGCAACTTTCTTTGACGCACTATCTCTTTCTTTTGTTGCTTGCTCCAATGCAGCTTCATAATCGCTAACCTCAGACTGCAGTTGCTTAATTTTATCAACCTGAACAATGCTAGACTTTTGAAGGCTAGAAATTGTATTCTTAAATTCCTCCGATTCTTCTTTCAGTTTAATCATCTCACTCTCCCCAAGTTCCTTTGCATCACTAAGCTCTTTTTTCTCTTTCTCCAATTGAGCTATCTTAACATTCTGGTTTCTTAAACTCTTCAATGCCTCGTTCAAATCATTCTCAACCAAACTCTTCTCTTCACTCAACCTTTCAACACCCTCTTCAAGTCCTACTCTCTCTTTCACCAATACACCGATTTCCTTACTCATTTCTGCCTCCTTTTCCAAACTCGCCACACATTGCTTCTCCAACTCAGCAACCTTCCTAACCAAACACTCTTCCTCTTCTCGAAGCTTCTGCATCAATCCATTCATAACATCAACTCGCTTCTGCAACTCGCTCTTCTTCTTCTCTAGCACTTTCACCTCATCTTCAATCACCGACTTCTCTTTCCCAATCCCATCAACATCCATCTTCAACTTCTCAACCAACGCCTTCGATTCAACCAAACTCTTCTCGACAATTTCCTTTTCACTAACCACCAACCCCATCTTCTTCTCGACCGCCTTCTTTTCCTTAACCAACTCATCAAAACCACCCTTAACTTTCTTCAACTCATCCGAAACCAAAACCTCCCTCTTCTCCATTTCCCCTACTTTTCGATCCCTCTCCTCGCAAACTTTCACTAACCTAACCTTCTCTCCCTCAACCTCACTTTCAAGCTCCCTAACCCTATTCGTCAAAACCAAAATCTCCGATACCTTACCCTCCTTTTCGTTGAAAACCCGACTCAAATCTCTCTCCAAACCACAAACTTTCTCATTCAAATCACTCATTTTCTCCTCAAAATCCTTACAAACTAACCCTTTCTCAGATTCTAACCTCAAAGCCTTATCATTTAACAAACCCATCTCAGATTTCAACAAACCCATATCAGATTTACATAAATTAAGCTCAGATTCAAGAGAAATATTCAAATTAGTCAAAGAGTCAACCTGTTGACGGCGCTCCACAGTTTCCTTAAGCAACATTGTGTTGAGTGATTTTAAACTGTCAAGTTTTTCAGAATCCACCATGTTTGTGTTTGTGTTGTTATTGTTATCAGATTGTTGGTTTGATTTCTTTTTGGCCATTGGATTGATATGATTCTGATATGATAGAAATATTTTTTTTGTATGTATAGATTTATTTTTTATCTAATTTTTTTAGGGTTTTTATTTATAGGAGATAAGATGAAAATGGGAAAACGAATGAGAGGGAGGGGAGGGGTTTTTTTAGGGTTTTGAATTTCAAAATGAAATTTTGGGTTGGGTACGTGTCACACGGCGTTAAGTGTGTGTAGCCCATCTGACCAGTGAGTGAGTTGTTCAAACATTTATTTATTTTCCCACACCGTCTTGTAACGTTTTTATTTAAGACTAAGAGGAGTAGCCCGTTCTCTTTTTCTTTTTTCGTGTGGAATGTCCGGGAACGCCCCTGGAATGCCCGCTCTCGGTCCCGGGGGGCGTTCCACCTTCTTAATTAACGTGCCCATTCGGATTTGGAACGTGAGGCTCCGGCGGTTCATTGGTTGTCTTCTTGCCTGCGCATGGGTATGTTTGGTGTGCCACTTGCCATATAAGTCCCTTAAATTGCGTGCCAAGCCTTTTTATATATTACGAGTATGTATCAATTTGATTAAAAAACTATCCACAATAATTTTTATAACCAAACCACATACACATTATCTTTAAAAATGAATCCTTTGAACAAGTCTTTTATTATGCACGTTGGATCATCAGACAACCCTGATTCCGAAGAAACACAACCTGAACATAGCTATACTTCACCGTCACAAAATCCCACAAGACGCAAGCATCGGAAGAAACAAACCGATGCGCCAAAAAAAAACCAAAATCAAATCCCTTGAAGAAAGAATGAAGAATTGGCTTTGTGTCAAGCTTGAGTTGCTATATCCGAAGACCCCAATTATGGTATATTTTTGTATGTTTACATTTACATACATATTTATAAAAATTTATTGTTTTTCTAACTTTTTTTTTGTAGCCTTGTATCATAGACGAAAATTCTTTTGGCCCGGAGTTTTAGAAAAATATCACAGTATTTTAAATACTGCGTCCTATCGAAGTGTCGATTCGTTGACAGGGAAATGGTTCAAAATTCGAAATGCTGCTCAAGAATTTGATTGAATTTACAAAGAAGTGAGTGGTTCGAATTATCAAACTGATTCGTATGACTATAGAATAGTTGGTCTTGCTATCAAGAAATACAAGGCAACGAATTTAAAAAATTTTGTATTCTTTGAAGAATGGCAGTTCTTGAGGACATCTTCCGTCTGGGAAGTAGTGGAAAATTGGGGTTTGAATGGTAGTGATGGTGAGCGGACTTCTAGTTTAACGGGTCAACAAGGCGAAGGGTCATCACGTGTGGAGACGTCACGTAAGGGCAAATCTAAGGATGAAATAGCCGAAGAGATGCTGAAAATTAAAAGAGCGGAACTAGAAACAAATGAATTGAATTTCTTGGCTACAGACTTATCGTATCTCCCAACTGACCAAAGACATGTTTTGGAGGAAAGGAAACGAAAGATTCTTGCCAAATACGCGGACTAGTTGTTTTAGTGTGATGTGTTTTTTATTTAATAAAGAGTAGTATCTTTTTTTTTATTTAATAAAAAGTATAATGTTTTATATAATTTATTTATAAAACCAAAAAATAAAAAATAAAAAATATTGGGAATGCCCCTAGGGGCATTCCCCCACCCCAAGGAAATGGGTGGAATGCCCCTCATGATTGGGCTTGGACACATGTCAAGTGTGGAGTGGAGGAGGGACATTCCCTTGATGCTCCACTCCTCCTAGTCTAATGTAATACAACATAACATTTATTTATTTTCCCACACCCTCTTGTAACGATTTTTAATCCAATGAAACGTAAAAGTGAGTAATGTCATTACCAGCATCGTGTCGGTTTATTTTTTTGAAAGGTGAATTTCGCTGAAAACTTCGTGTCGCGGTTCGACATTGGAGGTCTAACATACGTTGTTTTAACTGGATCCGCGTTAGAGAACTCCCTCGAAGTAGAAATGCTTATTTCAAATACGCGATGGGGAGAAAACTCCTTACCAATTCGCCCGAAAGCACGACGATTAATCGTGTCGGTTTATTTAGTTGACTTTTTTTTATCTAACAAACAATTGATGAGTGATAATGAATTCTTTAGTCCAAATTTTTCTTTTTTAGTTATAACGTATCATGTTCTTGCTCAAACTACATGATTGTCTTAGATGCTACTTATAACTTCTATAAGCTCTAAAAAAATTAATCAACCTTAACAAATGTGAGAAGTGAGATACGAACCCATCTTGATTACCTCATACTTAAAGACCTTACACAACACTTCATTTTATTCATAATAACAATACTCTCGCACCACAATAGTGTCACAACTCACAACAACTAAATGGAAGCAAGCGCCGATTACGACCATATATGGAGGTTTTTGTAAAGGCGGTAGCGGGCATCGATTAGGCACGAGGACACCGGCATCGCAATATGTCTACTAGTGAAAGACTATTTAGGTGAGTTCGCCAATATCCAACGTACATTGTGTGAAAGGGTTGCAACGCAAATATGCATGGACAAAAAGATCCATGATATCATTGACTTTGCAAAGCTTTAATCAAATATATTTGGAACCTAACATCTATATTAATTTAGAGTTTTTCTTTTATATTTGTTAATGTGATGTTTTGATTTTTTTTTCATTGTATTAATTTTTAGTTAAACTTTGTTATAGCTGATGTAGACTTTTTTATACCGACTATGTAATCATATTATGTGCTTGGTTCACAATTGGATGTAATATGTTAGGTTCTTAAGACTCTTGTCGCCGAATTTTTTTCCATTGTAACCATCCTTGTTTGGTGTGAATATTGAGTAAGCGAATGTCTTTTTTGTGGCCGAATTCTTTGTATGGAAATATTTTATGAAGGGTGTTAACTACTTGATCCAACCTTGCTGTTTTATATATAATTGACCCAAAATACCCTTAATTTTTAACACATTCTTAATTCACACACTAAATCTCCTACTTAATATATCTTTAAAATATTTTCCAACCATATTTATCCAAACTATCTATCTTCTTTATTCATTAATTTAAATATTTTAACTTAATATCTCTATAATACTTTTAAAAAATTATTTACAAAAAATACATCACTTAACTATAAAATAATTATACTACTGTTTACATCAATTACTTTTAAATTAATAATTACATGTCACCACCGCCACACGTTGCCATCACCTCGTTTGCATTAAGCAGTCCCCATTTTTAATCAAAATATATGAATGAAATACCACTTCAAAATAATCAACCACTTCTGGCACCGGTAGTTGTACGTCATCAGGTATGCTTTTTTTCTCTTTTCTTTTACGAGTACTTTTGTTTGTTGTGTCATAATCACAAATCCATCCCATTAACAATAAACAAAAAAGAAAGAAAGAAAGGAATTTAGCTACACAAACACAAACACACACTCACACATCAACATACCTACCTACCTACCAACCTACCTTAATTTGCTGCCTTGATTGACCAATTCCATTTCAACATTAACGGTTTTAATTAAGATTCCAAATTCATACGTGCTCCCCCCTCTTTCTTTTATCATTCATTTCTCTCATTTTCAACAAATCTCGGCCGAGGTCTTCTGAAGTTGAGCTCAACAGATTTGGTTTTAATTACTCACAGATCCGACCCTACCCTTTTTTAATTCTCTTCATTATTATTACAGGTATATATATACACACACACACACAGATATTTCTACCTAATTTACTTGATTTTTACCTGCTTTCAATTCTGTACATCAATTGATCTATTGATTGTTTTTTTTTTTAATTAATTTTTTATGATTAAATTTGCTTGCTTCTAGTTTTTAGGATATTACTATATACCAGCTTACCTAATAGTAGTAATATTTATATAGCATGTTAGGAGGATTTTAGTTTACTAGGTTTCGAATCGGAGTTTTTTAATTCCGATTCTCGACCCTGGAACAAATCATCTATAAGAGGAATTTGCTCCATTCTTCCTGTCGGTTACAAAATGGTTTTTGTAACAATGTTATTACTGCGAGTATTTTAACCACCTGGCCATCTTTTTGCAGTGTTGGCTTAAAAGCTTGTTGGGTAGTAGACAAGCCACCTCCATTTCTCTGAGATACCGACATTTCAGCCTAATCTGGAACCATCATATTCCAAGTAATGCTAATAATCTCATGTTTATATTCTCATTGACTTTTTCTTTTTTTAATGGAAAACGTACTTTTATGTTCTCATATATTCTAGACCAGTGCAATGCTTCATATTGTTGTTTAATGTTTTGTAAAACAACTTTTGCTTGAATACATAGTATGTTATGGATTGATTTCTAATGCTTAATTCAGCAGTTAATACCTAATTACTTATATAGGAGCTTGTGTTTGGGTTGGTGGCCATGTTCCAACTTTTCTATCTTTGTAACTTCTAGGATTCCCAATTTACTTTTCTACAATACCGGTTATTCAAGAAATGGCTCGTCAAGATTCATATATGTATTCTGCTATTATGGCTAAACCTAAACCCTTTCTTGGTCTATTTTCATATAGAGTTTTACTATTATATTTACTTTATTTCTCTTTGTAATCAATAAAACTATGTAGGAACTCATGATGTCATTCTTTTTTTTTTTTGTGTCTCATCTCCGCACATCACGATTATGTCAGTCAAAGAATTACCCTAAGTAGCTAAATGAAGTTGATGTGTGCATCATGAGAATTTTAAATCACCAGTAAAATTGAAGTTTAATAACTTTGTGTCTGTGGCTCTGGCCTGGATCACAGTAGCATTCAGGAGTGTGATTGTGAGTTGTTCTGATGAGTCTTTGTATATCATTTCTTGCAGGGTAATGGGCAGGGATGTTGCTAATATGCGCTTTGATAATAAGTCAAATGTTGTTAAGGTGAGGTCTAATGGTGTCTCTCGTGGTACAAATCATGTTTCTCCAAAAACTTCAGGAGAAAGCATTAACGTAAGAAGAACTAAGGCTGAGGAAGGGTCACATGTTGAAAGAAGTCCCGAGAAGCAAGATGCAGTAGCTGTTAAAAGTACCAATTATGAAAGTGTTTCTCCTGGGGGTGTCACTGCAAAACCCGAACCTTCAAAATCAAGTGAGAAAACTCTTGGCTCTCCTGTTAGCCCAGTATCAGGCTCTGCTTCTCTCGAAGAAAAATGTCGCTACTGGTTTACGCATATCATCAGACACGAACAGTTTCCAATCCCCGATGAAGACAAAGCAATCACAGGTGAATATATACTCTGATTATGCCATTGATGATGTTGCCTTTAAATTTCTACTATTGATCTGGCTATTAGGTTTGATCTTGGTTTAGAATAGGTTACAAAATCAGTTTTGGATTGGCCTGGAACCAGAACAAACTTTTTGTTTTTTTTTTTTTAGTTTCTAGATTTTATTTTTTGTGGTCTTTAAATTCAAAAGGACTTCGTATATACTTATATTTTTCCGACTATAAAACCCACGATTTTATGGTTATGGTTTCATACTCTCATTAGGGATCAACCTGGTTCATAACGGGAACCATGGTGGTACTAAATTGGTTTAGACTAGTCTTGTTCTCCATCTTTTTTGTATATAATTTTCTGGTTCCAGTACAGTCCTTGTTTGGTCTAATTGTGTACCTATGAAGACCCTTATATTTAGTCACACTCTCAATTTTTTTATGCAATGTTTTGTGCATTTTAGTCTAATGTTCACAATCATTATATTATCAACTTTGTGCATTGCAACCAAAAATATTTGCTTCTTTTATTTTTTATTTTTTATTGTTGTATATGATGGGTGATTAGAATTTAATATTTTATGGTTGAAATTTTTGCCCATGTCAAATCTATGTACCCTGCACTTATATAATATGTATATGAAGGGGTTAAGCATCATAGGTCTCTTATCATTGGATAGGTTATAACTTATAATTTAGCACATATATGTAGAGTACTTAAGCAATGTTTTGTGTATCTAGTCCAAATGTTCAGCATCATTACATTTTTAACTTTGTGCATGGTAACCAAAAATAATGGGTTTTTTATATAATTATTTTTATCATTTTGTTTGGTGGGTGATTACATTTTAATATTTACATTCCCAATCTATGCAGTTATTAGTTATATATATATATATATATATGAAGAGATTAAGCATCATAGATCTCTCATCCTTGGTCATTGTTGTAGATTCGTTTCAAGAGGATTACATTGTCATATAGCAATTGTGCCATAAGTGGTGTCACCTATGTTGCACGGGAACGGGAAACGGGTATGGGTACGGGAACGAGAAACGAAAAAACTCAAAAAATCAAGAAACGGGTACGACACGGGTACGGAAATAAATACATATAAAAAAGTAAATATACATTTGTAAAAAAATAAATATACATTTAAATGGCTTATTTATAGTCCAATTAGTATTTAATAATTAAATTATTACAAATTTATATCTTGAGGAAATAAGTCCGAACTAAAACTTTCATATTAAAATAACTGTTATTAAAATTAAAAATTAATAATTAAATTTATTAGTAGTTTATTGCAAAAAATTTAATTAATTAACAATAACTATATTTATGTAAGTTTTTGAAATTCAAGGGGTGTAAATGATAAAATAAATTATGAAGTTTCTAAAAGCTAAGGGGTCTAAATCGAATATTAATATAAAATACATCATCTTCCATGTCCCTACTCGTGCATTATCTCTTCGACTAGCCGGCTTTTCCATTAAAACCGATTTGTTTTTTTTTTTTCAGATCTGACTTCGGTAACCAATATCTAACAACACCACCACTGAAAAAAACGTCCCCTAAATTAGAAACGGTACAAGAAACGCCCTTTGACTTATCGAAACGGTCAATTAACGTCCCCAAATTTCTGGAAACGGCCTGGAAACATTTTGCAGCCGTCCCCGTACACGTTTCCGTCCCCGGCGAGTTTCCGGTACGGGGGACGGTGCCTCCACCACGTTTCCGTGCATTAGAGGGTGTCACTTTCTTGCCAAACCAGTTTAATTTATTTTGCTTTGTTTGACTGACACTCATTATAAGTTCATAACTATAATAGTAATGTTTTGAGTTATGAAGGATTAGCTTTGCCGAAGGAGAAAGAGTCTTCAAGTTACTATATTTCAGTTTTCATATCATCGTGTAGTTAACAAGGCAAAAATCATCTAATACAGGAAAAATACTAGTTTTAACACCATTCTAAATGCACAGCTAGTTCAAATAAGTCGCTGTATGAGTTGTTTGTTAAGCAAGTTAGTAAAGATTTCAAAAGTATGGTCATAATTGAAGGAAATTTGTATATATGTTTAGCTACCTTTTTATTATGTTTAACTTTTATAATTTTTTCTAGAAAAGCGATTACTCACAACATCCCACATAATTACAAGTATTTCACCATGGGACTAGAACCCACAACTTGATGTTTGATGGGGCAACTCAAATACCTCTCTAGAACCAGTGCCTTTGAGCTTGTGTGACTACAATTTGTTATGGTCTGTATATACATAAAGGTCATATAATATAAAATGATAATCTTTGATCAAATCCCCACAACTACACCCTAATTATCACTGAACTGACAAAAAGATCATAACTTTATGTAGGGTGAGTATGGTGAGCTATGAAGTTGTGATTCCCGTTAAATGACTTAAAATTTTCAAATCTTTTTGCATTCTATAAGGATATAGCAAAAAAAAAAAAATGCTGCATAGTTTTCATGTGGATCCTTATTTATGGACATTCTAAGTAGACAAGAAACTACTTATTTGAGTCTGGTAGGTATGTGTGTGTTGTGGCATTTCTATAACATAATTCCTGGAAAAATGCATGTTCTCTAGAACTGACTTGCAAGTTACTTCATGTTTTGGGAGCTGTAGTCTACTTCAATCTTTGATCATGACCTATGTAATTTTTTACATTTGACTTGTTGATTCAGTTATTTTATATGAAGATTATGCTGACATGATGATTTTTGCACACATGAACAGCAGAGCTCTCCTTTCTCTGCACCAAGGGTACAAAAATATCATGATGAGGAAGATAATTGGTCGGTGGCTTCATCGTATCCTTTTTTTTGATAGTTTTCAGTCTGTTAATACAATATTCATTCCTTGTGTTTTATCATGTAATATGCAATATACGTGTACTTCATCTGAGTGTTATCCTTAGCAATGCACAGTGCTGCAACCTCACGAACAGTTAGATCACGAGTAACAGTTGGGGTAGCTCCCTCTTTTAAAAGTGCCCAACGTGCTGCACAACGTAAAGAGGTAAATTCGTACATGAATCTTACTTTTTTGATTTTTAATGACCACCAATCAATAGCTTATGGAGTTCTTTGGTTGCATCATGGTTGTCATTCCATCAAAGTATGGTGGAAAAAATGCACGGGTTAGGCAGGTTGAGAAATGGGTCCACATGGTGTGGGGTGAAAACCTGTAGTTTTGAAGGAGATGTCTGGTTGGGTTGACCCAAACAATTATAACTTCTTTTGAATTTTACAGCTATAGTATAAATTTTTTTTACAAAATCATTCAAGTATATAATTTACTTGAGTAAATTTTAAGTGGTTAAAAACATTATAGTAACACATTAGACTTCTTTCAACCTGATTGACATGTTTGACCTGTTTCATTTTTGACCGTTTTATGAAATTTGGCCCATACTACTCACTGGAGTTAAACATAACTTGAATCAATACATTTTCAAGTATATGACTTAGCATTCCATCTTTGTATTAAATGCTAGTGATTCATGGGTTTGAATCCCACTTCATTTAGCATGGGTATCGTTTCCCCATCTCCTCTCTCTCTCTCTCTCTCTTGCTCTCTCATAATGCATTTTGCCTTATATATCTTTTCCAGTTTTATGAAAAGCTGGAGCAAAAGCATCAGGCTCTCAAGGCAGAGAGGATGGAGTATGAGGCGAGGACTAAGGTACCTAACATTATTGTCACAATTGTATATGTTGGTTCTACATTGTAGCTTCTATATTGCTGTTGTTAACTGTCAATGTTGGTCTATCTTATATTATTATGTGAACTTTTGGCAAATGTTAACCATAGGAGGAGCAAGAAGAAGCCATAAAGCAGATGAGAAAGAGCATGGTGGTTAAAGCAAACCCTGTTCCCAGTTTTTACCGTCAAGGACCTCCACCAAAGGTTGAACTTAAAAAGGTATTTTTCTTCTCTTTGTAAACTACTCCATGGATTCCGGTTTCCGAGATCAATAGTGTAAAAAATGGAGCGAGTAGTAGCCAGGGGTAATAAGTTAGACCTAGCCTTAAGCCTTGTAGTTTTAACTGACAGATGAAGGGAAAAAATTTTCAAGCCGACATAGTATAGTAATCAAAACTTATCGAGACTGTAACCTGGATTGTTGCTTATGAAATGCACATTTCATGCCAGGGAGTCTACGATCCACAGCTATTCCATATATTATGGTTGGAAAATCATTTTGGTGGCAAGATATTGGCCATATATATCTTCTTAATAATATAGTAATCAAAACTCAGTGGCAGATAATAGTACAAGAACTAGATATCTGTCTGGATGTTATAAATATGCAATTTTATTTACCAGGTTGTGAATAAGTTTCATTTTTTTTAATCATGAAGTTCATTGAACTTAGAGGGTCTTGTGCTCAGGCTCAGTCAATTATGGTTATGGCTGCTCACTCACTTCTACTACTTTGTTGATTGTCAGTTACCTCTTACCCGTGCCAAATCACCCAAGTTAAGCCGGAGAAAGAGCTGCGGTGATACTACACATTCATCAGCTCATGAAGAGGCTCTATGTTCACGGGTGCGTCACAGCATAGGCACTTATAAACCAGGAAGTGCTACTTCAAGTCCAATCAAGCTGACTCATGGTCGCACTATCAATGGCATTAGCAAACCCAAGGATCGCACCACCAAACAGCCTAGTACAACTCCTAATGGTTCGCCACTTAAACTGTCCAAGGAGACCAACTCGGACATCACTGTTCAGTCATGACTCAGGTAACTTATATTTAAGCGGGAAAAAATTCCTGAACTCCACTGTGTTCCCATTATGTGAAGTTGTCGATTGTGGTTTCTGTAACATTTTATATTATACTGGTGTATTTCTGCTTGTAATAGTACATATCATATTAGATAGAGGGACTGAGGAAGAGAGACAGAGGAATTATGTAAACGGTTTTCATTATAATTTCTGTAACACTTGTTCCTGCTCTTCCCTTTCAAGTTCCAGTTTGTCATGACGTGTCCTCAAAAGGAGTGGTCTTAAAATGGCAAGGGACCAATAATTGCATGACCAGAGCTTTCCTATTCTTTGGCACGACCAGACTCTAGGACCAGTCCTTCTGTATCTCCACGTATAAGTAGAGTTGATAAAATGGACGGTTGAATATGGGAAAAGTTAAAAGTCAGGAAATATCATATAAATCGTTCAAGTATCATGTTATATGAATTGTGCAATAAATATCGTATGAAATAACTTGTTTATAAAATTATCCCAAATAAATTGTGTACAAGCTATATCAAACATAAATTGTGTACAGGTTATATCAAACTAGCAGCACAAAGTAAAAAACTGGTTTTGTATTATGAAAGACACTCTTTTAAGTCGTTGGGATTGCAAAAAAAACCCCAAACACACCCAACAAGCGAACGCAATGCCAACCAAAATGGGATAGCATGCTGGCTGATGAGTTGGCACCCATAAAAGACTCGCCAAAATGCCAACGACTGTTTCGTTAAGACTAAAGGGTGTGGAGCTAGAATGAAGGGTTCCCCTTTAATTCGACCTGTGAGATGCCTAGCACACCACCGCCCATAGGCAATATGGGGCTTGGGCAATAAATTGACTCATTGAGGTGAAAAGACTCGACTCGGTTTAAGAATTTTTTTTTTTTCATCTGGTCGTAAAATGACCATAAATTTATGGCTTAATTACCACGGATTGTAAAAACCCAGCTGTATAATTATGGCTTAAATTACAATTAGCCGTAAAAATGAACCGTAATTCGCTTTCGAACTTTTTTCTTCCCCAACCAAAAGTGACTCGAAAATACATGGACCGTAAAATTATGCCCCGGACCGTAATTTTACGGTCACGCCTGCAAAATCCATTTTGACTGAAATTTGATTCAAGTTTCCAAAGCGCAAATGCTCAAACCAAAACACTAAAAATAGTAAAATCACATATTACAACATAATGGATATATCCGTACCTTAACCATTGAAATTTATATTAAAACGACCAAACGGTTTGCATTACCCAAGTTGTCATGAAGACAGACTATTCAATACTTTCAGATACAAGAGACTATGACTCCAAACCTAGTTTTTACACATATACACACAACCAAATTGTATCAAAACCATAAATGTGCCAAGAGCCATAAGCAAGGTGGGATCACTAAGTATCTACAAAATACCATTCTTCCACGAATGACCAAAATACCATCAAAAACCAGCAACTTCAACTATCAACAAATCATTTGTTCCCTCTTTCAGAACCACTTATAAAAAGGATAAACAACTAAAATACAAGTGAATGCTGAGTGAATAAGTTTGCATACAAGTATATATACGAAAGAGGGCAAAAAACACAAAAAAAACTATCGCATGTAGTCAATGGTACCGTCATACCCTCACTTTCATACTCATTCTTACGCTAACAACACATACATGGATCCAAATGCGCTGAACAGTACAATCAAAGAGGTTCTTAGGCCTCATCTCAATACAACTAAGGGGTTCTTAGGCGTTGACCTCAAATTAGTAACTAACGCTGAATCGATTACTAGACACGGAATCCACCATCATATGGTAATCGACCCAACACACATATAAGGGTATGCAAAGTTACTCACCTCCTCCGCGACTAACAACAATCAAGATAGCCACAACACAATTGACAAAACTTTCAACCTAACAAATCATCAAAATATTCATATAAGACTATATTCATAATCTTGCTAACTTAACTTAGCCATACTAACATTTCACTAACATTCCTAACCCATAATCATCATCATCATCATCATCACCATTTCATTTGACTAGCAAAGTCACCATACACATATTTTGGGTTTTATTGCCATCACTCATATTTCTAATCAAATTTATCATGCAACTCAATAACAAACAATATTATTATACAAGAATTTGGGAAAAAATCAATGTAAACTCAATTCTAACAAAACCCCTAAATTGAACTTCACATGAACCCTAATTCTTTAAAGTAATCAAAAACTAGGTTAAATGGAATTCATACTTTCAAGATTAAGAATTAGAATTAAGATGAAACCACAACTTGTCTTCTTTTACTCTTCCTATTAAGTTTCAGCCAACACACAACCCACACTCCCAATTTCTCTTAATTTTGATGATTAATTCTTGAATGATATTATTATTTACTAATAGGATTGTTGGATGAATTAAAAGTAAAACTTAGATTGAAAGGAACTTGAGAATAAAGTTTGAGAAGAATGAGTCACAAGAAAAAGGATTTGGCTGCATCTTGATGCGGAAATTTGGTGTGTAGAATATCTGTTATTCGCTAAAGTTCCAACTAAATTAAACATATAATTAAAAATAAAATACTAAAAAAAATTATAATGTCAAAACTAAAAAAAAGTTAATTTATTCCATTAAAAATCTTGAAAGGTTACACGAGGTCGCTAGTTTACATGAAATATATATAACATCTAAGCCCCTTGCTTTTATGTTAAGGCTAAAATGAAAACTAATAATTTGGTTATCATGTGTCACAAGGTTCTCTCCCATGAAAAATTACATCACTCTTTTTGGTTTACAATGTGATATGACAGACCAAAATGACTTAAGTTTAGTTCTCTTAAAATAATTTTATCTTATCTTATGTATAATATGGTAAAGGAGGATTAAACATGACATAAAAAAGTTTAGGTTTAAACCATTTTTTCCCCCTAAGTTTTGTAAATTTATATATGTAAAAAAATCTAAAAGTTATTTTTTTGAAAGGTGTGGATCATTTGCTCACAACAGGGGATCTACCTTACGTTGTCTTAACCAATTCTGCTCTAGAGAGCCCTCTCACCCTCGATACCTAGTATGAGGAGAAACCCCCAACTAAACCACCCGAAGGCATGACATTTAATTGAGATAAACCCTGTCATCTTTGCAATACTCAAACCTGCTTCACTCGGGGACTTAATTTGTGAAAATCCTTGGAATGTCTTTTTCATGTCTCGAACTCGAGACCCCCAGCATATAAAGTTCGAGCTCAACCATTGAGCTATAATGAAAAATCTAAAAGTTATAGTAATCAATTTCTTTTGTTTATTAACCAAAACTATATAAAAAAAATCAATAAGCTATATTTACTAAAATATTCATTATATTTTACTTTTGAATATACATAAATCAAATTTTTATTCGAGATTCCCGCATAGCATATCACGACGGATATATATCTAGTATTGTAGTATATAGAGTTCAACGAAAAATAAAATATTACAAACCCACATTTCATTCTAGCGCTGAAATGCTGACGTGTTCGTTTGAAAACGTCGACGACCGTACGATTGTTAAGTTTCAAGGGAGAGGAGTGGAATGGAAGGCAACTTCCCATCAAGTCGCCGGTGAGATGTATTTATATGGATTTTGCTCGTTAATAGTGCTTTGAACTTTTATTTAATCTACTGATTGCCTTTCTTTAGATTTACTACATTATTCATGCAATAGACATTATCAGAGACCCCAGATGACTCATACTCCTACTCCGCATGCAACTAGTTCACATTAAATAGTGTAAGAATTAAGGCGAACCATACATCTAAACTAGTTCCTACACAAGCACGTATATTAAGTCCAATTAATATACCTATACTAATGACTAGAAATCTCTAATTGCTAGATATATTAAAGTCTGGTTAAATGTGCTATGGCAAACATAATCGCATACAGTTTCAGTCTAAGCTCTAATCCAGTTGGAAGCATGAACAACCACAATCTTATAGTTACGCTACCAATTCTGACTAACCGTTCATCCTACCAAGCTAATGTTGCTTAATTATCGTCATCTTTTGTCTACTTGCAAAGCTTATATTCTCAAAATAGTTTTAGACACAAGAAAAATTTAAATTTGCATGAAATAAGTAATAGAAAACTTGTGTAAATCAGACAATAAGACCAAGGGTTTTTCCTATTCCATCCCCCCACACTTAAATTGTACAACGTCCTCGTTGTACTAGACATAGAAAACAAAGGGAAATAGGAAAAACACGTAAAATGTAAAAGTAAAAGGATTAACGAAACTTCCCGGGTCTAGTATTGCATGATTGTTGTTGAAAATGGCACTTGCGGAACGACTTGAATGATGTAGAATCTTCAATGACTTGAGTCGTCTCCATTTGATGGCGATCCATTGTTGCTTCTCCATCTTCTTTTCTTTTTGGTATTTTTTGATTTTTTAATTTTTTTGGGTTTTTGGGGTTATCTGATTTTTTTTGTGTTTTTGGCGATCTGGTGCACAGAACGGAGCTTTCAGCGGCGCTGGTGGAGTGGGTAGCGGCGGTGGTTGGTAAGCAGCGGCGCTGGTAGGTTTTCTGGACTGGGAGCGGCACTGGTGATGGTGCCAGCGGCGCTGGGCTGCCCAGATGCAGTCCCAGCGGCGCTGGAGTGTGTCTAGCAGCGCTTGTGACTCCTGTACGTGTTCCGAGGTCTGATTACTTCAACGATTTGATGCTCGAACTCCCCCACACTTAGATTTTGGCCAAGTGCATGGTTTCCTTCAGACTACAAAGCAATATACTCCTGCACACTTCAATCAAAATATCAAAATGGAAATAACAAGCTAAAACCTAAAAATGAAATGAAAAACAAATACGAAATCAAACTAGAAAAAGAAAAATAAAAGCTAAACAAAACAAAGCTTGGGTTGCCTCCTAATGAGCGCTTAATTTATTTTGGAGTCTTAAGCTTGACTCCTTCACTACTCATTCATCAACGAAATAAGGGCCAGATTCTATGCCCTCGTCCTTATTTCTATCCTCCTCACTGTAATGTTTCACTCTCTGCCCATTGACTATAAAACCTTCCCCACTATGGCCACGTAACTCTACTTGTCCCGACGGGTAACCTTTAATGACTTCAAATGGTCCTGTCCATTTTGATCTGAGTTTCGGCGCTTTGAGCTTAAAGCGAGAATTAAACAAAAGAACCTTATCACCTTCCTTGAATTCTTTCATCCTAATTCTCCTATCATGCCATGCTTTTGTTCTCTTCTTATGAATAACAGAGTTTTCATAGGCTTGTTGTCTAAGTTCTTCTAATTCATCTAGTTGCAAGTACCTTTCCTTCCCAGCTTCATCTAAATCCATGTTACAATTCTTAATTGCCCAATAAGACCTATTCACTATTTCTAATGGTAAATGGCACCTTTTTCCATACACTAACTTATATGGTGTGGTTCCTATGGGTGTCTTATAGGCTGTCCTAAATGCCCAAAGTGCATCATCTAATCTATTCGCCCAATTCTTAGGATTATCCTTAATTGTTTTCTCTAAAATTCTATTAAGTGCCCTATTGGTGTTTTCTATTAGACCACTAGTCTGAGGGTGATACGCTATTGAAAACCTATGGCTGACTCCATATCTCTTAAGTACCTTTTCTAATTGAGCATTTGCAAAATGACTACCCCTATCGCTAATCAAAGCCTTACGCATTCCAAACCTACTAAACAAATTCTTAAGGAAATCTACAACTACCCTAGCATCATTAGTGGGCAAAGCCTTGGCTTCCCCCCATTTTGACACATAATCTACTTCTACTAGAATATACTTAAACTTATGAGAAGGTGGAAATGGCCCCATGAAATCTATTCCCGAAACATCAAATACTTCATAAACCTGTATGCCCCTCTGTGGCATCTCATCTCTCTTGGTGATCGATCCTTGGCGCTGGCATGCATCACATAACTTAACCAAAGTCTTGGCCTCTTGAAAAATTCCAGGCCAGTAAAATCCTGCCTCAAATACCTTCCTAGCTGTAGTCGATGGGCCATAATGTCCTCCTGTGGGTCCTGAATGACAGTCATCTAATATCTTTCTACTCTCACTTTCTGACACACATCTCCTAATCATACCGTCTGCACACATCCTAAACAATTATGGTTCCTCCCAATAATAATACTTAAGGTCTGAAAAGAACTTCTTCCTATGGTGATGGTCTAAATGCAACGGCAAAACTCCTGCAGCTTTGTAATTAGCTATGTCAGCTAACCAAGGTGCATCTTCCTTATCCTTTACTTCTATCCTCATCAAATTCTCTTCGGGGAAGGCTTCATCTATCTTTTCACAATGAGGTTCCTTCTCATCTAGGTTATCTAATCTACTAAGGTGATCTGCAGCTACATTTTCTGCTCCTTTCTTGTCCTTAATTTCTAAATCAAACTCTTGAAGCAGTAACACCCACCTAATTAACCTAGGCTTAGAATCTTTCTTATTAATGAGGTAACTAATGGCTGAATGGTCTGTAAATATGGTGACTTTCTGCAATACTATGTAATTCCTAAACTTATCTAGGGCAAAGACTACTGCCAGCAGTTCCTTCTCTGTAGTTGTGTAGTTCCTTTGGGCCTCATTAAGGGTCTTGCTGGCATAATATATAGGTCTAAAATGCTTATCTATCCTCTGTCCTAACACAGCTCCTACGGCGAAATCACTAGCATCGCACATAATCTCAAAGGGTGATGCATAATCATGTGATACTACTATGGGGGAATCTACAAGGTGTTTCTTAAGTTTCTCAAATGCCTTAATGCAATCCCTATCAAAATCAAACCTAACGTCTTTCTCTAAAAGTCTGGTCATTGGCCTAGTTATCTTGGAAAAATCCTAAATAAATCTCCTATAAAACCCTGCATGACCTAGAAAACTCCTAACTCCTTTGACATTAACCGAAATCGGTAACCTAGACATCACATCTATCTTAGCTTTATCTACTTCTATTCCTGCTTTAGACACCTTATGTCCTAATACTATTCCTTCCTTAACCATGAAATGACATTTCTCCCAATTCAACACTAAATTAGTTTCTTCACACCTAGCTAACATCTTATCTAAATGACCTAAACACGAGTTAAACGAATTCCCGTAAACCGAGAAATCATCCATAAACACTTCTACTGACTTCTCTAATATATCCTGAAAAATAGCAGTCATACACCTCTGAAAAGTAGTTGGGGCATTACAAAGTCCAAAGGGCATCTTTCTATTGGCGTAAGTTTCATATGGGCAAGTAAATGTTGTCTTCGCTTGGTCTTCCGTATGAATGGGAATCTGAAGATACCCTGAAAATCCATCGAGAAAACAAAAGTACTCGTTCCCTGCTAAGCGTTCTAACATCTGGTCCATAAAGGGTAAGGGGTAATGGTCTTTCCAGTTAGCCTCATTGAGCTTCCTATAATCTATGCAAACTCTCCACCCCGTCAGTCCTAGTTGCTATCATCTCGTTGTCCTTGTTAGCCATTACTGTCATTCCTCCTTTCTTCGGTACACAGTGAATAGGGCTTACCCACTCGCTATCCGAGATGGGAAAGATAATTCCTGCATCTAATAACTTAATCACCTCCTTCTTCACTACTTCCTTCATATTAGGGTTTAGATGTCTCTGTCTCTGAACTACTGGCTTTGAGTTAGCCTCTAGGTGAATCCTATGGTTACCGTACGATGAGTCTATACCTCTAATATCTGATATCTTCCAAGCAAACGCCTTCTTATGAGACCTAAGAACCTTCATCAAAGCTGCCTTCTCCTTCTGAATCAGCTTCGATGAAATGATAACCGGGAGTTATGACTTTCCTTAGAGGTAAGCATACTCCAATCCTGGCGGTAACGGCTTCATTTCAAGATCAGTTGGTGGTTTTTCTAAAGAGGTAACTAGGTTATTGGGTGTTTGTACTAAGGCTCCATCAAATTCATCTACTTCAAGTTCTCCTAAATCCCATGGACATTCTGGTGATCCTATACCTAAGACTTCCTCTATCTCATGATTTGCTCTACTATCTACTTTTGCTATTTCCACTTCTTTAGTACAAACTCCTATATCATCTTTTCCTAGGTCTGGGTCTCCTTCCATGGTTAGACTAAGCTTCCTCCTACCATTTCCTATGGTAATCCTACGTTCTGCTACTTCTATTACTGCTTTGGCTGTGTTAAGGAAAGGTCTTCCTAATATTATTGGTACCTTCTTATCTTCCGGTATGTTCATAACTACGAATTCTGCCTGAAAATGTAGGTCTCCTACGGTTACTATCACTACACGGGTCTTTCCTAAAGGACGTTGAAATGTCTGGTCTGCTAACTTAATAGTCATCATGGTGGTTTCCAGTGCAGCGTTACTTAACTTAGTGTACATGCTCCAAGGCATCAGGTTAATACTAGCTCCTAAGTCGGCTAGACAATCACAACTAATCTTATTTCCTATCTTACATGGTATAACGAAACTACCTGGATCCTCTAACTTAGGGGTGATGAACTCGTCTCCTTTCTCCAGAATTCCCTTGACTTCCTCGATTCCGTGCACGTCCTTTGGGATTCTGTCTTCCTTGATCATGTCCTTGATATACCTAGCATACCCAGGCGTAAGCCTAACCAACTCAGTAAACGGTATCGTAACCTTCGTCCCGTACAACGTGTCCTTGAAGATTTCTCCTCTCTGCTCTACTCGACTTTTCCTCAGCTTTCGCGGGTACGGAACTGTCCGGCTGTACGGCTTCGATCGCGTTTTGGAATCTGCTCTCGGTAGTTCCAGCGGCGCTGGGTGTTGATCTCGGTGCGCCAGCGACGCTGGGAAGGTCACCAGCGGCGCTGGGCAGTTTTTCTGGACGAGGAGCGACGCTGGGTTGATCACCAGCGGCGCTGGGTGATTTTTTGGACTCACCAACGGCGCTGGAAGCGCTCCAACGACGCTGGTTCTTTAGTCCAGCATCCGTTTCCTTGTTGTTTCGCCTCACCGCTTCAGTTTCCTCTTCTGCTTCTGCTGGTTCTTCTTCTTCATCCTTTTCCTCAGCTTCTAAAGGGTTCGGGGGTGATTTTGTTGCCTTCCCCGATCGGGTTGTGATTCCTTTCACTTCTTTGTCCCGCTTATCTCTATCTTCCCTTACTAGCGCTAACACCGTTTCACACAAGCTGCTGGACATTTTTGCTAACATATTTTTCATGTCCTTTGCGTTCTTCTCAGCCCACTTGACCATATCTTCCTTCAGAACATATTCCTTTGCTTTTGGTAGCTCTTCATTCTCCAGGCTCCTCTCTAGCTCTCTTCTATCTAAATCATTTAAAACTCCAACTGCGTCCCTTGCCTTCATATACTCAAAAATGCCACCTCCTATGATATCCAACTCCTTTCTAGTTTCACTCGTTGCTCCAAAGTAAAAGTACTCCAAAATATCCTCATCGGTTTTATTGTGACCATGGCATTCCTTGACCATCTTCTTCATCGTTCGCCATGCTAGTCCGATGCTTTCATTTTCCGCTTGCTTGAAGGTATGTATCCTTTCTAAGAGTTTTATCCTAAGGTTCCTCGGAAAGAATCTGTTGCAAAAGATTTGTCTCAATTCTTCCCAAGTGGTGATACTGTCTGAATCTAGGTTATCAAACCAATCTTTAGCGGCTCCCGTCATGGAGAATGGAAACGTCATCAACTTTGCCACCTCTTCAGTTCCTTTTCCGTAGTTAAAAAGCCCAGAGACTTCGGCAAAACTGGAGATATGGATGTGGGGGTCCTTAAGTCTCTCCTCGTCGAATGCAAGTTTCTCCACACGCTCCAAGTGATGCTTCTTGATATTAATAGGGGTATTTGTCTTGGGTATACGGATTGCAGGTCTCGGTGTTGCAGCCACCTTTCTTGCCGCCTCCATCATTGTTTCGTCGAATCCTAACTTATTCGCCATCTAAAGCAAGAATCTATCGAACTCTATTTGTATCTACCCTAAAGTAGTACCAATTAATAAAAAGAAAGACTATCTAAAACTAATCTAAGAAAATAAAATCTTTTTGTATTTTTAAAAATTTTCAAATTTTTATGGTTTTTCAAGTTTTAAAGAAAAGTAAAATCAAACTAAACTAAATTAACAAGAAAATAAACTAATCCTAAAAGAAACTAAAACTAACTCTTCTGTGTATACACGAAAGAGTCGAATTACCCTAACCTAACTATATTCCTAAGTAAATAGTCCCCGGCAGCGGCGCCAAAAACTTGATGTGCAGATTTGTTAACTATTTTTCCTAACAAGTTTTAAATTTATTTATAACAAGGTTAACTTCTCAGTGGACCCGTTCGTTTATAGTATAGCAAATTGGTAAGACCAGGATCGTTCTCAGGGACTATGTTCTAAGAATGTAGCTAGGTGTAATTCTAAGATTGTTGGGGGTTGTGACCAATTTGTCATGGTGCTTAAACTAATAATATTAAAAGACAATTAAATCCGGTATTACCGGGGCAGGCTGTGTCTGAAGACACAACAAAAAGACTTTTGAAAAGTAAATTCAGAATAATAATATTAAAAAGGTACATCCACTTGGAACTAGTTCACATGCCACCTAGATCGTCTACCAAATTACTTATAATTGTCGAACGACTAATCACGACCAAGTTTCCTATCAAGTCCCCCGGTCTAAGTGGTCAAGATTCCTGTCAAGTCTCCTACCCTTTAATTAAGTTTCCTGTCAAGTCACCTAATTAAGATTATAAACTAAGCCTGTTTTTATTACCTAACCCTTATAACTTAACGGATTCCTGCCAAGTCACCTAAGCAGTTTGGCTTCCGATCAAGTCCCCAACCTACTTTAACTAGATCAAGCATAAAAATGGTTCAACAACTACAAGCACATAATATCACTAAAAAGGCATGATCACATTATCCAAACAGATGCAAACTAATTTAGCTATTCATGACAAGACTAATATACATAACAATCATTAATATAAATAAATCCATAAGAACAACTGTCAACCAAATAGTCTTGCAAAGTATGCTAACAATAATAAAAGAGTAAAGAAAAATCAAACTAATAATAGGGTGAAGTCGCGCGGTCCGTATCTTTCTTGGCCACTCCTTCTATTCAACACCCAGAATCCTCCTATTATTATTTTGACCGATTAATGATAATTTGAATGATGATTGTTGTTGAGAATTGATGCTCGATCTTCCAGATGCTAAGAAGGTATTGCTAGGGTTTAGATATGATGGAAGTGGTTGATGATTATGATGATGAGGTTGTTAAGGATTGATGATTGATTGTATGTGTGATATGGAGGTGTGGGAAGGTTTAGATCTGGTGAAAATACCCTAGAAACGACCTACAAGGCGTCTGGAGAAAATGTGTTATGGCCCTAGGGTTTTAGAGGGGTATTTATAGGTTTTCGGATAAACCCTAGTTGAACCGACATCGGGAGCGGCGCTGGTATGCCTCAGGATCACTCCAGCGACGCTAGCTAGACTCAAGCGGCCTGTGGTGAGCTTCAAGATGACTTCCAGCGGCGCTAGAGAGAAATGAGCGACGCTGGAGGCTTTAGGTCCAACATGAAAGTTGCCTTTCCGTGGATAGCTTACTTGTCAGAAACGGAGTCCGTATGAAGAAGTTATGCCGAAAGTACTAACAGGTGGTCGTATGCTTCATGTTGGCCTCGAATTCTTCATCTTCCGCTTGCTAGTCTTCGTCCAAAAGTCTTGTGGCTTTGTGTTAAGTTGAGTAAAGATGTTTGCCTTCACTTGCATGCCTTGTGAACCTATAATAACATGTCATCCCATTAAATACCAAAAGTTCACATTTCTTAACTCATTTAGACATCAAAACACAACTTAATGATATAGGAAATAATCACAAAATGGACGCTCATCACATGGACTTTATGCTGAAACACTTTTAAATTAGTCTACGTTCGTTATGGTTGTTATTATATGTGTTTTTGTTGAACATGTGCTTTTAGTTATGTAGGTCGCTTGTTGCTACTTTTCCTTATTCTTTTGTTGTCGGGGGTACTCAGCAGATAGTTTTCAAGAGGACTAGGTGTATAGGTTACCTTTGTGGTTTTGTGAGTAGACTAAGATTAGTTTAGCTTGACGGCCTAAGGTACTTTGCTCCGTAGGTTGCTTAGAAATAGTTTAATCACCCTTAGTTTTTAGTCAATTCATATGTATAGGTATGGTTGTCCTGCCGGTTTTCGTTCCTCTTGTTTGAGCTCCTTGCTGAAGACTTTGTTTATTATGTTGCTACATTTTATGCTGTTATATACGTTCTATGGTTGCTAGAGTTTAGGTACCGTGCTAAAGTATTGTTAGGTCGTACGTTTGCTACTCTTCCCTACCCTTACGGTAGCCATACCTAGTGGACCCAGCAGACAGGTGTTTGTACACCAAACCGTGATTAGGTTTAGAAGAGGGGATGACGGGTGTTTTTGGTTGTTTGTTGGCGATTCCCCGAAGGTAGAGTTTTGATCTCTTTACGCCAATCAATTATGGTTTGATTGTTAGCCGATTGAGATCGTGCTATTGTGTTTTAGATCTGTTCGACCGTGTTTAGCACGCTCATCCAAGGATGCTTTTGCCTAATCATCGTAGGCTGTGGAAGCTTCGGGACGGAGAGTCATCGTGCCGCTGCACGTTGATATGTGAGTATATTGTTGTAGGTTGCTGGAGCATCTCTTATGGGGATAAGAGGACGTCCAGATCTGTGTGTGTGTGTTTTCTGGAGAGAAGGAGAATGAGAATTTAGGTTTAGACTCATCCATATATATAGGGATGGAAATCTTGGATAATAAGTTTAGGATTTAAGGAAATAATATGCCAAATCTTGATATTTAATATGGCCAGACTTGATAAGATCAAATCTCTTTAATTTAGGAGGAAGAGATTTAGATAATCTCTTCCATATTTAGATAAAGCTTACAGTGGGTACCTTCGTCACGCAGGATCGGTTCTGTCACGAAGGTCATGTTCCGTCACGAAGGGTGACGTACACCATCAACAGGTATATCGTCCTATCATGTTTTCGACAGACATGTATACACACTTTACCCTTTTACGGTTTTTACATCTACGTGGCCGAAGGTTCTTATGGAAGCAGTCTGTCTACCTTTGGATATAGGTAAGATTGTCTACAGCTCAATTTCTCATATTCAGATTGGGTCCAGTTGTTCGTTGTATTTTCTTGTAACAAAGACATATGCTTTTATTTTAAGGCTAAAATGAAAATTCGGTTGCACTACACTTTGTCATTTGCTAATATTAAAAATAATAATACACAACGACAAAAAGATATTACTAAACACATTTTCCTCGCATTGCATTTCCATTTCATTTATCCCTAAACCACCAACCACACAACTAGCAGCACCGGTCAACAAAAATGGCGATTTCCATAGCCGCCGCATCCCCAGCTCTGGCCATTCCAAATCGGACTTCATTAATTATAACAACAAAAACCCAATCATCAATTTCTTCTTCAAGTTCATCTTTCTTTAATAACACTAACACCTCCTTGAGATCCTTAACTTTAGCTTCTGGCACTGCTAATAATGGCAAAAGATCCAAAAACATAAAAAAAAGTGGGGGGTTATCTTGTAATTGTTTGTTTGGACTGGGTGTCCCTGAGCTTGCTGTTATTGCGGGGGTTGCTGTCCTTGTTTTTGGTCCTAAGAAACTCCCCGAAGTTGGTCGGAGTATTGGTAAAACCGTTAAAAGCTTTCAACAGGTCATTATTTTTCTTAATATTTATTAATTATGTGATATTTGTTTACATCTATCTAAATCTATATGTAAATAAACCACTTCTGCGACGGTGGATGGTGGAGGTTGAGATGTAGACACCTACCCAAAGGGAGAGAATCCGCTTTCAGGAGGTAGAAAAGCTGGAGCCTGAGGATCGAACTCCCTTGACCTCTGTCTCCAGAGTCAAAGGCTCCAACCACTTGATCCAACCCAATAGGAACTGCTATTTTGCTAAAATAAGACCGATGAATACAATTGTGGATTTTTAAGTTCGATACACAAACTTATCAAAACCACACGAGTTAGAATTTATTGTTTGATCACAGAATAGGATTAGGAAGTGGGATTCCTGATGCTACTTCATGGGTCTTGAATTATTACCACTACAAGGATGGATCGATCCTTATGATTTAGAATGAGATGCTATGTAAACATTGCGTTCGAGTAGGATAGGCCATCATAGAGGCTGGGATTTACTTATCCCTGCGGGACCTGATTACCATGGAATAATTTTTTTTTGTTCCTTATGCAGAGCATAAATGGTATATATACGATATTTATGAGTGAAATATCGTAAGTTTTAGTTACATGAACAAGAAGAACAACGTTTTTCTTGACTTTAGAATGATGTTAGTTACCATTTGGCTTGTTTATATTGCTACTTGCTATAGTTATATGTGTATATTCTTAAATGTACTTAGGGCTTATCTTAGGTTTTTTTCAGTTTATGCTCTAGAGAACGTGCTACTGCTACATTTGTTCGTGATTAAATCTTATATCCATTTACATGTGTGTGTTTTGAACTTGATTCAAGTTGCAAGTGTAAACCTTGAATTTTCTGCTGCCATCTCCTAAGTTGCAATCACTTTACGCTCTTGAGTTCAAATCTCGAATGTAGCATTTTGAGTACTAATTTGATTAAATATTTGCAGGCAGCAAAAGAATTTGAGACAGAGTTAAAAAAGGAACCCGAGTCACTAGGGGATTCTTCGGAAGTAGCAAATGTGAGTGAGAAGGCACCCGAAGATTTGAAAGTGCCAAGCACAAAGGAGAGTTTGTAGCCAGATATTCATTCATTCGAAGTTTTTCATGTAATATTAGCTTTGTTGTAGCTAGGGCTATCGATACTCAACCCAACCCGAACTCGACCTGAAAAAACCGGGTTAGGGTAGTGGTGCTTGCGACTGCCAACATGTCAACTTGATTTTTTCGGGCAAGGATTTTGGGTCTTCAAGTCGATCGGCCAGATATCTTTTTAAATTATTTAATTTTTCTATATACATACATTATATCTCTAAATCTATATAAAAAAGAAACCTTAATTCGTAATTAAAAAAGTATGAACCATTATATATGTCATATACCTTATTTAACTTTTTTAGATTTAATTATATTTTAATAAATTTAAATTATTATTATTTTCTTATTTAAGTTTGTAGACATTAATAATTAATGTTTTTAATAATATTATTATATAAACTAATATTTTTATATTTTACATTATTTTTTATCTTTGAAATTAATTTTTAATGTTTTTACAATAAAATTCTTTTTTTAATGTAATACGTATTTATTAAGTTATATTTTTGTATAGAATGATAAAATTTGGATGTAAGGATTTTTGTATAGGAATTTTATCGTATAACGTTTTTATTAAATCAATGTTTTGAAAATTGATTCGGATATTAAACAGATCTTCTTAATAAAGAACTAAAAAACAAATATGGAGTCTATAGTACACTATCACAATTATATGTCAGAAAAACAATTGTATGAAAATTGCAATGATGTTATGCATAATTTTAAATTAGATTAACACAACATACAATATATAGACTGATAATTAAATTGCATGTTTTTTTAGTGTATAACTAAATTATTTAAGCAAAACGTTAAAGCACAAGTACAATGACAATCCAGACATATTTAGATGTATGAAAGATATCAAAAGAAACGAACACCTTACTTAGCGAGACCTCTAATAGATAATGTATCCAAGAATATAATATATCAGTAACATTTTGTGCTTTTGTGCACCTTTTGTGCTTTTGATCGAAGATCTCCGATCAAATATATGATAACATAAATCAAGCTCCAATTTATACAGTCACATATCCTCATAAAGGGAAACAATAGCAGATATATATTTAACTTCCGTTTAGCGAAAGATGCATGAAAGTATGATATTGGTAAAAGTTGTCTAAACAATTGAAATGTAGAGTTAGTACACAAGTAAACAATTTTTCTGCACGCCAGGCCCTCTTTGCTCGGCCAACCATCCTCATTTCCTCACCAGTCCAGCAATCTCTAGGAACAAAAGAGCACTTGAATATAAAAAAATCATGGAGGTGCGAGTGAGGTCTCTTGTCGTTGTCTTATGCAGAAAAGGTGGTTTATTCACTGCTTCTTTTCTTATCGTCTGTTTGGAACTCTGAAAATAATGAAGTAGATACGGCCTTGTAGAAAGCCAACGCAACTTGTTTAACTCTCCGTCGGATCTGCATTCACAATTCCAAAGATTATGACGTGCAATATTTCACTTATCAAGTCGGATTTCCAGTAGAATTATTTGATTATCTCCTCTCTGAATATTGTTGCATATGAACCAGAACTGAAATCTTTTACGGCTACTTCCATCGTCTTGGATCTGAATGTCAAATCATTCTCCAGTGACAAAACAAACCTACACCAATATGAAAACACATAGACATTCAGACAGAAACCCAACCCAATGATATACACATAAAAAAGCATACCATACCTAGACACCGGAGGGCAGTAGTGATCGCGCAGGGTATCAATTTCCCACAGAGAACTCCCTGCACAAATTAACTTCAACAATAAGGTTGCAACACACATGCACCATGAGTGACCTCCAAAGCCTAATCGCATAGGTGAAACTTGATCGTCTAACAGTCTAAGCAATTGACCCCCCACAATCAAAACTTAGAAGTGACATATGTAATTCATATTACCAGTTAACGATGAATGACTTATAATTCACTTTTGATTTGATTTGAGCACCAGAGATGCAAACCAAACGAAAAACACCAAGACACATTGGTTGAATACTAAATGATTGAACTTTGAAGAGTTTTAAAGTTTGGGATAGGGGGCTTATGATGGCGATATGAATTGACAGATGGGGAAACTCACATTTCCCTGACAAGGTGTACGATATGCAAAAAGTTCTTATATTTGTATTGTAAGAAAGTTTGATTAGATGTTAAAGGTCGAGTGCCCTGATCAGGATAGATGACTTCAAGTACAGAGGTGATTATAATTCCACATTAATACGGAAATGGGTGTCTTTTTTTGCTGATTCTAAGAGCACACTCTATGTATCAGATAAGTAAAAGACAACGCTATGCCTATACTAAAACTAATACAAGGGGAGTCATTATATGATCTATGTGAACTTAACAATCAGTAATGAACTGAAATGCAACAGCGATATTGCGCATAAACTTACTAATCGCATTAGTTTTCAGAAGATCGGTTTCCTCATTGTTAAACTGATTAATGCCTGATTTGATGTTGGCCTCATCCTTGGCCGATTCGGCATTGTCGTTCTGCAAAAAGTATAAGATGTCAATATGTTTGGAAGAAATAATTAAAGGCTGGTCAAACAGTGATAAGGCCTTAAATGCTATCGAGTATCGACTAATCCCCAAAACAAAAAGATACTACAATCTAGAACAAATTCATTCAACTGGATTTCTAGATTTCTACTACGAATTACAAAAAGGATATTGATTACTGGAAAATATCAGTGATGTCAAACAAAGATATAAAACTTTCAGAAATTGCCAACCAGTGCAATTTTCTTTATTTTTTTTTGCCAACCAGAGCAATTTTCTTTCTCTAACTTTATAGCATTCTTTAAGCTCATACGGGGTGAGTCGATAGGTATCCAATTGTGGTACCGGGGCTAGGGTTCCCTCCATTACCCTAGTGAAGTTTAAAAGATGCAAGCAATAAACAGAAAGAGCCAATATATAAAAAAAATATTTAAAAAAAAAGGACCAAAATTTATATATTAAGCACTAACAAAAGATAATACATATCATTAAAGCAACATGCCAATCTCCCTACCCCCACCCCTCAATGATCGGAACTGGTTAATATGAAATCCTATTAAACTCAGAATCTTTAACTTGAGAAAGTAAAACTAAATATTTTACAAAAAGAAGAGATATTGATTTGTAACCTGGTGCACTAAACAGTTGATTGAAGGATGTCTTCGCAAAAGATTATGGATTAGAGTAATAATAACAAGACTTCCAGAAGGAGGGACTGTTAGAGCTGCCTACTTAGTTTCTTAGCAAATGAAGCAGCCAGATAAGCCGGAAGAAGTGGGGATTTCAGGCACGAATCAAGAAGCTGCAAATACATTATAGGCGTTAGCATGGTATAGCTATTGCAAGTTACCAACTACAAAGGGACCAAGAAATGATAAGAGGAAGTATTCATTGTACAAATAGGCTACCTATAACATAGCCAAATAGATACTATACAAGTAGCTTACGTTAATAAACGATAAAATTCAAAGGCAAGTTGTAAACAAACTGCATAGTGATTTGCATCTGACCTGGAAGAACTTGGCTCTATGTTTTGCAATGAATATAGAAGGTTCGAGAAGTGCATAAAGCTTCTCATAAAGCTTGGGATACTCTATACCATGCTCTGTCATAAGAATGAACAGACTGCTAAGAGCCATAACACTTATAACGCCTCCAATGTCACAAGACTTTGTCAAAAAGTCACTGCACATGTAAACCGATATTTGTCAATATATTACATAACATTTTTACAGTAGACAAATGTAATGCACCTTCAGATATGACTCACCATAACAACTTCGGTTCAGACAAATAAGGGATGACCACCTGATGGAGGGTAACAAGAACCTAAACAACCAAAACAAAGAATTCAGGTGAAATATTAGTCAGTCAGGTACTGAAGGAAGGTTGTGAGCTTGGGCTATTACCTTCTGTTTTATTTTACATAACTTGAAAATAAAATATGATGAACAAAGACGTCTAGATAAGTGGAGTTACCTCCTTGTACACATCAATAGGAAGTGCTAACGTAAGGAATGACATCCATGCTTTAGAGAACTTCCTCTTCATTTTTTTGAAAATAGTAGCTGAAGATGGAGCCTGGAATTAATAAACAAAACAAGTACGATGCATCATATATTACATAGAACACCTGGTCAAGAAAGTAAAGCATGCATGGCATAATATGATAATATGAAATGATTTTACTTGGGATAAAGATTAGAAAAGAATCTACAAGTAATAAAATCAACGACTTACGTCATTACTAGACTTCTTCACCTTGCCATGTTTGTCTTCTATCAATTTCTTGGACTCTGCTCCACCGAAAACCCCTAATACATAGAAAACATTAGAAGTCTATCGTAAATAGAAAATCACTAAACAAAAATAATAATGATGGGATAACTTCACCAAAATACTTAATTTTAATAAGAACTTGATGGTGATCTTTAAAATAAAAAGAGACAAAAATTGGCTGACCAAACCCAAATGCATGGCAGAGTTTCAAAAACTTTCTCTACAGTGCAAGTGGCAGGATCTTTAAAATTAGCTCAAAACTATGTGAAGCTGGGTGTCGTATAAAATGAACCAGATACTAAAAGAATTCTAACCTGATGCATTCCACATTTCAAACTCAGAGGTTTCACCAGCTTTCTCAAGGGAAGGAATCTTAGATATTAAACGATGTATATTGCGAATTAATAACTCCCCACTACATTTAAACACACAAATTGTTAGATTGATGTCATATAACAGTAAGTCGATCAAAGAATTAGAAAACTACGATTCACATTTTTAATTTGAAGACATAATGCGGTTCTAAGAAGAGATAAAAACAAGTTAATATATATAGAACAAAAATGTATTACTGTATCAAGCTCATAATTGACTACATGACTGATATGTATGGCCATCAAGTTATAAGTGTCAACAGATAGCAATGTATGTTCCACTAATATATCTCAACATATAGCACACACGGTCACTTGTACGCAGCATGTAGAAAGGACAGAACACTAACACCGGATATTCATAGTTCACACGACAACATATAAACTCATAGACCCATATGGTATATCTAATAAGCGTAAATTCAATAGCAATTATTTACATGATAAACTATATCAGCTAGTGTATTGTACCTGATATAACAAGTGTATGGACATCACTAGTTAAGCTTTTAATTCTACTAAGCTGCCAGGCAGGTCTAAGTATATATATAGGGCAAACTTAAAGTACATACCACTTATTGCACAATACGCATGAAAGATATTTATGAGATGACACAAATTATCGAAAGGCTGGGGTATTTTTAAAGGCAAACTTATTTTGCATCTTGCAAGACAATCTATTCTTGACATTTAACCTCTATTATCGGTCTATCATCGTAATAATAACTATGGCAGAGGTAGCATTATAACCATTAATGTATGACTAGTATTGCAATCACACATAAAATGATGCTCAAGAAAAAGATAGCTCCCTTGACCCTACATTAACCACGACAAACACTAACCTGGCTTTTGGCGGACTCTGCTTTTCAGAATCGGCATTTTCAGATCCTACATCTGAAAAAAAACAACATTATTAGACTCGCTAATTTTATCAAATGAAAGAAGGAAAAACACATCAACTGACTACATTATTCATCTTTATTAAGAAAACCACAAAAGTGCTTGTGCAAAAGCTACCAGAGCCTTTTTTGACACGACTCACGAGTGTCTGAATTATCTTATCCAAGCTAATGTATGTAAAATACCTGGCACATAAGAAAGAGTACTGATGGGTCATTATAATGAATACTAGAATAAATGAATAGAAGAGGAAACATGATCAAATTTTCTTAAAATGATCAGATCTTTTTACCGGATATCAATGTACTTGAAATATTTTGACACAAGCAAATTTAACAAAGTGTCGGCCTTAATAGAATAAACCAGAAAATCATAAAAATGTCAAAATCTGAATTAGATAAACCAAAAAATTTGACCAAAGCAAAGCATCTAAAAGAAACCATTCAACGTAAAAAGCCCTCCACTAAAAAAAAAAGAATAAAGAAGTAGTTTTCTTGTTTTAGTGCTTTATAACTTGATGCGTGGTATCGATCTCTTAATGATCTAAGTTGGTAGCGCGCCGTTTGGTAGAGACTAGATGAGATGTAAGGACAAGTGCATCGTTTATCATATATATTGACTGTGTATATGAAGTATACATTCTCTCTTCTAGCCTATCAACAAGCTTAAATAAAATCAGTCTAATTAAAGGATCGACGGAATGTTGTTTAGAACACCAACAACGATTTGCACACTGACAACCGTGCACATAATACTTACACCAACAATTAATAATTTTTCAGAAACTATGAGACTAGCTAGTGACTAGTTAATTAGTAATTACTGGTTTTAAAGGGTAGTAATTTATATGAACAAATTAAGCAAAAGACAGTAGCAACTACTCACCATGCTGTTGATGAGCTTATATATGGTATATAGAAGTATGAAATTTGCCCGCATTTCCAACCTTGACACACTCCATCAGAGTATCCATAGCCACTTGCTGAACAAGTTTTTCTATAAGATACTTTTTCAATAAGGTAATAGCAAAACATAAAAAGGACCAAAAACAAGAAAAAGTAATTACTCTGAGAGGAATTGAAGCTTCTTCAGAAGAAAGTGATAGCTGAATGAATGAGAATCTGAGCAAAATCATCAAATTTAGAACGAACCCATGTCTGGTAAATGGATTCAGGATCTTCTTGTGTAGGTTTAGTGGAGGAAGAAGAAGGGAGTCGCGGAAGGATGAATTCAGTAACAGAGGTAGGTTCTCGGGATGACAGCAGCTGCTGACCCACTTCTCTAGCATCCTGATGCTTCTTTTTCCGTTTATTATTCTTTTCTCCTTGTCCTTTGCTCTTTCGTTTCTTTGATGATGATGCTTGAATTGTCGCCATTCCAGCAGCAGCAGAGGAAGAAGAAAGACTGAAAGAGATTTTAGACGTTAGAAGACCAAGGTTGTTGGGTTGGGGTTTATGTCATGTTTTTTAGCTTCTTTATCTTTATTATATATATAATAATTCTCTATCTTTCAGTGCTTTTGCTCGCCACGTAAGCATTTTTGCTAACATGTCACTTTCTTATCGTTTTTGTTGGGAGCTTGACACGTAAGCCGTTACCTCAAATGCTACACGTACATCATGTCACCGTTAATTATTAGTTAATTAATAAAGTAGCTTAAACAATGGAAAATATGTAAAGCAAGAGGCTCGAACTTGCGACATGCGAGAAAAAAACAAGCGTGCACTATCAATATATCCATTGAACCAACTAATTATTTATGATGTAGTTTCTATCTTTAAATAGATGTATAGTCTTTAGTTATTTTCTTTCTTTTTTTAAACACATACTCTTTAATTTAGATTATAAATATATTTATGTATGTGAGTCCCTCGATAGCTACAGATCGCTCTCGAGATCGTCTATTATTATGTCGTGAGTGCGGAATCCTCACGAGATAACTAGTTTGATTAGTTAACGTGTATATCGCTTAACTATCAAGTAGATAATCAGCCGTATGATGCTATATTCGTTTCTATAAGCTATAGAACGAACTTAGTGGTCTGGAGTACGTGTATGTCGAATGTGTTGTTTTCAATTTAGGGTATTCATTCGTATATATATGTTTCAGATCGAACTAGGCTTGCTGGGCTTTTGTTCTTACGAACTTAGCTGCCCAACCCATGTAAAGAAGTTAATCTTCGTTTGTACCAAACGAAGTTTATCTTCGTTAGATGTAAGACTTAGTTATATTCCTTAGTGTTTCATCATCAAGGAATCCTAACACATATTATGTTTGTACTTGTATAACACACAACAAACGTCATACATAACATATATATAACACCAAAACATGTAATCGATCATTACCAAAACATAAAGTCCATAATCTATCAATTAC
Organism: Erigeron canadensis; assembly: GCF_010389155.1. NCBI lineage: Eukaryota > Viridiplantae > Streptophyta > Magnoliopsida > Asterales > Asteraceae > Erigeron > Erigeron canadensis. Next base: position 19,853,211 of record NC_057768.1, read on the forward strand.
ATATATAAATATGACATAAAATAACATAATGTCTTAATCTAAACGACATATCAAATCTAAGTTGCTGTTGTCACATCAATGTGCATCAACAAACTCCCCCTTGACAGCAGCACCTTCGATTTCTTTAGTCTTCAAAATCTGATCATTCATCAAACAACAATCTTTTGCTATTTGCATGAATATCTTCATGTAAGCAGAGTTGAAGTATCTTATGATATCTACTTTCTTCATGCTTCCAAAATGGCAAGAACGAACACTCTGTATCGTATAACTTTCTTAGATCATTTCTTGAGAAGTTCACCAGCTGCATCGGATCATATACTCTTCTCAACAAAATCTTCTTCTTTGAGTCTGCATACATCTTGGCTTCACCAGAATTTCGATCAATTTCCCAATTATCCATCTTGTCCAAGACATCTTGTGCCCATTTCTTGGCAGGGACTTTGATCATACATTTAATATCATGTTGAACATACTCAACTGTTTTATCTGGTTTGACCACTCTTTTCTTCGATCTTGGCTCAATCTTAAACTGTGGTTTATCTGAATCTTTCATGTTCTTTCTCAACCAGAAATCATTTCTGAGATTCTTACCAACAACATCAGCTAAGCCATCATCGCTTGGATTGATAATCCAGTTATTTTCAAGCTCATGTAAATCTTCTTCACACAAACTCCTGAATTGTCTCTCACACCACGCTAAGTACTGACAACCTTCTGGTCTTTTAAGAACAAATAACTTCAGTTCATCATCATAAAACCAACTCCAGATGATTGTCTTGTACTTTGCAGCATCTTTGTCTGAGATATGTGTCCAATACAGATTTGGTTTCCACGTTTCCCTATGTACTATCCATTCATTAACTCTTTTCTCGGGAACATGTCGATCAACCATATGTAATGAATCATCATCTCTGAGAGGAACTGGAAAATCATTTGGATTGAATGGTCTTGTCACATTAATCTCATAATCAGATGGAATCGATACATCACCATTCTTAGCATACACAACAAAATGTAGAACTTGAGTTTGGCTACTGAATGGAACTTGAAGCATTCTTTCCCGAACATCTGATCTCTTCTGATCCAACACTCTACTCTCTTCAATCGATGGATCTTCAGGAATTGAGTCCCATACTTCATCAAACCCATAAGGCTTCTTGAATATGTTAAGATTTGGTTCAGGAACAAATTCACCTTCCTCGAGCTCATCACCATCAAAGAATAAATCTGTATAATCTGGATCATCTATTTAAATTTACACAAAATGAACACCAGAATAGAAAGAATAATCATGATAATTATAATAAAGATGAAATGTACTTGTATTGAAATAAGATAGATTACATTTTCATTACACAAAATGTCATAACTTATTACACACAATCAATTATACATTCTATCTAAAAATCTTTATCATAATCAAAATTAGAAACCTGAATCACGAGGAGCACCAGAAGGACCAGCACCTGTACCAGAAGCACCAACAGCAGAAATATCACCTCCTGTCTCCCCCTCGATCTCTGCACCCTTTCCTTTATCTTCAACTGGGCGAGAAACATTCCTATCACCAGCATTATCAGCATCATCATCGTCATTCTGACGTCTTGGTTGAACCACTGACAATCTGCAGACCTCTTCAGGAACTTCTCCCCCCTTGATTCTTGACCCAGTTGATCAAAAAAGTTAAGGCGGCGCGAGTATCAGTGAGATCAGACTCCAAAGTGCGAACTCTATTCTCCAAAAGATCAACACGACGACCAAGCGACGAATCGGAAGGAAGTCGGTAAGATAAGGAAGGAGCCACCAGAGGACGTAAAACTGGTGCTTGTGAAACAACAGGAACAACAGCAGCAGTTGGTCTTGGAGGATCAGGGATTGCTACAGAAGAAGCTTCAACAACACGTCGACGCTTAATTCTGGTATATTGAAGTTCAACATGTAACAACCCTCATTTTCCAATTAGGACTATTTACTTATACTTGTCTAGGTATCGATCCCGAGAGGTTCGTTAGGGAAATTGACCTTCTAGACATTTAGGCATATTGACAATTGCCCTCTAGTACGGTGAAATGCCTTAGAAATGCCATAAACAATAACTAGAATCATCCGAGATAATCTCAAGCAATAAACTAGTTTTAAATGAACTTCATAAAATACCTTTGAACAAAAATTTTTATTGTTAATCAATTAAGTTATATAAACAATAAAGTAAGACTCACAAGTTGAGATAACAATCAAAATTCCTATAAGTCGTCCAACAAATTAAACACCAAACCAAATCAAGTAAATATAATCTTGGTGAATAAAATTTCCAACTAAAAATATAATTGGAAGTTATATGTGCGTAAAAGCGTCAAAACCTTAATAAGTAAGTATATATGCTTAAAAATAATTACATATTTACAACCAATGACCTACGTAACCAACTAAAAATACAAAAATACATCCATACACATATATATACATGACTTATACATACATCTATATATTCCTAAACAAAACAACCAATTACTTACATTTAACTAACATAACACTTACAAAACAAATACCCACTTAACTTATACTTACACTACCACATATACACTAATTATATAAAAAAAAAAGGGGAAAAACCCCTTCAATACCCCCCCATGGCCGGCCCCATACACACACACATACATCATTTTTTTTAAATTTTGCATGCACATTTAGTCTTGGAAATCACCACTTAAGCACACACTACACCATCACTTCACACACACTAGTTATTTCTCTCTCAAAACTCTTCTCTTCCACCCCTTTCCTTGAAGATTTTGGCAGCCCAAAAGGAGAGCAAAAATCAAGCAAAAATCAACTTAAACTTATATTAATAATAAGGGATTAGATAGATTAAATAAGGGTTGGATTAAGCTATAGTTTAAGGGTTATTTTGAGGTTGAAACAAGGGTATTCTTGGAGCTTTAGGGTCACGAAAATCAGCCCTTTTTCCATCTTCAAAAAGTGTTCTTCAAGGGTATAATCTTCCTTCCTTTCACTAGATTAAATTTTGCTTATGTTTATGCTTAAAGGTTTTATCAAAAACTCATGTTTTCTTTATGAATCTTCAAGTTTTCTTTTGAAAATACACTTGATGAAGGCAAGTTGATAGAATCTTCTTCCTCATGCTCATGCATGTCGAAATCTAGAAGAAAGATTCAAGGATTCAACAAGTTTGAGACCCAAAAGTGTTGTTATAGATTAAATAACTTTTAAATTGATTTTTCCTTTCAAATATGGTCATATTTTTATATATTTTGATGAATATATTTCTGGAGTTTTTCATAAAAATATGCTTTTAAGTTGTTAAATTAAAGATGGATAAAGATTTGTTGTTAATATGATGAGATGATTACATGCATGCTTGGATTTGCACTAGTTTAAATTGGTTTTGATATGGGACTTGAGATGGATCTTTTAAGGATGATTGATGAACTTGAAATTGATTGAAATCTGTATATTTGATGTTAAGAGATACAAAATAAAGTAATAAACTTTGTTTAATGGGAATCTAGAGGTTAAAGCAAGCAACCAAAACCATTGGTGAGTTGATATAACCAATAAGGAACACAAATCAGTAGGCCCACTTGGCCCAATAACCACTATGACCCATTAAGCACCTAACCCAAATAAGGTAAAGCCCAATAACTAATATAAGCCCAAAACATTTAAAAGCCCATGACACTTAAGGCCCAATTGGTAATGGCCCATAACACTTAAACGAACTTCATGAACCAAGTAATCGTAAGACAAATCGAGGAATATACGAGTTGAAGATAAGTATAATCAAAATGAAATAAAGATAATTAAGTGAGATTGACATAAGTAATTATGTTAACCAAGCTATATATTGATATCACAAATGTTTATTCACGCCAAAATCGGTTACACAACAAATGATGAATAAGAATAACATAACTTAATATGGCATTTCTATATGATAACCTAATATATCAAGTGAAACCACAAATGAAGCCAAGTTGCCGAAAATCTAACAACTTATAACTACACATGTAATGAAAGTAACCCTTTACACCATCAATCTCTACAACCAAAACGATGCGAGTGTTACCGATATACTTGGACCCCACAATTGATAGCAACATAATGAAAATGGCATTTCTAAGTGATGGCTTAAGATAGGAACTTACGCATATTAGTCCTATCGTAGGGATAGTCTTGGCTTGAAAAATGATGGAGGAACATAATGGATATATGGTCAAGGAAGCTATAGATGGGAAGTACCCATTTTGGATAGATGAGTATAATATGCGGCATATCAAGGTGAGTCATAGCCCCCTTTCAAACTCTTTTACGTGTTTTACTTTCGGGGTGAAAAGCATGATAAATGAAACTACTTTCTATATATGCAATGTTTCTTGAAAGAGAGTTTGTTACATGAAATGATTCTTGATATATGAGTATGAAATGATAATAAAGGATTTATGTGATGAGCTTGAGTTCTGTCAAACCGCGGCGTTCGGTACACTACTATTTACTCCGAAAGTGGAGGCCTGTAGTTAGTTAGTTGCGCAACTAGGTTTCGTCCGCCCATCCAAAGCGTACTGTTGGAAGGTTGGTTGCCTTCGTGACAACCTCCACTTCTAGTCTGGCCCCCGGGTGTTCTAACTACCTTAAGATAATCGGGCGTCTCCATGGCACGGCCCATTATCATTATCGTTATTATTATTACAGCACTTGATTGACAGCTTGTGCTATGAATTGAATTATTGGATTGTAATCGGACTTGAATAAAATGGTAGTAGTAGTGGCTCAAGCATTTACTCATCAAAATTATGTAAATTTTGCCTTTGTGGCTAAATGAAATTGATATTGAATTATGCCTTGTGGTTAAGTGAAATTGATATTAATATTGTTGATGATTGGAAATTGTTTGAACATACGGATTGGGTATCGTCCCTCATATGATATCTTGAAAGACGTTGAAATTGGTGATATTGAAATGATTTTGGTAACCGAATGATTTTGGTATGATATATGAGTAATCGATTTATATACTTTTTCTCTCATGATGATCTGATAAACGAGAACCTGACATTTTACTATGGATTTTTCCAAAGTCTTGATATGACATTATGGTATACGGAAACTTGATAACATGATATGAAAATTTTGTCGATCATATGGTTTGGATATTTCGAAATGTAATAGTAATCAGTTTTTCTAAGTATTAAAATGGCGATGTACCAAGATTTATATAAAAACCTATGCACTCACCAACTACGTTTTCGTAGTTGACACTTTTTCTTCATGCTTTTCTGGAAATAAGCTTAAGCATTGAGGATTTATATGCTTCATGATTATTTGCATTGCCCTTTGGAGTCAAAGATCAAACCTTGTGATAGGCAATGGAATCCGCCTTGATCATTGTAGTATACTACTTCATGTGCTTGTTATTTGTTTCGTGAACTTAATATTCAAGTACGGTGGACGCATTTGTACTTGGAAATTGGTTCACATGCTTGTACTTTTGTAAATTCTTTTATCAAATAAAACTATGGTGAATGTTATTTATAATCCTTTGTTTTGAATACTCGACTGTCTGTACATCTCATTGTTCCGCCTTAGTTGGGGTGTTACAGAAAATGGTATCAAGAGCCAAGGTTATAGAGAACATTGGGGTTCCTACGGGAATTTCAAAACTATAGCCACTTTTCAAAACGATTTTTATAGTCGAGTCGAACATGAGGTTAAGTGGATTAGTTTGAGCTTTAAATGGTAGGACCCTAATTAAACATAGAGTCATGAATCTATGTTTAATTATGAGAGAACCATGTAAAACTCAAACGACCACTTGGACTTATGTTCAAAAGGATTCCTTTTCAAAAAAAAGAAAAAAAGAAAGAGAGATCTTTATTAAATCCGTTTTTATGAGCATATGTGTTGCATTTAGACATTCACCTAAGCACATATAAGGATTTGAGACTTGCTTTAGTTGAGGATTATGCTAGCTTGGTAGGATTCCTCTCCTTGCACATTAGAAGTGAAACGAATCTAAGATTGAAATATATATTTGTTGATACATGCTACTCTATGCTATAACGTGCAAACTTGGGCATGATTGATTTGATTGCAATATGAAAGTTATAAGGTACAATGTGAAAGTTGTAATGTGCAATGTGAAAGCTTGTATTGTCTATGTGAAAGTTTAAAGGTGCAATGTGAAAATTTTGTGAGAAATGCATGCGTAAAAGATTTATGAACTATGATGTTGAACTTTAAGTAGCATATGCACTATAAAATAATGTGATTATTATGAAGCATGAAATTATTTTCGAATATGACTTGTTTAAGTTATTGGGTGATGAGACTGATTATTTAAGAATGAACTGAAAGGGGATATAGGTATGACGAGTAAAATGAAATTCTATAGCCGATATGGATATAAGAGCTTTTACTCTCTAAGTTTGGACTATTTGAAATATAGATATAAGAGCCCTTACTCTCTAAGTTTGAGCTATTGAAATTAGCGTGTGAATATTGCGATGATTATGTAGTCATGCCTTACTATTGACATACTTATTGCACCCTAAGGTTGAGTTATATAAGGGCTAGTGCGTAGATGATGTAATGACTATATAGTTGTGCCTAATTATGAGATAGTTATGATGCTCTAAGATGTGACTATTGAGAACTAGTAATCGCTTGATATGACGATAATATGGTTAGTCCTTACTATCAAGATAGATATTGTATGTTGAGATTCGACCGCTTGAGAACTAGTGATTGCCCTTGGGAAATTCATTATAAACTAGAAATTTTCTAAGTATGAAAGTTGTCATTAAGTACCCCTCCAATATTCGTTCACTCATGCTTTTTGAAACTATTCAATATCCTTTTCTTATGACACCGCTATTCATTATTTACATGCGACGACGCAATATCACCTATAAAGCATCCTCTCACGAGCGTTTGACGATATACTCTAAGGATTATAGTCCCAAGATATGACGTGACTTGAAGATATCTACACACAACCTTTTTATGCGATCTGAGATGGCGCAAAACATATGGGGAATGTCAAACTAAGTCGGAGATTTACAAATGGTGAGCGGCACTAAGGCCTTATCACGATACAACGTCACCAGTCGAACACGTACCCATACATTCTAGATGACACACTGTGAGGAATGTAGCCTCGAAATTTGGTGCAATATTTCTATTTTAACACGTATACGCGAACATCTATCTATATTATTTAAGTCAGTGCGGCGTATATTGACGTCATTAAAAGTTGGAGTCCAATGGGCAACGTAACACATAGAAGTGATTTCTTTAACTCGCGCAAGGAGTCTGATTCGAGCCTTAATGAATCTTTTGTTTTATATTTCCTACTTTATTCATTCGAAACCAAATTCTATATCCTTGATATTCTTAGTGATTCAAAGTAATGATCACCACCGCTCCTCTTCAAAAGTTAATAACCTAATAACGTACAACTCACTCACGCCAGACTCGGCAATGACGAAATCAAGTAAGTAGTACTCCGCTCTCGCTGCGACATCAAGAGATGCGAATGACGTTTAGTCTTCAGTTGTCCAAAAGCGAAATGCTTAGGATAAATATATAGCATAGAAGATGCTATTGGATCATGTACATAACATAGGTTGTGGAAGATATGTTGTATGTCAATCAAAGTACAAAGAAGCAAATTTTCACAAGCGACGTTGAAGCATTCCGTTTAACTCACCTAAAGATATTAATCTGGGTTGACGTCTTATTCTCGCTACGAACTCTTACTCCTCACTTCCACGTTGAAGCTAGCCAAGTGAATTTTGAAAAACTCGAGGACCAAAAATGATGAAAGCATGGTCCTTCTTCTTTTCCAAAGATTTACGATTCCCTTAATCCACGGATGACTCGACACAACACCTGAAAGTGGTGAGACCAAATAACTAACACCACCTACTCGCAACGACGTTAAGAGAAGGACTCACTCGATACAAGGAAGTTCAAGAAACTAGCGAGTCAGAGAAATATAGTATAGAAGATACTATAGACTAGTATACCCAATGAAAGCGATGCCTTGGATATGGTCTATGTATGAGCGAGTGTAGAGGCAATTGAACTGAGGCCTCAAAGTGATGAAGAAATTAAAGGTCCTTTTATCCATGTAAAATGGAGCCTCGACGGATATTAAAAGAAATTCCAAAGTTACCGTTGGAGCAAAGATGCAAAATTAAGGAGGATAAGAAGTAATATAAAACTTATGTGACCCCCGCGATTTGAAGATAAATGAAAAATGATTTGGGACTACTCTGGAGGACAAGAGTAGTTACAAGTGGGATTAGGAAATCTGGCAAATTGAAGGTCATCGAGAATGACAAGAAGATTCGACGGATTGAAGACCGCCAAGAACACAAGAAAGTAAGATGATTCAAGGAACCTAGTTAAGAAGGTGGCTAATGAGCTTGCTTAGGGGAGAAAGCGAGATGATACGAAAAGCAAGAAACCCCTTATATTTTTCTAGAAGAAAAATGTTAAGGGGGTAATCACAACAAAAGAAGATACTCGAACATGGAGAATGAAGCGCAAGACTATACTTTATCGTTCAGGAAGAGTTATTCAGTAGCATCATTGAAAGTGATGTAGAGTAGAGAGTAAAGTAAAGGAAGGCGATTTAACCCAAACGGTAAAGTGAGGACATCGACGTTATCTACAAGATATAGTTCCGGAAATATTCATCTTTATGGCACTCCTCATGTTATTCTTGAATACCACTTGCAAAACCACCATCGAAAACCAAGCTATTAATAGAATAGATCAACTAAGCCAAGAGAAAGCGGTATATGCTCAACACACGAGTTTAGAAGCAAGGTGAGTTATGAAGGTTAACCCCTCGAGGTCAACGTTTGTAGAGAGGTAAGCTAAAATGGGATTAACCCGAGTGAAAAAAAAAATAATAAAAAAATAAAATATTTTAGAAGACATGGTGAACAGTCAAGAACCATCGACCTACGAAGTCGTGCGCCGAAGAAAAGTGAAGAAGGAAAACAACATAAAATCGCTAAGTTGGTAGTGAATGCAAATAAGAAATACGACGCTAGAAGTCAAGGCAAACACTACCCCAAACGATCAAGGAAGTTGGTCGCAGAATCAAGTCTCAAATAAATAACAAACTCTGGGGAGAGCTAGTTATGGAACGTTCAAACAGAAGCATGATAAGGATAACTCGCATCTATGATGAGTTGGTATCAAAGGTACCATATCAAGATGATGTGATGGGTACCCCTGAATTAACTTCTAGGATTAGCGACTGCGTTATTCAAGATAACGATTACTCTAATAAGAGATGGATTTGAGTGGCAAAGTGGTAAGGGGTATGGTTATCCACAAGAACACGAAAGAGAGATGGAGAAAACTAAATGTTTGAGAAAAGGATAAGGTGTAGAGCTTTACCTAAATTATGTTACATCACGATTCCTACAAGCATTAGGCTAGTGTACTTGAAAAGAAGCTTAGCTTAGATGCTAAAAATAGATATGAGGCTTTAGAGAGCAATGTCAATTGAAATGTTATAGGGGTCTGAAAGGACCTAAAAAGGATTTCATGCTAACAAGGACTCGAAGTGTTCGTCTTGCCAAGATGGTGGTGATATGAGTATTGGTGAGCATAAGAATTGGGTGAATCCTATCGCGAGGAATGTGTAGGAAGTGAAGAGAAATGGAAGAGGTTATATGTGCAATGTCAAAAAGGAGTTTGGTAGGAAATATGTCACAGATGATAGAACTTCTACATTAAAGAGGAAGAAATAAAGGTGCCATGAAACGATTTGAAAGCCAATATCGGCAAGAGCAGGAGAAATTATTAACGATGTGACTTAGCGTATAACGGAAAAATGTGACTTTGGGAAATTAAGTGCGAAATTGAAAGAACAAAGGTGAGTATGAGGAGATGGAACTATCATCATATATTACATGACCGATTTCCCTTGCACGCCATGAGACAATAAAGACGAATTGAAAACCCTAGGATGAGGTATTATGGAGATGTACCCTTGCAAATTTTAATACATCTCAACACCCCGGATTAGCATCACCCTTGTTAAGGGGGTAATTCCTTAACAAGTGATTAGTCACAAACGAAGTCAATATATTTTCTAGTAGCGGCAAGCGTGTCCAACGTTAAACCAAAGAAACATAAAAGTAGGCGAGGAGCCAGTAGAGGATACTTTATTTGAGAAAGCAAACGATAAAGGAAAGTGTTCAAAGTGACAATGAGAAATGAGTGGCCACCAACGATTGATATTCCAACGCCTCTTACTATTTTTGTTATAACTCATGTTACGAACCGTTCGTTCATTTTACACCTCCGTATTGACATTCCTATGATCATCCCATTATTTAGTCTTGATCTAGGCAAGATAGACAGTCCATAACGATTAGATACGATTAATCTCTAGTCGTCTCAAGAAGTGAGCAACATTCGTAACCTTTTTCTTTTCAAAATTTCTAAACACGAGAAATGTCAGGGCACCAAGCAAGAGATGCCCCCAACTACGGAGATCAAAAGCTTGTAAGTAACAAAAAGGGTCATGATAAAACCTATATGAACTCTCACATTTGTACGACTCCGTGAAGCTATCCTTATCGTCAATCTATTCATTTTATCACCGTGTGAACAAGCAAACTTCGAGGACGAAGTTGATGTTAAGGGGGTAATGATGTAACAACCCTCAATTTCCGACTAGGACAACTTAGTTATAATCATCTAGGTATCTATCCCTAGAAGTTTATTAAGAGAATTGCCTTCTAGACATTTAGGGCATAGTGATAATTGCCATCTAGTACAGTGAAATGCCTTAGAAATGCCATAAACAAAAACTATAATCATTCAAGACAATCTCATACTATAATTAGTTCTAATTGAACTTCATGAAAATGTCAACGAACCAAAAATTTAATTTCAAGAAGTTAAATCATAAAAATAACTATGCAAGACTCACAAGATGAGATAACAACCCAAAAAATTTCTTATGGATATCCAACAATTCAAACACCAAGTTAATTAAAATACATTTGAGACACAAAAACTATATATACACACATATATATATGACATATGTATATACATATCACAAATATACATATACCTTTCATATACTAACATCAAATTATATATCAAGTAACTCCCACACAATTAGAAACTTCATAATCTACCCATTACAACATGACTTGTGCAAAAACCATCCATTATGTATTTGGACTTAATCTTGAACCACACTTACACACCACACCTCTTGCACCAATAGCCATCACTCCACCACCTCAAACACCCAATTAGCAAGCTCCCTACCCACTTTTCTCCCCCTCCATCACGTGGATATGCTCCCAAGACTCCAATTTTCTGCATCATTTCACACATACCACTCACACACACTTCCTCCAACTCTCTCTTAACTCTCTTTCCATTTTTCTTCATATTTTCATATTTAACAAGCAAAAATGGAGCTCAAAATCTAATCTAATCTATTGTAATAATAATCCTTCATATTAATCTATCATCTAGAATCAAGTTGGAGTTCTTGGGGCTCTTGTATATCACAAAAATTCAGCCCCAAATGCAAGCAATTTTCGGTTCATAAAAGGTTAAATCTTAAGTAAATCAACTAAATAATAATAAAGGGATTTTACTTGGATTCATCAAGGGTTGTGTTAAGCAAGGAATAAGGGTTATTAATAGCATAAGGGCCACGAAATTTCTGCCCAAAATCACTTTCAAATCCGAAGTTCATCAAGGGTATAAATCTTCATCTATCAGCTTAATCTATCTTGTTTTTGTATATACTAAAAGATCTTTATTAAAAACCATGTTCTTCTTTGATTTTCTTCTTCAAAATACACTTAATGAGGGCATGTTGATAGAATCTTTTCCTTCATGCTATTGCATGTCAAGATCTAGAGGGAAGATTCAAGGATTCAACATGTTTAAGACCCAAAAGTGATGTTTCATGAGAAAGCTTTCAAACTAGTTGATGAATCTCCATAAAAATCGGTTTTTGTTGATATGGATGAGACTTATTTCCTGTGATTTTCTTGAATAAACTTATTTTATGTGTTGTATGAAAGATTTTTTAAAAGATTTTTTCATAAAATGGTTAGATGGTCACATGTAATCACCTTATTGGATGATTTTTGCAAGAACTAAATTATTTGATGTTGTTGGGTGGAAGTTCAAGTATAAATGATGATTGATGATCTTGAAATTGATTGAAATCTGTATATTTGATGTTAAGAGATACAAAATAAAGTAATAATCTTGTTAGTGGTAATCTAGAGGCTAAAACAAGCAACCAAAACCATTGGTGGGATGCATTAACCAATAAACATTCTGACAGAATTGGTCTTCTGTCTTGTAACGAATAAACTGAACATTTGAGAACATTTTCAAGAAAAACTATCAAAATAAAAGTTGTAGACAAATGAGTTAAGATTAACCTCCAACTGGAATTACTCAAAAATACTAAACCAAACGAAAGATATGATTTTTCTACTGAAACTGGTCAAAACTGTAATTTTGTATAAATATTTTATAAACTTTAACAATTTTTATCTCCTAATCCATAAATTTCCAGAAGGTCATACTTGGTGGAAAGTAATTTCAATGTGTTGTGAACTTAAAATAAAATTATGGGATTTTTCTAACAATCAGAACATCAAGAACTTTTATAAAACTTCTGATGTCGCAAGCAGTGCCCATTCGGGACAATTCGTGTTTGGATAATTTTTACGGACACCAAACATCAACTAAAAATTCACCAAAAGTTCACAAAAATACTAGATACATGTAAGTCACTGTGTAAAACTCATGAAGGTCCAAATAATTCGTCTTGACCCCAAAATAATAGCTATCATTTCTTAAAAATAAAGTATAAAACAGAAAATTTGTAAGTAATCTTATAAATGGCATAATGGGCTAGGTAATGAACTAAGAACCATAATGGGCTAACCCGGCCCAAATAATGAACCCATAAGGAACACAAATCAGTAGGCCCACTTGGCCCAATAAGCCTTATAGCCCAATAACCACTATGACCTATTAAGCACCTAACCCAAATAAGGTAAAGCCCAATAACTAATGTAAGCCCAAAACATTTAAAAGCCCATGACACTTAAGGCCCAATTGGTAATGGCCCATAACACTTAAACGAACTTCATGAACCAAGTAATCGTAAGACAAATCGAGGAATATACGAGTTGAAGATAAGTATAATCAAAATAAAACAAAGATAATTAAGTGAGATTGACATAAGTAATTATGTTAACCAAGCTATATATTGATATCACAAATGTTTATTCACGCCAAAATCGGTTACACAACAAATGATGAATAAGAATAACATCACTTAATATGGAATTTCTATATGATAACCTAATATATCAAGTGAAACCACAAATGAAGCCAAGTTGCCGAAAATCTAACAACTTATAACTGCACATGTAATGAAAGTAACCCTTTACACCATCAATCTCTACAACCAAAACGATGCGAGTGTTACCAATATACTTGGACCCCACAATTGATAGCAACATAATGAAAATGGCATTTCTAAGTGATGGCTTAAGATAGGAACTTACGTATATTAGTCCTATCGTAGGGATAGTCTTGGCTTGAAAAATGATGGAGGAACATAATGGATATATGGTCAAGGAAGCTATAGATGGGAAGTACCCATTTTGGATAGATGAGTATAATATGCGGCATATCAAGGTGAGTCATAGCCCCCTTTCAAACTATTTTATGTGTTTTAACTATCGAGGTGAAAAGCATGATATATAAGCTAAATTGCTTTTATTATTACATATACATATGAAATGATTCTTGATATTATGATTATGAAATGAAATTGTTTCGCATGTTCATTATGATAAATGATTTATATGATGAGCTTGAGTTCTGTCAAACCGCTTTCTTCGGTTCACTACTATTTACTCCGATTATGGAGGCCTGTAGTTAGTTAGTTGCGCAACTAGGTTTCGTCCACCCACCCATTAGTGTAACGGTGGAAGGTTGGTTGCCTTTGTGACAACCTCCGCTTCCAGTCCGACCACGGGTGTTCTAGCTACCTTACTTAGGTCGTCTCCATGGCACGACCCATTATTATTATTATTATTATTACGGCACTTGATTGACAGCTTGTGCAAGATGGTATTATTTATTATTGGACTTTGAAAAAAATGGTAGTAGTAGTGGCTCAAGCATTTACTCATCAAAATTATGTAAATTATGCCTTTATGGCTAAATGAAATTTGATATTGAATTATGCCCTTGTGGCTAAGTGAAATTGATATTAATATTGTCAATAATTGAAAATTGTTTGGACATACGGATTGGGTATCGTCCCTCATATGATATCTTGAAAGACGTTGAAATTGGTGATATTGAAATGATTTTGGTAACCGAATGATTTTGGTATGATATACGATTAATCGATTTATATACTTTTTCTCTCATGATGATTTGACAAATGAGAACCTGAAATTTTACTATAGATTCTCCAAGTCTTGACAAATCTTCTGGACAAATCTTCAGAGGGCTCCAGTAGTTACGTCTGGAGCGAGTCCAGTAAATCTGGACCTAACAATATGCAAATAAACCACCAACCCAGATTCTAGGAACCTTCCTAGTCACGTCATACGTCCTTATCAACAAATCCAGGTTGTAATCTTCACTGATTGTTAGACACAGATTGCTCGTTTGTCAAGAGCAAATCCATCTAAGTGTTTCCAAGTTGACTGCTAATCCCAAGCTGTCTTCCACCAACAACTTGATCTTCTATCTTCAATCCTCCTCTTTGACTTAGACTGAATGCTATGACCATTTGATGCAGCTTGAACAACACTTGCTTCCATAAGATATGACAATTACAAAGTATGAAGCGTAATCTGGGTCAGTTACAGATCGCAAGTTGTGTCAGCTTAGTCTGACCCAGATTACAATACAAGAACCAACAGATTTACAAGTGTTTTCATACAGATTTGTCATCATTAAATTTACAGCATTCATTTGGACTCAACAATGTTAATATCATCTAAGTTATCCCCTTATATGAATATATTATGATGCTATAATAAATATATGTGTGTATATATGTATAGGGAAAAGTTAAATTAGGGACTCCTTATTTTAGGGATTGTTAGGGACTCCTTCTACCTCCTTCTCTGGCCACCACCACCATTATCTCTGACCACCACCACCACCACCATGATCATCTCCGACCACCACCATGATCCTCCGGCGATGGCGACCATCTTCGGCGAGACTTACACATGTGTAAGTAACTTACACATGTTTTAAGCACAAATTTTTTTAGGTAGATCACCCATCACCGGTCACCCCCTATGACCTATCACCCTCTATGACCTATCACACTATGACCTATCACCCTCAATGACCTATCACCCCACCAGGTTTGGTTTATGAATATCCTTAAGGGCAAAGCCCACTCCGAATCATAATTTTTATTCAACTTACACATGTGTATGTCTCGCCGGAGATGAATATGGTTGGAGATGTCGCCGGAGATGATCAGTGGTGATTAGATCTGATGAAAATGGACGGTTTAGATCGAGTACCTAACAGTCCCTAAAATAAGGAGTCCCTAATCTAACCCACCCCTATATGTGTGTGTGTATATATAGGGTAAAGTTATTTTGATAACCCTTTTTTTTGCGAGAACCTTTGAGAACTTTTCAAGTCAAGCCCAACCGATGATTCTTTTTTACATAAAAATTGTTTTTTAACTGTTTTCTGAATAACTTATGTGTAATTTTGAAGTTTATAATTGTGTGGAGCATGGATTATCATCCGTTATACAATTATGTGGAGATTTGGATTCTTGATCACATGTGCACGAATATTGTTATGATCACATGTATGCAAGTCGATCACATGTAATCATAGCAATATTCCTGCACATGTGATCAAGAATCCAAATCTCCACATAATTGTATAACGGATGATAATCCATGCCTCCACACAATTATAAACTTCAAAATTACACATAAGTTATTCAGAAAACAATCAAAAAACAATTTTCATGTAAAGAATAATCTTTGGTTGGGCTTGATTTGAAAAGTTCTCAAAGGTTCTCAAAATAACTTTTCACTATATATATATATATATATATATTAGGACCAATTAGGACCACATCATCATTATCATCTCCAACCACTATGGTCCTCCGGTGACGGCGACCACCGCCATCGCCGGAAAACCATGGTGGTGGTCCAGAGATGATCATGGTGGTGGTCGGAGATGATGATGATGTGTAAGTTACAATTTACACATGTCCTAATTGGTCTTAAAATAAGGTGTGGTCCTAAAATAACTTACACACACATATATATATAGATGATATGGTGGTGGTCGGAGATGATGATGATGTGTAAGTTACAATTTACACATGTCCTAATTGGTCTTAAAATAAGGTGTGGTCCTAAAATAACTTACATATATATATATATATATATAGATGATAATTGATGATGCTATAATAAATATGTGTGTGTATATATATATTTAACAGACTATTGTATTTATATGAATGTGGTCGAATGGATTTGTGGATTTATGTATATGTATGTGTATGTGTTTGAAGATGAAGTTAAGATCTAAAAGAAAATATAAATGGCTCTTAGATGATGATGGGAGTTTTGTTGTTGTTAGGTGTATTGTTATTGTTTTATGGTGATTGGGAAAGATGCATTTGATAGAGAAATAAGAAAGAGATAAGTTTGACCTGATATAGAAGATGAAGAAGAATAACATAGTGCACGTAAGGTCAGTCAAAGTGTCACATGGGACACAAATTGACTTTTTTTAAAGTGGTGAATGAATACTAATAGTTTATCCGGTTACATACATTACATAGACACAAATTCGTTTTTAGTTGCATTGGATAAACGGATTTCGAGATTGTTATATTACATAGACATTTTAGCTTAGTTAGCTACACTCACAGGTTATTATTATTATTATTTTAGTTATAACCACAAATATATCCAGCAAATCATATATGTATATATAAAAGAAATATGATGTTTCTTGTTGTAAATGGCAGTGGTTCGTTTTCAATTGCGGTTGGTGGGGTTTTGGTCTGGTTGTGACTGGCGGTTTATTTCCGGCGGGTGGGTGATAGTGGTTGTTTACGGCTATGGGTGGCTGAGGTTTGTTTCCGGTTGTGGGTGGTGGGGTTTTTTTGTTGTTGTGACTGGTGAGTTATTTCCGACAGTTGGGTGACAGTGGTTGTTTCCGACAGAAGTGGTGATTGAAAGGATAATATAGTACTTATAGATTTAAGCCCAATGGAATTAAATTATTTCACATTCACCAAAAAAATCTAATTTATATAAATGGGGGAATCTTTACATTCCATAAGAATGGAATTTTTTCATATTTTTGCAACCAAACATGAAATGGAATAAAATTTACATTTCAACTTCATCAAATTCCTTCAAACTATGTTAACCAAACACGTCATTAAAGTTAATCACATAAAACCATATGATTTGCACAATTTGTAGTTCACGTCTCTCACAATAAAATCAAGTAAATTAGGATCTATCTATTCTATTAAAATAAATTTTTTAAGGGAATGCTAACCACGAAAATAAATAAAACACCTTATAAATCCTACAATTATATCTAAGTTGTAAAGTTGTAATCATTATAAAGTCATGCTATTTGTATGTTTTAATAATATATATTGTCGTATACTTTTCTATTATTGCAACATGTTATGTTTGTAACAAATTATATTAAATTTTGTTGTTACCAAAAACGAGTAGTAAACATGACAAAATTACAGCAACACACTAATTACTTATTATTTTGGTGTCGCATCTTGGATGTTTGCTTTTGTTTATTATCGGGGTTTATTTGATTCGTTTAAAATTTAAAGTGAGTGAACACGGTTGTTTATTATATATATATATATATATATGTTGCCATCGATGAATATTAATTATATTTAATATTGATTATTGGATTGGAATTGCTTTTGACCTCAACCGTATAAACTATTCTTTTTAATACGGAGTATTTGTTAAATAGATAATCTAAACGTGGATATTTACCAGCATGTTTGTTTAGTAGAATGACTTTTAATTTGACCGACATTATGGGTTGATATCAAGGTTGTAGAACTCGGAGATCGGGATCGGATCGGCGAGGTGGGGAGACGGGAGATTTTGAAAAATCGGGAAGATATCTCGGAGATATCGGATCGGGTGAATAGTGAATAATAATAATAATTTATGGAAATATATTTAATAAAAGTTTAAGTATATACTAAAAACTCATAAATCTTGAACTTTTGTATAACTTTTTCAAAAAAATGACAAATACAAATAGAATAAATATAAATTTATGATATATTATGAGAATATATATTTTTTTAGACAAAAAAAAAAAGAAAAAAAAACTTTTTTTGACTTTGACCCGATATTTGACCGATATTCCAATATTTGACCCGATTCAACGAGTTTTCCAACGTTGACCAGCGTTGACCCGATATTTGACCGATCCTGGCCATCCCGTCTCCTGGAATGGCCGATTCCGATATCCGATCCGATATCTCGGCCGAGACGGCCAAGATTTACAACACTGGTTGATATACAACGTGGGTTTTGGTTCACATGGAAGTTACCTATTCTTTAGGAGTAAGTTTAGCTTTTATTGTTTTATGAATTTTATCATTCCCAGCTTAGGCTATATATAACGAAATAAGTGTCATTTTTTTTGAAAGCAATATAATTTTTCCAATTTCTTGTCTCTGTATTATCTCAAAAATCCATACGAGACTCATGTGAATTTGGACGCAAAATAAAAGATTTGACAGTACTCCAACATTTTCTACGTCAACTTTGAATTCCAAGAGGAAGATATTAGGTTACTTGGACGTGGATTTGGTGTACACGAGATTTTCTAACATTATCCGGTTTTGGGCAGTGATTTTTATGACTTCTTTTTCTTAATTATTATACATTGTGCATTTCTGCGTTTCTACTGTGTCGAAATATTCATGTTCTCATTTTTCTTTTGATGAACAACTTTGTCATTTTGTTTTATAATTACGTGTGTTAAAGAATAGTATAAAATGTGAAAGAAAGGACTTGTCATATGCCCAATTACATATACTCCTTTGCATCGGAAAAATATAAAGATTTAGGAGATGTGTTTTATGGCTCCAAATTGAGTCACTAATGAACCAAAGATATCGCCATTGATTCGTGTGAGCAGCGGGTGATTCTTGTAATTTTTTAGCTTGGACATATACATTTTATAGGCTAATGTACTATTCCTCTATAAATTTCATTTAACATTGGCTAATATAGTATATCTTATCTCCTTTTTTGTTGATCAAAATATGAGAGTTGTGTCTTGTGCATGTTACAAATGTTTTCTTTTAATTAAATATAACTCGAACAACATACGTGCTATATATTGTTTCCTTTTAGTGAAATATTAGATTTTAGACTCGTGTCCAACACTAAACACAAGGATTACAATATTATCAATAATAGATTTTCATACATTTAATTCATAAAAGCTTATAATTTGAAGATATATGGTTCTAAGTGTTATATTTTGTAAGTTGTAGTACAATAATCTTCGTTCATTATTAGCTGAGACATATTGTTTGTCGTAGTCATTCCACAAGGCACATGCTACAATAATTTCTTTATTATACAACATTTTGAAACTAGTTGTACTGATATTATTATATAGGCTAATTAAAAAATATTACATAACTATTGAAATTACCTTCCAATCATAACCGTGAAACACATCCATTTAAATCGGATTGATAGTTAACATGATAATGGAAACTTGATAAATTTAAAAGGTACTCTAATAGATTCATTTAAATAGGATATATATTTAAAGTGATAATGGAAACGTGATGCCCCTATATTTTTGCATAATTTGTTTACTTTAACCGTAGAATCTTATAATATTTGTGAAATAAAAAGTGTATAACTAATACCACAACTTAATGAACACGAAATTAAAAGAAAAAATATATGAAAATTAACTCTATTTAAATATTGATTACATTTTATTTTCTTTTTTTCAACTTTAGTTAAATTAAAAGAGAAACAAAAGTGTATAACTAATTTCACAACTTAATTTATACGAAAGCTAAAGAAGAAACATATGAAAATTAACTCCATATAAATATTGATTTCAATTTTTTTTTCCAACTTTATTTAAATAAAAAGGGAAACAAAAAGTGTAGAGTATATAATTTGAAAAATACATAAACAAAGACCATCTCGAACGTTTTGATTTTCTCCGAGTTGTTCACAACACGGAGTCGTAGATGATGGTTAACACGTGTTGGCATATAAGATTTTTTTTTAGTAAAGGTCGACAATTTTTTATTAAATAAATATTAAAAAATAGCAGAGATTATTAGATTAAATAATGAGGATTAGGGGTGTTAAGTGTACCCCTAACTCTTTCTTTTAGTTATATTATTATAGATAGATAGATGGGTGGTCACTCAAAATCCAACACAATTCACAGTTTATCAAATTTTACTTATGAAACTAGTGATATGGTTTTGAACGAAAAAGAAAAATTAGGACGAAAAATTTGAACAAAAAAGAAAAATTAAGACGAAAAAAGAGGATCTTATCTTTATTACGACTTTGTGGATTATTCATATCTTTATATATCTTTTTTTTTTCTTGTATTATATGGTTATGTTTAATATGACATAGAAAGTTACTTTAATAATTATGACCCGGTATTTTACTAGTTAACTTTGCTACGAGTAATAAATATAAATACACGTGTGAAGATTTTATTATAAGAAGTTAAAGTAGGTCAATGTCAATTCTATGTGTGAAGATCTTATTATAGGAAACTAAAGTTCAATGTCAAATTTAACAAATATCACTCATGCCAGGGCAAAGCCCGAATTACATACCTCGTTTATACACGTATTTACAACATTTTAATCATGAGAATTGAATACTCAGAATTAAAAAAAAAAAAAAAAAGTCAAGATCAAATTTATTTTTTTAACAGCGAATAAGATCACATTTTTATAATCATTAAAACATAAAGGTCGTATTTTGAGCGATAGATAGTCCAACTGGTCGGAGAAATCTCATGTTTTACCCAAAGTCTTGAGTTCGATCCTTAGGGATGACAAGTCTTGAGTTTTTTCCTTCAAATACTTGTAACGGTCCATGGTCAACATCTCGTTGTCTAGGGTACGTGCAAGGCTTCACCATTATACGGTGTGGGAGGCTTCACCATTATACGGTGAGGTTTCTCTGATGTCGTTTACCGACTAAACGTTCGAAAAAAAGATTAATAGATAAAAGGGTGCCATTTTAGTATTATACTAGAAGCAAAACCATGACTCCAGTATTTATTTGTCCAAAGTTAATACACATTAAACGTAAATAGAATCTTTACCCCGCGCGTTGCTGCGGATTTCCGTTTCAGCGTTACGTCGTGTAACTTTAGTTATCGTGAGAATGTTTGTTATCAACCTAGTTTTATTTTGTTAATTACGGTTAATAATGTATTAGTAAATATAGTTTTTGCAAGTAATATACATGGATCATTTGTGCTATTTTCTTTTAATGATTTACCATTTTAACTAAATAGCATAAAAATCTTGCTAACCATGAGATGATCACATGGGGAAAAAATTAAGGGACAAGATTGAGAAAGCAAATTAGTGAATACTACATGTCAATTTTTTGCAGTTTTAGGATGATTTTTAGGCTAATCATTAGGAGGGATTTATCATTTTTCAAATCCAATACTAACAACAATTAATATTGTATGAAAAAAATATGTATGATGCTAGATATTGAAGGTTTGTACCATAGCCAAAAAAGAAGTAAGCAAAGACTAAAGAGTATATGATTTTTATGCTGCTACATACTTGTATCAACCCTTTAAAAATAAGGGAAATACAAAGTTATTGTTTTATGAATAGTAACTTTGTGAGGATACTGAAGTTGTTTTTTAAAATATATAAATTTGTAAGAAGCAACTCAAGGTAAATGAAAACAAAAAACTCACTCAATCTTTATATAATATATTACTGACTTGTTGAGTTGGGTTTGAAAATAAATTTATACTCTTTTCTTAAATTTGACATGTATATTTCAACAAAAGAGAATAAACAGATTTAAAAAAAAAAACAAAATAGTAGAATATTTTAAAATCATAATTACAACTTTGAAAGAACAAAAGTCAAATTTTGGTTGCATGGAGGAGTTGTAAGATATGCATAAAAAGTTGGTGTAATAAATTTGGAACTTTTCATGCCATATACTCTTGTACCAAGTGCATTAAAATAAGTAAAAAAAGGTTACTGCAGAAGTTACTTTTTAAAATATATAAATAAATGTCTTCTAGACGTAAAGTCTCCTAGGATGAGATACCTCGTTTATATACGTAAATACAACTCTTTTATCATGAGAACTGAACTTAAAACCCAAGAGCTCAAGCTCTATATATCAGACTCGAAATATAAAACAGTTAAAAGAATACATTTTTATTATCATTAAAAGTCGTATTTTGAGCAATAGATTAGCAGATAAAAGGGTACCATTTTAGTATTATATTGAAAACAAAACCATGACTCTGGTATTTATTTGTCCAAAGGTAATACACGTCAACTTAAAATCCAAAAAACAAACACAAAAATTTCAAAACGGTTATAACAAGCAGGTAGTTGCATCTAAAATTTGAATGAGCTCTGAGACCCCATTCTTCGCTTCCTCAACCGTTCTGCAATAATGAAGGACAACTCTAGCGACTGGGAAGCGTTTAGCCTTGGGTCACAATGTGTGTGGTAGCGTGAGCTTAAATCATCAAAAGTCACCGTTCTTGATCCACCAACGCACTCTGTCACATTCTGCCCGGTCATCTCCAAATGAATTCCTCCGGGGTGGCTTCCTTCTTGTTCATGAACATCAAAGAAAGCTCGCACCTCAGCCTGTTTCAAAAGAAAATTATCGTTTTTAATCGTAAAATGTCATTAAAAAATCTACATGAAGATAGTACGGGTGACAATATGAACGGATATATCCACATCTTGAATTTTATAATAGAAAGTGATATACAATTGCATTCAAAAGTTAAACGTGGACTGCAAGTGACTAATGTGAATAGATATTATAGTCAATTTCCTTTACAGCCTTGATTTGACTGAAAGCAACAAACATATTGAAACTATGTTCATTGAATGTGTTTATTAGTCAGATATTTTTGAAGTACAAAGTATATACCATTAACTTTTCTATATATGCTTATTAAAATTCCTATTGAGGTTGACATCCCATCTACTGCAATATGCCAACTTTACCCTCTCATATCAACCAACTTGATAGTGGTTAAGGAATTATTCTAAAGTCGAACACGAACTCATGATTTTATCTAAATAACTAAATATGCAATATCATATGGGAGTGTTGAAGGTGATACAGTGATTATGAGAAGCTAAGAGAAGGTCGAAATCAATCTGATCTAAAACATTTTATGACACGAGTATAGCTTGAAAATTTACCAAAAGGTTATTCCTTTAAGACAACAATAGCATGGACCATAGGATTGAGTAGAGGTGATACTAGTAGCCAGTTTATGTGGAAATTAACCAACTTGGATTGTACTTAATTGATATGTGTCAGACAGCTAATCAGCTATGTATTAAAAATAATCCAATCAGGGAAATGGGTCAAACAGGTTTTATGTTGTCTAAAGTCGACTCAAATATTTAAAACCCACTTGATATCATTTAAATTCAAAATATAGTTATGTGATTAACACATAATCCTGTATGAAACATCCAAAAAAAGGACAAAACGTGATGTCTGGTCAATACGACTCCTTTTGATAGACCATTACTAACCAGCCAGATATGCCAAATCTAGGGTTAACTAAAAGATTTGATATAGCAGATAAAGAAACAACACATTTCTCATCAAACTCCAGTAAACCAAAATACTCCACCCCAAAGGTGCTGGTTAGACCGACAGACTAGTGTGGTCGATTAGAAGTGGTATTAGATAGAGTTATGCAAGGTTAAAAGAATATTGACACCATGATTGTGCCACATAAGCTAAAAATATTTAAATCAATGTTCACTAGAAGTTGATGAGAGGCTTACCAATATGGAATCAAAGGGACGTGTTTTAAGGCCAGATGGTGCCTTTATAGTGTTTCCATGCATTGGATCACAGACCCAGGTCACAACCTGCCCCGCTTGTCTTACTGCCTTAATCAAAGGGGAAAGCTTCACTCGCATATTCTCAGCTCCCATTCTTACAATCACTGTAATCCTTCCAGGCTTGTTATTGGGATTGAGAATGTCAACGAGCTTAACAAGCTCATTCGGGTCCATCTTCTGGCTCACCTGCAAAACAGATTTCATTTTCAGCTACCAAA
Source organism: Erigeron canadensis (assembly GCF_010389155.1). Taxonomy (NCBI): domain Eukaryota; kingdom Viridiplantae; phylum Streptophyta; class Magnoliopsida; order Asterales; family Asteraceae; genus Erigeron; species Erigeron canadensis. The sequence continues at coordinate 19,877,673 of NC_057768.1, forward strand.
TCTGAAAAATGTGTCCTATGGCTCTAAAAAAAACATATCATTCTCCGCTTTGCACCCTGGTGAGGTGTCCTATTGGCTATTTTGACTTAAAATATAACAGTTTTAGTTTTAAAATTATGGAGTAACACTATTAACTCTATCAGAAATTATAACGTCCTTTTACTTGATAGGTATAGTACTTATTGTAAACTATCATGTAACTCTACTGTTTAACTTAATTTTTAAAAAGATTGAGGCCACTTGTAACTATGTAAGTGATTAACTAATACTGAATAATCAGAATCACATTTTAGCCATGACAGAACGGGTTTAAAAATTAGTGTTAGCATGGTACCGGTTTTTGAAGTGGCAGTAAAAATATAATCACAGTATTAAATTATTAGTAGATTCTGATCATTTAAATTAGAAGTAGATAAAAATGAGCAAAGCATAACATTTTAAAGATGTTTTTGTAGGTGCAAAATAGTAATTTTCTTCTACAGATTATCATTTTTATTCCAGTAGCAATGAAACAGTTATATGCCTATGAAATAAGTACATTATAAATAGCAAGAAACATAACATGTTTATTTAACATTAAAAATATTTCAGACAATCAGTTCTATAATTATATACGTATACCTCTAAAATATCATATATTCCTTTTGAAACTAGAAGTCTTTGATATCACATTTGAGTGAAAAGGTAACAGAAAACAGAATAAGAAATTAATTGCATATAATGTTGAACAAAAGTTGAGGTCTAGACGATATACCTTGATACCAAGGGGATTAGCAACGCCTCTTAAAAACTCAACATGGGCACCATCTAACTGGCGGGTACGTTCCCCAACCCAGACCATATGAGCAGAGCAATCATAGTAAAGACCAGAAGTTGTATCAAGCCTAGTCAGTGATTGTTCATAAGGTAAGAGCAAGCATTCATGAGATGTCCAGAAATCAGTTGTTGACATAATTGGGTGGTCGATTGTCAGTCCAGCAGCAGACATAAATCCTAGAGCCTCGTCCACACGGTTAGCTAGCTCCTGGTACCTATTGCACCACCATTACATATATAAAATTATATTAGACTAAATAGATTGCAACTAATGCTGTTAAATACGAATTGATTATATATGGGGGAGGCAATGTACTTGCCCCTAAATGTGCAGATTTTCAGGTAAATAGATAAATAGCCTACAAAGGGAACAGGTTGAACGGGGACCAAAGTGTATAGCCTCTAACATAAGTTTTCTGGTCCACCCAGCTGGTTCAACCCATTTTGACTTACTACCCAACCCACCCATTTTGTTACCCTTAGTCATTGCTACATGTATTACAATTACTTCACACATATTATTAGAAAACAATATGGTTTTGGTTTTCAAGTGAAACTGACTACTAAAGTAAAAAAAAAATGGTGTCGGAAACATTTAAACCAAGCACTGTGGCAGGAAAAGTTGATCACAACCCTGCTAAAATAACATAGAATTCAGCCAAACAATGATTAGTTTTTTTTTTTTTTACCTATCTCCTTGTTCACTATTTGCAACAAAATCAAGTTTCCATTGAGTGACGCGTTGCATAGCAGCATAACCACCAGTGGCAAATGCCCTGAGAAGGTTAAGAGTAGCTGCAGCTTGGCAATAAGCTCTGATCATTCTATCGGGGTCTGGAATTCTTGATTTCTCATTAAAAGCATCACCATTAATGTTGTCTCCTTTGTAACTTGGTAACTTCACCCCATCCTTCTCTTCATATGCATCTGATCTGGGCTTTGCAAATTGCCCTGCCATTCTTCCTACCTAAATAACCAACCAATCCACCCAACATAGATTATTACCCTGACATTTCTGCATTGCACTTCACTTATATATACATTCTACATAACGTTTTCTATATGGGAAGTGATATAAGGGCCATGTTCAGTTTAATCAGGGATTACTGATAAGTTTTTAAAAATGTGTAAATATATCCAAAGTCTTCTCAGTATTTGTAAAAATAAATAAATAAATAAAGGAAGTTGTTTTCTAAAACCGCTATTGTATGTATCTGACAGTTATTTGATGTGGCATGTATTTATGTTACCACGTATCATACATAAGTTCTCACATCAGCAAACGTACCATCAAATAGCAACAAACAAGCTTATCTAACTTTGGACTACCCAATACATTTCCAAAAAAAAAAAACTTATCATATTTAATAAATAAGGTTTAAATAAAAGTCTAAAGTAAAACCAAAGCTGTAACATTTACATTGACCAAGTCGGTTGTATCATCATTTTAATAACATGATGTGTTCATATTTTAACGAATTTGTTCATATATACATTCACCAAGTTATAATTTATTCTTCCAATTGAAAGCTTTATGCACCCAATTTGGCTGAAAAATCCATCACATAATAATATTTTAATATTTTAAATAAATATATGGCCCCATGTGTGAGAGATTTTTCAACTAACTCGGGTGCCTAAGAGCCTAATATTCCCGTCCCCTTTATATGGATCTAAAGGTAAGAAAGGATAATGACAAAAAGACATTAAGGTATGAAAAGATACCTTAATAATGGGCATTTGGCCACCAAACATGAGAACAACACTCATCTGCAAAAGTAACCTGAAAGTATCCCTGATATTATTAGCACTAAACTCCTTAAAACTTTCAGCACAATCTCCTCCTTGTAACAAAAATGCTTTCCCAACAGCCGCATCCGCCAGCCGTTCTTCCAAATGTCTGGCTTCTCCGGCAAACACAATTGGAGGGAAATCTTCAAGAGTTTTAAGAACATTATTCAAACTTTCTTTATCTGGGTATTCAGGTAGCTGTAAGGCTTTCTTTGTTTTCCAGCTATCGATGGTCCATTTTGACGGGGGTGGTGGTGGGGGTGTTTTTGTTATGTTTTTAGCTGGCTCAGCGGCGTGGACGGCGGAGATCGGTTTTGGTTGTTTGGTGCGAGCGGTGGATGGAAGGACAGAAAAAGACGAAGAGGGTTGGTGAGATTTGTAGGTTTGAATTTGGATCAAACAAGATTTTGATGACAAAGTGGAGGATTGCGAAAGTGCCATTATCGTGTTTGATTTGTGATTTGAGGAGGGTTGATTGGTTTTTTTAAATATATATATAAGTCAAGTGATGAAAGAGTTGGTGAGATGAGGAAGATTATAATTATGGTCAGTTTTGGGGGTAGGTAAAGGTAGGCTATTGTATAACCAGGGCTGCAAATTAAATACGGATGAATCTGGTGGGATGGTGACTTTGTATTTTTATTATCATTGTTAATTTACTATTACGACTATCATCATTATTTATTTATTTACGTGACATGTGAGATTTTTAAGCTAAAGAGAGTTAGAGGATGTAAGAAAAAAATTGATTTTTTTTCTTTACAGTAAAAAAACACACATATATATAGATATATAGATATAAATATATATATATATATAGGGTAATACTCCAGTGAGAACAGTCATAAAATAAGAACGGTGAAAACACATAAAAAACATTATTTTAATGCATTAAAAGTCCATATAATTAACATCGTGCATAACTAATTATCATTATTTAAGTATTTAACAACACATTGATCCGTCGAAATCAAAAAAATCATGTTTTTTGGTGGATGCATCATTTTGAAGAATATGCATCCAAGATGGATGCACAAAACAAAAAACATGATTTTCTTGATTTTGACGGGCCAATGTGTTGTTATACACTTAAATAATGATAATTAGTTAAGCACTATATTAGTTTATGGACTTTTAATGCATCAAAATGATGTTTTTTAAGTGTTCTCACCGTTCTTATATTAAGACTATTCTTATTTGATTGTCCCCCTATATATATATATATATATATAAATATATATAAATAGAGAAAAATATATATATGAGAAAAAATAGAGAAAAAAAAATAATAAACGCAATCACAACTCGTCTCTGGGGGAACTAATGGCCGGGAAACGAGTGAGGGATGAGTCCAACACCGTGGTGTTGACTTGTCCTAAGAGGGGGACGAGAGAGGGACGAACGGCGTAAAGCAGCTTCTTAGACTACTATTTGGGTAATTGTATATCTGAATTATGCAACTTTCGTGAAGACATTTACCGACCCGGTACATGAAAAGAGAAAGCATTTTAAGAAAAAGCAAGAGTAGTCAGCACGAAAGGACATCGAGCGAGAGTATTTAATTGTCTAAACAAGTGATGAAGAATTCTTAAATATCCGGTACGATATTGGGACAGGAAAGGATGTAAGATGTGATATACCCTTGTATCATTTTACATAACATGATTTTGGAAGACGAAGACAAGTGACACAGTAGTATTCATCCCGTCTGACCCAACCCAAGATCAAAATAGCCCAATTAAAGATGACAATACATTTCCTTGTTCAACAAGTTGCTGGAACGCTATTTACGTTTATTTATTTGTAGGTTATTTCGTGCTAAAGGTGTTCCTATGACCTACTGGCCTAGAGACTATCTGCTACCTCGCAGATAATCCGAAGGCTATTTCTTAGAAGTTGTGAATCACTGAGTTATAGCGAGGAATTTCGCACCTCAAAATGGAACAATCTATTAACAATCAAGGTACTTACAAATCATGTAAAACAACCCACATAAGAATAAGCTTTAGTGAAATTAAGTAAACAACTAAACTCAATGTTCATGGGACACTTATGTATTTTTGACACTAAAAGCAAAGTCACGTTTTCTTAGAGTAGGTGATATGCCACTCTTTAAAATAGCGTTTCAAAAACATCAAAAAGTAAATAATCAGATTTCAACTTTATCTTGTTAAACGCTACATAAACTGATTTATTTGTGTTTTTACTATCATGATTATCAGAAAATCTTCATCAAAACGTTATCACAAACACCCGTTAAAAACAATGAAGCTAAGGGAAACAAAATAGAGATTTGCTTCATGACAATCTTCCAAGTTAAACTTCTTGAAAAGTTTGTCAAGTTCACTATTAATTTTTTCAAAGAAAAGATAGTTAAAACCAAGGCGGTACAAACAGTTTATCAAACTCATTTTTGTATTTGAAGCCATATTTAAGCCAGCCATCAATCTTTTAAGCTCTTCTTTTGGTTTTTCCATAGCTATAACATAAGCTTTCAATTTCCATAAAAACATGCAAATATATATGGTTTCTTTGTTTATATATATATACAACATACAACACTCGGGTGAAATTCCCGCCACCTTATGAGCACATGGACTTACAAATAAAGGTTGTTGGTCACAAGTTCGAAACTTGCCAAATACAAGTGAAAAAACTAAATCTTGTGATCCATGTGTGAGAAAATATATTTCGCTAGACATGAGTTTTAAGCGACGCGCGGTCTAGATACCAAGACAATACATGTGATCACCCACTAACTTTTTTGTATATATATAAACAACATACATTATTAATAATCAACTAGGTTTCTTGAATTAAGATAGCCATATATAATATGAACGTTTAATTACCACGTTCTTAAAAGAGAAAGATAGAAAGTGACCACTCCATATAAAAGGAGGGAACTTAGCGAAATCGTTGTTTAGTTTGACATTCTCTTAAACGGTATTATTCGTTTCAAAGATGGTCATTTTTTGAAAGGGGAATTGATATGTGGAGTCTTTAGATACTAATTTAGTTGAGGAGGAGTTTAGTGTGTGAATTTGGAAGGAACTTTATAGGATATTTTCTTATTTTCTTATAAAATTTTGTTATTTAAATAGTTAGACAAACTGATTAATAAGGCATCTCCTTCTCAGTCATCGTGAATATCGTCCACAGGGTAATCGAAGACCACGAGATAGGAACATGCCCGTCATGCTTCGTCTTCGTCGAAGCTCAGCGTTAGTTGGAAAGGGTTAGACGAAAGAGAGGGATCATATTAGTGGGGCCAGAGTGGGCCTTTTTATTTTCTTTCAGATTTACATATATATGTGAGGATATATATATATATGAGGATTGTTCATTTGAATCCTTAAATTTTGGTGAAACCCATGGACCAAATCTTGGCCCTTGATTTATCTCCATCAATAGATGAGATCAATCCTCTTCTCACCTTTCCTCTCTTTCTTTTCTGGCAAGATCGCCGCAGGCCACCAGATGTTTCCTCTTTTCCGGCGAGACAGCCACCGCCACCACCTCATGTCCTTCTTCTCCGGCGAGACAACCACAGCGCCGGCAACAAGGGTGGAGCTCGTACCTTATCAAACCGCCACCATCTCTTGGATCGCCGTCAATCAAATCTATACCATTCCCATATGCGTCCCGTGACAACCAGTTTAGAACGGATGAGGGCAACGCCCGTACTGTATCCACCCTAAAACGAAACTGATTCTCGCTGGAAATGTCGCCAGAGATGTTTTCGCCGCCGCCGGAAATGAAGATAACCTCCAGAGATGAAGATGACTGCTAGAGATGTCGTCGGAGATGATTGATGATGTCGCCGGAGACAACCGCCAGAGTTGAACAGTAAGTCGTCGGAATTAAACAGTAAGTTTACCTTTAATCTTATCCCTTGATGATTGTTGATTCAATGGTTGAGATTAGATCATTGGGTTTCACCGATTTTAATGGATTCTTATGAATACAACTCATATATATATATATATATATATATGGGGATGAGAATATATGGCTGTCAAGTATCTAAGCTTAGGTGCGGGGGGCATGCATTTATTCATAAAAATCATGAGGGGCGATGCATTTATTCATTAAACAAGAAATAATAAAATATTAGTATGTGAGTGGTTCCGCACCTAAGCTTAGGTGCCGGACAACCTTATACCTTTTCCCATATATATATATATATATATATAGAGAGAGAGAGAGAGAGAGAGTCAAGTTAATGCGAGAACTAAAAAAATAACGAGAACCATGAGAACTAAATAATAGCCAATCATGTTTCCAAATCATTAATAATATATTTTAAAGAGTAAATTACTGAAATGGCACTTGTGGTTTGGTCAAAATTACTAGTTTCATACCTGTTAGATTTTAATTACGTCCATCATACTCATGGTTTACAATTTTGCACTCAGAAGGTACCTCACGCTAACGATCGTTAGTTGTATCGTCAAGTAACTAACATGCCTTGCACGTGAGGTATGAAACGTGTAATATTATACAAACCACAGGTATCATATGTGTAATGTACAATTATTATTTATCAAAAAAATCTAATTTATAAAAATATTTACTATTTTAAAATAATTTATAAGTATTTCAAATTTACAAAATATATATTATTTCTATTGTATAAAAACATAATTAATATATTATATAGTTAGTTACAATTGATAGTTTATTTTATTTTATTTTTATTAAAATCTCATTAAAACTTTAAGAAAGATAAAAAGAAAAATTCATGTAGGAATATTTTAATATAATACTAAAAAAAGTAACTCAACTGAAAATGATTTTTATTAAACAATCAATTCAATTTTTATAAAATTTTTGCTCATAATAATAATTAATTGATGTTCTGGCTAGTAATTAAATGTAGGACGTGGAACTCGAACCTTGATGAAATAACACAAGAACAAAAGCATTATTAATGAGCTATCAACCCATTAGTGATAATAATAAATTATTAATATTTTTAAAAATAATAATCTTAGACTTTAATACAAATTTTTTAAAAAAAATATATATATAATAATAATTTTTTTTAATAAATTTATAATAAAATTTGTAAACCATCAATAGTTTTTAAATAAATAAAATAATTTTAGAAGGATAATAGTTTTATTTAAAAAGGATTAAATTAATTATAAAAAAAAATATCTTGATAAATAATAAGTGTGATTTACACGGATGGTACATGTGGTTTGTATAATATTACGTGTTTCATGCCTCACGTACAAGGCACATTGGCTACTTAACGATACAACTAACGACCATCAACTTGAGGTACCTTCCGAGTGCGAAATTGTACACCATGGGTATGATGGACGTAATTTAAATCTAAGAGGTATGAAAATAGTAATTTCGACCAAACCATAGGTACCATTTCAGTAATTTACTCTATTTTAAATTAAAAAGGGTATTGTGGTAAATTTGTTTTTACATAACTGAAACATTTTATGTTAACCATTTATTCCATAATTTTAGAAAACGGATTTGTCTTTCTCTTATGGATCTTCGGTCTTCAATAACATGGACATTATCATTATCAACAAATTATTAATAGAATGTTGTGACTATTTCTGCGAAATCAAATGAAAATCAGAAGAACCTAAAAACACTGATGACAGGAGTTTGTATGTAGAGATTTATTTCTTTAAATACACAATTACATTAGTAAAGAATAAATAAATTTATTTGCGTATTTTTTTGACACATGTTTACATACCATTAATATATATATATATTTCTAAAAACATATTGCAAAAAAAGTTTATATGTGAACTTTTTTCATATACACATGTGTACGTACGTACATATGTGAACTTTTTTCATGTACACATGTTTACGTATGTAGATGTGTGAACTTTTTCATGTACACGTGTTTTCATACATATGTCAACTTTTTCACGCACACATGTTTCACGAACATATGTTTCCATCCATTGGTTTTTTAGAAGTAAAAAAAGCAAGTTATGTAAAAGAGTTTGTTAGAAATATAATTTTAGTAGTTGATTTGTATGTTTATAATATCTTGTACTTATTTGTGATTCTCATAAGTATGGAAGGGGGACTAATGTAAAAAGAAATCATATGGGTAACGTGTTGAAAACGTATAAATACTGTATGGGTGTTGCCCTTATCCATTATAAAGGGCTTGTCATCAGACGCATATGAGAATTATATGGATTTGATGGGCGACAATCCGGCCAAGAGATGATGACATTTGGATACGGTACGGGCGTAACCCTTAACTCTAGATGATTTTTAGTGGTTTTGAGCATTATTTTGGTTCTCACTTGACTATAGGGATGAGCAAAAAAACCGTTGACCCGTGCTAATCCCTACTTGACTATATATGTGGATGTTTTTTTCCCCATGTTTTGTGACGAAGACTATGAGTGGTGAAGATGGGTTGGGAAAAAGACAAGAAAACTTTTATTAACATTTTCAATTTTAGCCCTTTATATTTGAACTCATTTATAAAATTGTTTTATTAGCTTTTAAAATTTATCAATTTAGTTCTTATTATTTTTAATTTTGCATATTTTAAAATTTATTAGTTTATTGTTTTTAATTTTATATCATCTATCATTTTTATATAATTTTGTATTAGAACAAAATGTAAAATAATAAAAAAAAAGTTGAAAGATGAATGATAGGAATAGAGTAGTTCTTAAATATATCTTAAAAAAAGAAAGCTGATTTGACAATAGAGATGAGAAGATGATGACGTCACAATATAACAAACATTATAAGTGGAAAAAGTGGTACTTAAACTTATAACAAAACTCTTTGGTTAGGGAGTTTATATAAGATATTGGCTTCCTAACATATAAAGAATTGATATTAATCAAATGCCACCGAAAAAAAAAAGACTACAGTCGTCGTGGCAGCTGATGGAGAAATATGATTAGAGACGTTGGTTGGTGTGACAACCGTCATCTGAGCGAACTTTCCTACACACTTTTCCTGTCATTTTTAGTTGTTTCGTTTATGTTCGTCGTTAGACTTTAAGACTTTATCATGAAAAAAATGGTTTTTTTTGTTTTATTTGAGCTTTATGAGCCTTTAGACTTTAGAAAAATTGTACGTGGACTCGAGAATAGAAAGAATACCAGTTGTCTTGTGGAAATGCCAAATTAAGTAAAATACTTCAAATTAAATCAATTAAAGATTTAATAAGTAAAAATAGACATGTTTATATCCGTTAGAGAACTATTAAAAAGTTATGTTTAAATATGACGACAAAATAAATTAACGAGTCTCGGGTTTTGTGAATTGGTCGAGTCAAACGGATTTTAGTGAGGTCAAAGGGTGGTCAAAATCGGTCAAAGGGGGAGTAGGAACATCGAAACCCTATCCTACACACCTTTCTCCCCCTCATTTCTCATTTCATATCTCCCTCTCTTCTCTTCACTCACACAGCCGCCCCCCTTTCTCTTCTTCTTCCTCTCTCTTTTTGCAGCCGGTCACCACGAACCACCACGAACCACCGCGAACCACCACGAACCACCACCGATTTCATCAATCTTCATCATCTTCTTCATTTCCCTCATAGTTTTTGGTAAGATTTGTTTAGATCTAAAGTGTAAATGGTCTTTTAACATCAAAAATCACGAAAATCTTACATATATATATATATATATATATCGGATGTATATATGTATATGTATAATGAATCCAAAATCCTTATAATATATATATTTATAAACCGTTTTCCTTGAAGATTACATATATATATATAGATATTTTCGGTTGTGTTTATGGTGTTAGATCCGAAATTTCTATACTTATATCTATACTCTTCGGTTATATATATGTACATATAAATGTTGGAATCCGAAATCCTTTGAAATCGAAAAGTTTGAGTCCGAAAACCCTAACATATGAAAAGTAAAACCGAAATCTTTCAAATTTGTGACATTGGGTTCGAGATCTTTTAGATTCGGGAATATACTCATGTTTTGAGTCTTGAAATCGAGTTGTAATGCAACTTTGTGGCCGGATCTAGACTTGTTTGGGATGCTTTGTCTGGTCAACTGTCGGTCAACGCCAGTCAAACCGGCCAGAAAATGTTTTTGGGTTCGGTCAACCGTGGTCAACGGTGGCTCATTGGGAAAATTAGGGTTAGGGTATTATTTTGGGAATTTTAGTAAAAATTAAAGGTTTTAAATAAAATTAAATTATATCTTTTAATTTATTTGAATTTATGTTTAAAGTTAAATCCTATTTTCCATGAATAATTAAATATAAATATATATAAAGACTAAGTTAATTAGTTATATATATATACAAAGAATTAAACTTAATGTGGACATATGACTAAATATATATATTAAAAAGACTTTGTAAGACTATATAAATTATACATTCGTATAACAATAGTTAATGACTTATCGGACTCATATACTTTATAATGACTATATATAAATGCAAAGAATAAAAGACGTTGTAAAGACGATGTACAAATTATATGATCTTCCAGACTTAATATATGTTATAATGACGCTGTTACGAAGACTTGACAGGATATAAACAATGAAATGTGACATCATTTGACGAACTAATTATTTGGACAAGACATAATGACATTTCCTAAGACACTAGTATAGGACATATACGAGTACAATTGAATCCAAGTTCTTACTGGGTGACTTGTGGACGATGTAGGACTTTTGGACAGATAGTGAGCTTGTTTCAGTGTTTCTGACAGTTCGTGTTCCTGTTCGTTGATATAGGATATTTATACTTGTACTGCTTTCAGGTGAGTTTCGTAGCCCCTCTTTTTACAAGTTTTGGGGTAGAAAGTATACTTATTTTCAAACTGTTTTGTCGATTTCTGTTTATGTTCAATATGGAGCCTGTGCGTATAGAGTTACTTGTGTCATTTGACGTGCTTTGATCTTGTTTGTATGTGTGTGATTATGTGTTTGTTTGTTGTGCTTTGGACGTACTTTTTGTATGAGTTGAGACTTGAGACTTTGGACTAAGGCAGGTACTGTAAGACCGGACTTTGAGACATTGAGGCACTTGGACTTATTATGACGTAACTCTGCTCATTATATATTGAACTATTATTTGTTTAGACTTAAAAGAATAGACAAAAGACTTATATTCTTTGACTAGACTTTTTACATAAAACCTACGAACTTACCAACCTTTGTGTTGACACGTTTTAGTATACCTTTCAGGTGCCCAGGCTAATCAGGGATAAAGACTGCTATGCTAGGCTGGACTTCGGAGATTAGTACTCCTTAATAATTATCAGACTTTAAGGCTACATGCCTTGGATTATTTATTTATGGACTTGGTTGTAATAAGATATTGTAGCATTGTTATGACTTTGAACTCATGTTTTTGGGAATATATTTATTATATTCTATTTCATTTAGAAGTATCTATGTAATTCCATGTCGTGCTGTACTTTTCATGACACCTCATGTTTCCGCCAACGGTGAGGTGTTACAGTTGGTGGTCGAAAAATGGAAAACGGTATTACAAATGGGAGGGAGGACAAAGAAAATAAATGTAGATCTTAAAATGGATGGTTGCGATTTGTTTTCCGCGCAAATATTTACCATTTTTTTTGTTTTCAAATTATCACAACTCACATAAAAAGTATATAAATTAAAGTGATCGCTTTATCGCATAACTTGCCAACCAACTTATTCAAAATCAGGAAATTTGTGACAAACACAGATATAAGACATCGGCCACTCACTAAGTGGTTATTACAAAAAAAAGCGAAATTCAAATAAGATAATAATATAACCTTCAAGGTTTAATCACACCACTCACTAGCATTAGTTGTTATATGGGAACTGAATCCTCAAATAAGAGAGTAATATGATCTTTCAACGTTTTGTCAGAAAAGGTAAACCCGTCATTGAATCTGTATGCCACATATATTACTCGAGCAAGATTAATAGTTGTAGAAAGCATCTTCATTGAAACAACCCTTGGCATGAGACATCCTTCATTCAAGTCTTTCCATGCATTTTCAATCAATTTTTTAAGTTGGTTAATTGCTTTATCTTCTGTCACTTCAAAAGTCTTGATATAAGACTCCACCCCTGTAGCTGGTTGTGATCTTTCACGTTCAAACTTCATTTAAAGATTGCTTATCAGTATAATAATTTATGAGATGATAATTCAAGTTATATAATATTAAAAAACTGAATGATCATTTTATTAATGGCGGATTAATTGTGCAATTTATATGCTATATAAAATATAAAGCCATCTTAATCTTATACAAAGTTCTTGCTTGTCTCCAGCTGTTTTCATTAGCTAGTGAGCAATATAACTAATATAAAAAGTACAAGTTTATCTAAGATAAGTGATATTTATACCACATTTATTAATAAATCTACCATATATATACTTACTTCCTTGTACAATATGTTTTAAAAGTTATACTATGCGGTAGATTTATCAATTTTTGTGATACGATAGTCATTTCCTTTTATATATGTATAACACTCTTTTAGCTTCTCAAAGTTGCATTTTTTACCCTCACAGTTTTAAGTTTTTAACTTTAACCACTAAAGTTTTTATCTTTTAATTTTTTACCCATCAAAGTTTTCAATTTTAGCTTTTTGACACCAAACTTTTGTATTATCATGTTTTTATCAAACGACTTCCTAAATTTAAGGTTTTATCATTAAACATTTGATTTTGATGTATATATACCATTTTAAATTTATAATAATCTGCATTAGCTTTACTAATTACGTTTATCTAACCTTTAAACCGAGACAATATGTTACATCATCGTCATAATAACGTCATTGTTCGCATCAATATAGTTATTATTTTGAACTATGTTTTTATACATCTTTTTATTCTTATATATTATTTTTATTGTTGCTACATATGTATTGTAGTCTTTTTAAAACCTGGGCTCGTGAATATATGACATAAATGAATTTGTGTTACACTGATACTACTATATTTATTGGTTGTATCCAAAACTTTATCGTGTAAAAGACGTGTTTCGTAACTACGTGTGGATAAATTGACTAGTTATCTTTGTAGAGAGATATAAAGTAAGTAGAACACTAATATATTATGGTAAATACCTTAAAACTAACAACATCGTTATGAAGTCTAGCAATTAACTCTGAAGCTTGGAGAAATTTAGGATGACTTTCATACCAAGCCAAAGCCTCTTCACTAACTATTTCACCCATGCCTATTAAAGCAGATATTCCAAGAACGTTGTAGGATGAAGTAATCAATCCATTCTCCAAATATTCTTCAAATGTTGGCACTTTTTTACTATGTCTCCACTCAGCCTCTGTAAGGTAGCCTTTGGCTAGTTGTTGAAACTGGTTTCATGATAATAATCATAAGATAAGAATGCAAAAATATAAGATATACATGAATTTACTTTTTTGCAATTAAATAGTAGATTATTGGAAACATACTGCTCGTTTTGAAGCATTAACCACATTAGCTCTTCCTTCTTTTTTTAGCTGTTTCTCAAATTCAGCATACTCATTAAGAAGAATTTGGTAAAATGGTTTAATGTACTCTGGAACTTGCTCCATTGCACTCATGTCCCACCTGAATGTAAAGATGAAGATTATAACCTAGCTAAAATGTTTCTAGCTAGCAAATAGAAGTGATTAAAAATTCAATGATAAACCAAAAATATATGTCATTACTTGCATATCGCATCTGTTAGAAGTCGAAGCTCCTCAATAGTACCATATGCATCAAATGTGTCATCTAACACCAACACAAATTGAGCAATTTTTGATGTAATTAGTCTGGCTTCAGAGTAATGAGGCTCCAAGTATACTGCTAAAATCCATAAATACAACTCTGGAAGTTTATCCCTTGTATATGGGGTTATCGTCTGGAACTTCATGTCCTTATACCACCTAAAAGAAAATAATAATAATAATGAGTTCTTAGGAAAATAAAAGTAGTATAAGTATAAGAAGACAAAGTAATTAAGATCTTAGGTTGATCCATTGATTACTTTGTGAGAATTTGAAGTTCTTCCTTCTGCAATAGCTGAAAGTAGTTAAAGTGCGCATTTGCAAGCTTCAGTAGAGGAGCATAAGTTGAGCATTCTTCTTGATAGTTTGAAAAATATAACCTTGCTTCAACTATCGGCAATCCAAGATGAGAAGGGAAGGCCAATGCATGTTTCACTTGTCGTTGCAAATTACCTTCAAGGGTGTCTACTATACCCTTTAGTCTCGATTCGGTGAATGTCAAGGCCTCATCTAAAATAGATTCTCCGTGTACTCTTAGATGGGTTGATTCATAAAAGCTTAACATGCCCTTGACGTCATTTACAATAATAGACTCCTTGAATTTTCCAGAGCTAAAATCTTTGAACTTGTTAAACACATCTGTAAAATAATGGACATTAATTAGTTACTTCTTGTGTAGTTAATTAGCTGTCAATTAAGCGTTTCTCAAAGTTGATTATGATTCTTAAATACACAACTAAGAAGTACGTAGTTAGGCTCACCACAAGATAACTTATACCCATGTTGTCGAAAAACAAGGAAGTTAAGCGAAATGGTATAAAGATCCGCTTCATGACAATCTTCCAAGTTAAACTTCTTGAAAAGTTTGTCAAGTTCACTATTAATCTCTTCAGAAAAAAGATAGTTAAAACCAAGGCGGTACAAAGAGTTAATTAAACTTAGTTTTGAATTTGAAGCCATGCTTGGTTCAGCTATCAACTTTTTGAGCTCTTCCTTTGGTTCCTTCATGGCTTTTGCATACGCTTCCAATCTCTACAAAACATGAAATTAATAGATACGGCTTTTTATTTACTAGCTAGGTTTTTTGTATGATAATAGTGCATGCATTTTTGCTTAGCTGCTTTATTTATTTAAGATAATATAGTAATATATAAAATGAACTCTTACCGTGTTATCAAGAGTGAAAGATAGAAAACGATCACCCCATATAGAAGGAGGAAAGTTGGCAAAAGGACGCTCAAGATCATTGTCTTTATTAGCTTTCTCTTGATAGGTAGCCTCACATGTGTTCATTTTCTGAAGGCGATGTGTGTGGAATTAGAAATTAGAGGATCGAGTTCAATGTGTATTTCTCCAACTAATTGAGCAGTATATTTATAGCATCACTTTAGAAGTGGTAATTCAAAGAATATGTAATATAATAAACATGCCTAATGTTTAGGGGACCAAACATAAGCCACCGATCGATTCTTCATTTTAATAATAGTGAAGTTTTCGAAGTCTTACCAGAATTTTATATTATTACTACCTTTATCTATGTTAACAAAAAAAAACTATCTTAATCTATCTATAATCTATAATACTATATAAAACATCTAACTCTTTTTTTATTTTTCTTTAAAAGTATCACTTAATTAACCAAAATATATACCTCTATCATTTATTTAGTAAATTAAATAGATCCATGTACATAATATATACCTATCGTACTCTTAATAAAATAATATACAATATATGCCAGTCAACCCTTAAAATAACTACATTATCACATTTAACATCAACTTTTTTTAGCGTACTCTTAATTAACATCAATTACTCTTATATTCACCTACCACAATCGTTGCCCCCACCATTCTGTCACCGTCACCGCTGCCAACACCACCGCTACCACTGTCACTACCGCCACCGTCGCCACCACCAAGCCCAAGGGCGGTTCTTTATAGGGGCCCGGGCCACCACCGTTTTTTTGATTAGTAATGCTAATATACCCGTATTTCGTTTGAAAAAAGTTATGTATATTAAGTCGGCCCCCAAGGATTTTTTTTTTTTTACATGTTTAATGAATGTAATGTCCAATGAACTTTATGTTTATAGTTTTTTTATACCCTACGGTTTACTTAGCCCATTAATAATTTTTATGTTTTAGGCCTTGTCTTTGTCTTTTTTTTCTTTTTAGTTTCAACAACGAAGGCGAGTCTAAAAATTATCGAAATAGTGGGTTTGATTCTTTACTTGACAAAGTGACCTTTTTATGTAACAAGCATCAAGTAGAGATGTCGAATATGAAAGCTCCATATACATCTGCTCGATTTTGGACTTGTAAAAATATCTTCATGTCACATTTGAACATTACTACTGAGTAGATTTGTTTACAGCCACAATAGATATACAAATACATGAGTTAGATAGTAGATTTGTTTAAAGAGCTTAAAGATCGTAACACAGACTTGTAACTCTAGTGCTTAGTACACTCCTTTTGTCTTGGTATTTTCCTAAGTATATGTAGTTTTTTATTTGTTAGAAACTATGAATTGGTAAATACTAGTATTATTTTTATTTGACCCGACCCGAAATAGTATACATGATCCTAATATAATACTCGGACACAAAGCTGAGAAAAATTTTTTTTTTTGGCCTCCACCGTTAAAACTTCAAGATCCGCCACTGACCAAGTTGCCGTTATTACCACAATTGTCGCGACATTGCGCGAGTATACTTCTAGCTGGTGATAAAAGCCTCTGTCATTTTGCATGTACGCATTAACACGAGTTTAAGTTTCTTTATCCATTTGTGAATGGTTTGTTAACATTAAGATAGAGTGTCAATAGAAAAAAGAAGTAATAAAAGATCTATGTTTTTCTATTGACATTGTATGTTAGGGGGCTGGCATTGGATGGATGGTGGCTTCAAAACGAGTGGTGTGACCACGCACTCGATCTTCCACTTTGTTCCCTTTGATTCTTGTGCAATGGCTAATTTGACCAAATTAACGACATTTTCCTCTTTTTTTTTAGCTTTAATATTTTTGTTTAGTTATATCTACATACAACTAACAAAACACACACTACAACTCACAACACATCCACTTTCTTTCAAAAAACACACTACAACTCAAATACACACACGCACTAAAAAAAATAGAAAAACGTATTGGTTCCACTTTAATCATCAACGAACCATTCGAATGGTATGACGATAGTAGTTTAGAGGTGTTTGCGAACGCGAATGAGGCCGAAGAAGCCGATGCCGAAAGTTTCACGGCACGGTCACGGCTGAAGCGTAAAGTGGTGAACCAGAACCGTTGGACCGCTTCACAAAGGTTGCATCGCGACTACTTTTGTGAAGAACCCAAATACGACGATGAGTTTTTGAAAGATAGGTATTGTATGTCTAAACGTTTCTTTTTAAAGATCGTGCATGATCTTGAGTCCAGATACGCGTATTTTCGGGACTCATATGATGCCCGGTTGGCCAAGAGTTTTACCCTAATGTAGAAGTGCACACTTGCAATCCGACAGCTTGCAACCGGTAATCCACCAGATGAGTACGACGTGTATTTAGAGATGGCTGGGAGAACATCACTTGAATGTCTTCAACTTTTTTGTG
Source organism: Erigeron canadensis (assembly GCF_010389155.1). Lineage (NCBI taxonomy): Eukaryota > Viridiplantae > Streptophyta > Magnoliopsida > Asterales > Asteraceae > Erigeron > Erigeron canadensis. Next base: position 19,895,621 of record NC_057768.1, read on the forward strand.
ACGCTATGGTTGACACTATAGCAGCGAATATGTGCGTAAACCAACAACACATGATATCCTCTGTTTGTTTGAAGCACACGAAGAGAGGCATCACTTACCTGGAATGCTCGGTAGTCTAGATTGTACACGCCTTATATATAATACGGGACGAGGAGCTACATTTTCGTATCCGGTATGATCTGACAGAGCATCTAGCGGGTCTAAACTTACCACACCTCCAGCCGAACGATGAATAGCAGTAGTATTTCTATTATCTATGTTATATCTTTTAAGTATTTCTATTATGTTTTCTTTTTTTAATTTGTTTTATTGTTTTCAAGAAATATTATCTAATGTTTATGTATTTTAATGTTTTTAGTTTAATGAAATTTGAATATTTAAATAAAAAAAATTGTAAAATGAGTGGTGAAGTGAGTGCTCAGATACCAATGAAATTTGGATGAGTGGTGAGTAAGTGGTGAGTGAGTGGTAGAGTTGAGATGACATAATGTGATTGGTTAAAAGTGAGTGGTGAAAAAGGAATGGATTATGGGATGCCAACCCCCTTAGTAATATTTAAGCCGTATATTACTGCTTCACATACATCACATTTTAACGCATTTTGTGCCTAAACTATATATATAAGGCCCTTCTCAGTTAAATAATAAAATATAGAGAAAATTACACTTTAAGTACCTTAAATTGGCAGCTTTTGCACTTATAGTCTCCAACTCAAAAAATTGCAGTTTTCATACCTAAAGTTTTTTTTTTTCAATTTTGGTACCACGTACAGATGGCGTTAATTTTTTCCGTTGAGACTCTCACGTGACAAACACTTGAGGGGTATTTTAGTCTTTTACCCCTCTTTTTGAGAATGTTACACTTTTGATACCCCAAATTGTCAATTTTTTCACTTTTGGTACCTTAAGTAGACAACATATTTTTATTATACTTCATGTCACACATTAGCATCTATCAAACAACACACACTCAAAAATCAACACACATTGCGATCATCCATATATCCATGTATACCTATATCTCTATACCATACCAAATCTAATACATAAACATGCGTAAATAAATTCAAAACTTTGATATGAATCGTACACCACCAGAAAGGGTTACCGACTATCTCCTTCCCCACCAGGCACCACGACCTCCACCTTAGCTAGATATTTCGATCTAATCTCGTTTGTAGCAAATATATTCATCTGTAACAGATTCCGTTCAGATCTCGTTTGTACCAGATTCCAATCAAATTTCGTTTGTAGCATATTCCGATCGAAGAATAGGGTAATTTAGGGGTGAGAGGGTTTTCAATAATATGAAGAAAAGAGATCGATGGTGGGTGTGTATTCCGGCGACATGAGTTTTTTCCGGCCATCGATCCACCAATGCATTCAGTTCTTCCACCATCACCCATAATTACACCAACAACATATAATATTTCAAGAATGGATACACACCATTGAGTGTTTTTTTAAGAGCCGTAAAAAAAAATAAAAAAAAATCATGTGTGTTGATTTTTGAGTGTGTGTTGTTTGATAGATGTTAATATGTGAGATGGAAATTGGAGAGTGTATTAAAAATATGTTTGTCAAAAGTGAAAAATTTGACAACTTGAGGTACTAAAAGTGAAAAAATTGACAACTTGAGGTATCAAAAGTGTAAATTTCTCAAAAAGAAGGGGCCAAAAGACTAAAATACCCCTCACGTGTCACGTGAGGGCGTTAACGGCAAAAATTAACGCCGTATGAACGTTGTACGAAAACTGAAAAAAACACAAAACGTTAGGTATGATAGCTGCAATTTTTTGAGTTAGAGACTAAAAGTACAAAAGTTGCCAACTTGAGGTACCAAAAGTGTAATTTTCTCTAAAATATATCATTTTATACCTAAACTATATATATAAGGCTCTTCTCAATTAAATAATAAAATATATTTATTAAGTTTTTGCCTTTTCGGTAGTTGTTTTTAATTATGTGTTTATGCCAGCATGTTGTTAATTAAGTAGCCTAATTCCAAGTGAAATTAATGAAATTTGGATGTTTGTGAGAAGAAGAAAAAGGGTTATATTTTGCTGTTTATAACACATGTACAAACCAATTTCAACATTTTTTTTTATAACTTTAAGCGCACAGTTCGACAAATAAAGAGAACATTTCATACTTTAAACAAGGGATAAATATCATGGAATGTAACAAACTTTGTACGAATGTCTATAGTAGGAAATAACTAAAGTTTTGTGTATTGTATGTAAACAACTTTAAAAAATGTTTACTGTATGTAAGAAAACATACGTGGTAACCATATAGAGGTGTCACTTATCTGATTTTAATTGGTTGAATACATTTTTTTTACATACAATAAACATTATTTTTGAGTTGTTTACATACAATACACACAACTTTAGTTATTTACTACTATAGACATTCGTTCAAAGTTTGTTACATTACAAGATACTTATCCCTTTAAACAATTACAATGTTGAATCATTCATTTCTACTATATGGAGTAATATAAACTAGAGTAAATTACACTTTTCGTCCCTAAAGTTGACACGTTTTTCACTTTTCGTCCCTTAAGTGAAAAAATTACAAATTTGACCTTAAAGTTGGCAGATTTTTTTAATCATCGTCCCTCGCCAAACGTGGTTAAGTTTCAGCCGTTAAGTTGGACACGTGCAAAACACGTGAGGGACTGAAACTGCAAAAAATGACAAGTTCAGGGACAAAAACTGAAATTTACTTTTCTGTTGTCATCATCTTCATCTTCTCCGGCTGACTTTCGTCGGAATATTTGCCAGAAAACTTAAAATGCCGATATCTCACTCGTTTCTTCGAATAAGACCATGAAACCACCACCAAACTTCTCAAAATTAATTTCCGCACAAATCCTAACCAAAATATTTCAGATTCAACACTTGCCGGAAAACTTAAAATACCCATAACATGGATTTTGAGCAATATTTCTATACGATTTAGCTCGTTCCAAGAATGCAATATTTCTGTTTTCGCAAATAAGTCCATGTTGGATTAGGTGTACGTGCTCCTCACTAAGACACCAATGGTGTGCCTCATTTATTATTCCATAAGCTTTGCACCAAAAAGAAAAGTACAAAATGGGGAGAGACCTTCATGTGGCTTCGGTTTTTTTCAATGAGGCAAAGACATAAGATCGAAAAATTAGAAATATATATAAAGAGGGAGAAAAGAGGGACGAAAGGACCAGGAGGCCTGACAAGCCCCTGCAACTCAAATCTTTTGGTTATGATTCGTTCAGAAATTAATTTTGAAAAGTTTGGTGGTGGTTTCGTGGTCCAATTCGAAGAAACGAGTGAGATATCGACATTTTAAGTTTTCCATCGAACTTTCCAACGAAAGTTAGTCGGAGAAGATGAAGATGATGACAACAGAAAAGTAAATTTCAGTTTTCGTCCCTGAACTTGTCATTTTTTGCAGTTTTAGTCCCTCACGTGTTTTGCACGTGTCCGACTTAACGGCTGATACTTAACGACGTTTGGCGAGGGACGATGATTGAAAAAATATGCCAACTTTAAGGTCAAAATTGTAATTTTTTCACATAAGGGACGAAAAGTGAAAAACGTGCCAACTTCAAGGACGAAAAGTGTAATTTACTCTATAAACTATTTCAATACAGTGGTATCCAACTTTACCAGAACATTTTTCTACCCTAAGTTGGTAGCTAAATAAGTTATAACTAGTTATGTATCCCGGGCGTTTCCCCGGGAGACATAATGTTGCTTTCAAAATGTTTATATAGGCGGGAGATACATTTGTTTGTTTCCTATTTAAACATGTGTTTGAAAATATGTTGTCGTTTACAAACGTAAGTTATATTAATCATTAAATGATTAATTATGTGAATAGTTGAAGGGAAAAGGTGAATGTTAATAATGTATCAACTATATATGATTATTTGAAAATAATGTGACAAACGTGAAAAGAAAAAGTAATGAAAACGCACTAAAATTATAATATTATATATGAAATGCAAAAAGAAATGGAAAGTGTCATATAAATCATTTTAGAAAATAAATATAAGAACTTTAGGAGGTAACCCCATGTTAGAAAAAAAGACCCGATTTACAACATTTTTTGTAACTTCCGTTAGACACCTTGATAGTTGTAACGGTCGTTAGCTGATGGGGACCAATATTGCAAAAGTTTTAATGACAGGGACTGATATGTCGTATTTTATACCCATTTCCCATGATAAATGTAGTTGATTTAACATGTTTTATGAGTCGTTTTAGTATACATTTTGTGCGTTTATGCTATTTGTTAGTGTTTCAGGTTACTGACAGGTATTTGAGCGTATTCCTGGAAGAAACAACATTATTGAGGTGAAATAAGTGCTAACTAATGATTTCCGGAGCATTTGGATGAAGTTTGTAGAAAGTCAACAAAAGTCAAAGCTGGAAGAAGGTGTGTTGCGCCGCAACTGAAAAATAGAGAGTTAAGTTGCACCGCAATGGGTCAGTTCTAATCTAGTCCGAGTCAACAGAAGTCAAAGTCAACTGCGAAGTCAAATGGAGTTGCGCCGCATCTGGTCAAGATTTTAGTCGACTATATAAGCTTGCAAAAACATTCTTTTAACTTAACTCTTGCCTCTCCAACCGATTTTAAGCATATTTTCATGGGTTTTTCACTCACGGATCAACTTGGAAGATCGCTAACACGATTGGAGATTAATTTAGCAATTGTTAATCATTCTTGAATTGATTTCTACATTAGGTACAATATGTTTTCATATATTATTGCTTGTTTTTATCTTTTCATAATGAGAGGCTAAATCCCTCAACACCCGCTTGGGTAGTGAACATGTCATAGGGTCGATTTAACGTTACTTGCAATCGTTGAACAAGACTTTTATGTTTAATCGAAGATCCACATTTATTTGAGTTTAAATATTGTTTTCCTCTTTTATATTTATTGATTGATAATTGTAATTAGAAGTTCAGGAGAAATCTATGTCATTTTCAATTGATTTATGAAAAGGTTAATCGGTCTTTAATTAACCTAAAGTCGTTGGAGTTCGGGAGAAACTAGCGATAAAGATTTTAAACAATAAAATTCATTTTGAGTGTGTAAACGCTTATGATAGAGGGATCTGATTAGGCGAATAAGCAGTTCAAGAGAAAGCTAAAAAAGGTTAAATCATAAAAATCTACTTAGGTATGTAATTCTTAAATGTTTTGAGTAGAAATTATTCGTGGGAGCAATAATTATATTTAGCACAATTAAAGTTTCAAGTATAACGGAAGTTCATCTTGACTACCTTTTAAGTCGTTCAACAGATGCAAGTAATGTTTAGACCCGATGATTGGCATGTGAGCTGATCCAAATAGTTGTCCTTTTAATTATTATTGTCATAAAAAATCAATTTTACTATCATTTGAGGATGAGCCCTGCCCCGGTCATACCAGATTTAATCATTTTCTTAGTTCAATTTTGCAAAGTGGCAATTCGGTCACAAAACCCCTTTCTTTTGCTTGAATCACTTTATTTTTACAATTGCTTAGAAAGTCCTTGTGTTCGACCTCGTACTTACCAAGTCAATATATTGTATACGAACGGGTACACTGGCTACAAGTGTGTAGTGGACAATAGCTAGGTATTTTGTGATATAAATTTAACACTAAAAATTACACAAGCTTGTCTCTAAAAGCAAAAATTCCAAACTTGGTTTGGGAAGAGATTCTTTCAAGTTACAAATAACTTGTGGGTCAAGTTAAAGCAATTTTAAGCCTTAAATTAAAGTCAAGGATTAAGATTAAAAAATGATCTTTTAATCTTATCCCTTGATTTTAAATCAAAGCTGATTTACCCAACTTGAATAGTCAAATTAAGTAACTTGAGGAAATCCCAATTAAAAGAATGGACATGGGAATGGCAAAATAAATACTAAAGGAATGCAATGGGTTTTCTATTACATTTGATCTTGCATGGTTAGAAATATATACAATGTAAAGAAGCTTATTAAAAATAAATATAATAAATAACTACTTATTTAAATATTTTTATAATTATATCTATATTTCGTGTACCAATCATCAATAATGTATAATTATATATACTTAAAAGTTATGTGTAATTTAATACTGTTATTGATTATACACATTTGGATAAATATATATTATTAAAATATGGATTATAAAGAAATCGTTAATATCTAGTAATAAATTAAAACAGAATTAATATTTTCTTTAAACAACACGTGGCATAATCCTTGATTGACATGTGTCATTTTAATTTATTTATTTTATTAGATCAGCTTTTTTAATTGTATATAGATTCAATTTTTTATTAGACTTAGAATTAAGTTCTAACTTTTGGTTTATAAATACAAAACACATTATAAGCTTATTTGATTAATCTTTTTCTCATTAATAAAATTGTCTCTTTTTCATTTTCAATTCTTCAACTCCTATTAGTTATTAACATAAAGACTTTATAATTTTGAGTTTACGATCTGAAATCACAAGACTATTTGCCATTATCCACTATGCTTACAAGTTTTGAATTTGATGTAATTGAAAAAGTTTAAGTTATATCCAATACTCTAACTAGACATATATTATATTTATTATTACTGTTTATTATACTTTAGTTTCGCTGACCGATTTACTATAACCACGGTTTATTTCATATTCATGAATTATGTATGTGGCATATTCAAACTTCTTTATTTTATAATCTATATAGCTATCGTACATCGTACGAATATTATGACTAATGTAATATAATATTTGGAGTAGATTTTTCATGTTAATATATGTAGGTATGTATAATATATACGACAAGCACTTTGATAACTACATCATGTATTGTTATGTAAAAATGAGAATTACGGAATATGCAGTTAGTGTGGGATTGAATGATGATAGTTATTACTCAGAATTTACTCTATAATGATCCATTACCCATATTTAATATTGATAAACTCCTATATTTGTAGTCAGGCATAATCTTTTATTATCATATATCCATTACCACCCCTAAGCATGTCTAACCAAGGCACCAAGCACCCCCTCAGGGAGCTGATTCTTCCACTGATATTTTTATTCATACACTGAAGTTTTATCCAAATGGACTATTATGCCCTTATGTTCTTTTTACCCAATTTTAAGTTTGATAGTCTCATCAATTGACTTCGGCGAGTACTTATACTCCTGCTGTAAATGCACATAATACAAATGCTTTGCACATCTAGTAAATCATCAAAATCAAATATATATTACATATACAAACACATTTTTTTCTTTGAATATATTCCTCAATTGCTTATAAAATAATTTCTATTGTATTGAAATCAAGTTTACCAAAAGATGGAAAAATTAAAGGTGCATGAATTTAGATCTAACCCCTCACCATCCACACACAAGAAAGGGTGTAGATATAAAAAAAAATTTCATAACTATTGGGAAAGCATGTTGTTTCATCAATTCCATTTGAGAAGACTAATTTTTTTCAAGGAAAAAATCATCCAGAGGGAAAACATCTTTTTATCATGATTGAGATTGTGTTATTGGAGTTCTCATACGGAAGAAATAAGACGATGAATAATTTTAGGTGTTTCTTGACTTTTGAAGATGAAATATGAAAATAACTAATTTAACGTAGAGGTATAATAGTCTAGTTATAAATGATTTCCTTGTAGTAATAAATTATTACTAATAATAAAACCTCAGTTAAAAAATTCACTAGCCACCCCGTTAATCAAGAGTTCCAAATTATTCAATCAAACCCAGTTACGTTTATTCAACCAAAGATCTGTTCCAAAAATAATTTATGATATTATTATATCGTTGATGCTTATTTGATTTTTTCACATCTGTTTGGCTAGCGTCTTCTAATAATTATTATTATTATTATTATTATTATTATTATTATTATTATTATTATTATTATTATTATTATTATATTATTATTATTATTATATTAGATATTTATCAAAACTTCCAAATTTGCTGTGAATGCAGATGCATCTACAACTACGTTACTTATTTTAAGCTTTTTTTTTCTTTAACGGCCTTATTTCATTAATAATCTACCAAGTGGCTAAAAAAATTAAGTACAAGTTACGTACTATAACAAATACAATTACATCAAATCAAACTTCAAAATATGATAAATATCACATCGATCTGTTTACATTCTAATTTGTCCTATAGCGTCTGCTAATACATTATTATTACGTATTAGATTAAATATTTATCAAAACTTCCAGATCTGCTTACGTGAAATCAATACTAGCTTAAAGTTTAATTTTGATTATTGTGATATTGTCCTATAGCGTCTGTTGATCTCATTTGTCAACCATCCGTTGATTTAATTTGTCCTATAGCGTCTGCTAGTTATTATTGTTTTAATTTCTATTTTAGGAGTCCGTTTTTTTTTTTTTTTTATGTATTGAATTGTATTTTTTTAATAAATAAAATGGTGGTTTTAGCTAGGTTTATTATGTTCCCTATGATAATATGTTCAATATTAGAAACCGTCAGAAATGAATGGGTAACAGATGGAAGGCCAATTCCTACAATGTTAACTCTATAGGCCCTAAATCCAGCTAAAAAATGGGCCGGGTGATCCATTTTCATGAAAGCTTATAAATCCTATGTTTTGTTAATAAAAACTTGCAAAACTTTAGGATTAGTTGTAGGCGTATTCAAAGCTCTCGGACGTAAAAAGTTACAAACTTAATGGTTAAAACTTAAAACATAAGATTTTGCTTAGAAACCAAAGCTGTTGATGTATTTTTAATTAATGCAAGCCAAAGGAAATAACACTAGCGATGTTGTGCTATGAGATACTTTCCATTATTATTGTTCATAATTTATATCTGGATCCGTACAAATAACATTAGCTAGCTAATTAATGAAGGTAGATACGTTAGTTCTAATACACACTAGTACAAAATTTTAATAATAGAGACCTGTTAATTGAATAGAGACCGGTTATTTTCTAAAAATGTGGTCTTTAAACTTATACAACCGGTCTCTATATATGTCTGTGTATAAAGATCGGTGAAATATTTGGCCCCACTTAAAAATTAAGAATAGAGACCGGTTGATTATAAGAAAACTGGTCTCTAAACATAAAAATTTTACATACCTTTTCCTTTCTAATTAACTGGTCTATAAATTATTCCTATCCTCTAATATTTTATAAGTAACACTTATTTTTACTGATCTCCCATTTGAGATCTTGAATGTAGTCAGTGTCAAAAAAGCCCAACCACCACCTCCCCTTACACTCCATTCTTGAGTTTTTTTTGTAATGGATAAGAAAAGAAAGGGTAAGAAAACTAGTGTTTTTGTATTCTTGAGTTTTTTTTCCCAAAAGAAAAGGAAGTGAAGGAAAGGATTACTTAGGGCTTTTTGATATAAAAACTTTCCGGCCACTTTTGGCCTGATTTGGATGGAAAGTTCTTTCATTCATCGACTTGAGGTATCTATGGCATCTCGACCACAGGCGTTGACATTCGAGTAGGTTGCTGCACCAACAATCAAAGCTCCAATTACCTCATATCCTCTGAGTAACAATGCCCGCATATCATCTGCCAAAAAAAAATTACAATTACCTTTTGATAATAGACATAATATATATATATATATATATACCTGCTTCTTTAGTAAAGTCAGGGGAAAGGGGATCGGAAGGAAGAGTGTGAATGCATCTGAGGGTTGAGATGATAGCGAATTGAGGAAAAAATGGGGAACCAATCAGCCATTGAATGCCGACTGATGCTTGTTGAGATTTGGGGGTGGGAATAAGTTGACCTAAATGAAGAAGATGATGAAGATTGTTGACTGACTTGTTTTTACTCGGTGTTTTCTTTTAGTTTTCTTTTGAACTCAAGAATGTCTTTTTCTTATATAATTTTCTATCATTTCTTTCCCTATCCAATCTTCCCCTTTCTTTTCTTTTAATAAAAACTCAAGAATATAGTGTTAATCTCTCAAACAAATCAACTCTCACCACCACCTCACTTACCTCCGCTGGCCGGATTTTTATTGGTAAACCAGGTGACCTTTGTTTTTTCCCTTTTTTTTTCCTCTTTACAAATCATGAATATTAATTGGTTTTTCTGACAAGATCTGTGATAGTTGTTAGAGTTTTTGGCGAGCTCCAAGATCTAAGATCGTAAACTAGTATTTTTCCTCTTTACAAATCATTTTTTTTCTTCAGATTTAACTATTTATTAATTAGTATTCATGGTTACCTTTAAGATTATAATTATTCTCTATTTACATGTTGTGATACTTCAGATCTATTGGCTGGACAAGATTCAGATTTAGCTTCCATAGTTGAAGATAGAAATTTTGTTGTCTTTGGTGGATAACCAGCGAAATTGAGAATACACATCTAATCTTATACTTTTATTTGAAGTTTATAGTATACCACATAAATACATATCTAAATTTATTTACTTATATGAATACACATCTAATCTTATTTTTATTTTTTTTATTCTGTAGGAACTTTGAAGTTGTGAATGTTTTTTTGATTATTATTAAGCAACCATATGTTTGAGAATGGAGTAAGAAGCAGGTTCTATAGGAGCACAATTTGCATGATTTATGCACATATATTAGTTTGTTTTTATTATTTTGATTTCTTATTTTGTTTACATAGTATGAATTGATGAATGTTTTTATATTGTTTGAATTGAATGAAGATTGGTTGTAAATTGAAACTTTTTAGATATGTGAATTGGTAACTTTTTAGATCTGGGAATTGGTTAATATGAAATTGATTAATATATTAATTATATTTATTTTTGCTAAAAATAAAATAAAATAGAGACCAGTTTGTATATATATAACAGGTCTCTATATGAAGTATAGAGACCGGTTGTCAACCGGTCTTTATTTGCGAGACCACTAGTTATAGAGACGGGTTGTACAACAAGTCTCTATACCCATTATAACCGGTCTCTATGTGTGTTTTTTGTACTACAACAAATAACTAAAAGATCATATTACTATTTTTTTTGAGGATACCTCATGTAATAACAACTAAATGAATGGTATCAATCCTGCAGAAAGGCTATATTAATTACTACATGACTAAAGTATTCTGTACTAGTATAATTAATAACAGCTTAATTAATGAGTGGTCAATATACGAGTATCTGTTTGTAATATAACAAATAACCTTTTTTTTTTTTGAAAAGTAATGATCTCATTCATACTCACCCCGGCAAAACGTCAGCGGTGTATATATACAATTTACAATATCGTGCTATACAATCTTAGAAGTACACCAATCTTTCCAAGAGATACTCATGTGTTTCGACCTATTCTTAAACCAAAGATACCCAATCGATCTAATGCCTTGTAGGAGATTGTTGATATTGAGGGAAGCATTCTCGAACTTGATTTCATTCCTCGCTTTCCATATGCTCCAACACCCGATCAGAATGATTCCCTTAAGAGCCTCTTTCTCCTCTTTGGACTTTCTCGACCTCTCATGAATGTCCATGAGATCCTTAAGCTTGAACACGAAGAAAGGATCCGTTTTACACCAGCCTTGAACCATATGCCACACCTTAGCTGCAACCACACATTCACAAAAACGATGATCGACAGTTTCCATACTTTCTCCACAAAACACACAGTCCAGGACAGTGCTACCCGCGTGGATACACTTCCAATCCGACAGAGCCTTCATGGTGGGGATGCGATACAACAGAGCTCTCCACATGAAAAGGTTACATTTCCTAGGAACCCACTTACACCACTTGAAGACATAACTATCCCCGTAATCGACATTGCTTCTGAGAAAGTCCTTCACACCTTTAACAGTCAGCACCCCAACATCCCATCCCAACCAAACCCACCTATCAGGGCCATTAATACCTGAAATGTTAACCAAGTCTTCCGACAACCTAACCAGCTCGCTGAGCGCATTAACAGAACTTGGTTGACTCGACCAATTCCAACACACTTGCACATTATTATTAGATCTAACCAATCTGTGACATAGCCGGGCCTTTTTATCGTTGTCAAGTGATGTGCAAAATCGAGCTTTAAATTTATAAAACTAAAACTACCTAAAAACTGACTACTACGCACTCACGGGCAGTGAACCCGATCGTTTGTAATATAGTTAAGAGGTAAGTCTGAGTTCGTTCTCAGGGATTGGGAAATGATTAGTTGCTTGTAAAATGGTTTGGAAAACGGGTGTTGCTTCGAAAATCCTTTTGACAAATTAAGTAAATGGGTTTGCAAAATAATTGCATGAATTAAAAAGAACACTTCAGACAATATAATTAAAAGTCATCCACCCTGACTTCCCTCGACTTCAAATGTGATTGCATTTAATGAAGAACAAATTCTCTGTAGTTTAAAGATAATCGTGACAAGATTAAGCTACTCACGTGGTACCACCAACCATGAACAAATTATCGAATCACCTAACTACTAGTCGAATTACCCAAGCCGGTACCACCAAAACCAAGACAATTCTTCTAACAATCAGTTTTATTGACTATCAAATTATCAATTGAACCTATGTGACAATAACGTGGTACCACCAACCGATATCAATCACATTGACAAAATTAATCTTTTCTTAAGACGATATTCACTATCTCATGAACTAGTGATAATCACTTATAGACAAGTAACCGTTTTAAAATCACATACACATTCAACTGGTACCACCAACGTAGAATCATATGCAACCAATATCGAAATTAATTAATGAAAAGAATTAATATCATCAAGATCACAGAACAACAATAATTAAATAAACCCTTTTGAATTAAAAATATTGCAATCACATTATCCGTCTAGTTTCATCAAGGTGGATGATTAAACGCTTAGCCACTCATGATCAATTCACAATAATGAATAAAATAGAAGAGAAACATGATGTACCAATCGTTTGAGGAAAATAAAATGCAAGACAATAAGTAGATACGATCTAGATGGGTGCCCGTAAATCTTCGACGAATCCGCCTAAGAAATAATCTTGATTGGAGGAAGAAGAACCCTTGTAGAGCAGCTCCTAGAAAGAGTTTTGATGCTTGCTTTTCGACCTAGAGTTTTGTTTATATACCCCTCCAAAATCTGATGCAGAAACAAGGAAAGACTTGTCCTCCCGTGCACCCACTACGGCGCAGTGGGGTTGAGACTTCCCTCACTGCGGCGCAGTGAGGTGTTGTTTGACTTGACTTCGGCTGACTGCGGCACAGTGGCTTGTGTGACCACCAATGCGGCGCAGTATGAATCCACGACCTCCTTTCTTCTTAACCAGACTGCGACGCAGTCAAATCCTAGCCATCCCCACTGCGGCGCAGTGGGGGTTTGCCCATTAATTTTCGTGGATCAGGACTGCGGCGCAGTCACGAGCTTATATAGAGACTACTTATTTCGATCTCGATTTCTCGCCAAATGCTGCCGTATCTTCCACTCAAATCAACTCTCATCAACATAATGTACTTCCTGGCCAATAATCACCCGAAAAGGTACCAAATGGACGCGTAACCTGTTTAGAGCCTGTAACACTAACAAACACCATAAACGCGCCAAATGCATACAAAAACGACTAAAAACATATAGTAAAATGGCCAATAACGATGTGGGTAATGGGTATAAGTTAGTCACATCATCAAGCTTAAAGAGATCAGGATAAGTTTCCATGAGCGGGCCATCACCCAACCAATGATCAACCCAAAATTTAATTTCCTTCCCATCTCTTAAGACACCTTTTATGCAGTTCTTTATACCTTTACCTCCGATATTCACAGCCTCAACACTTTTAATAATATTAGACCACGTACCTGGGATGTATTTGTTGTAGGGAACAATAGACCAGCCCCTCTTAGTGTCATGGATCGCGGCGATGACTCTCCTCCAGAGGCTGTTAGTTTTGGCCTTAAATCTCCAAACCCATTTGCTAAGGAGAGCTACATTGGTTTCCTTAAGCTTACTAATACCCAGACCTCCCCTGTTACGTGGGGAAGCCACTTTGTCCCATGATACCCAGTGAACTTTCCTACCATCCTCCGAGCTGCCCCATAAGAACTTTCTCATGATAGATTCGAGCCCTTCAATGACTCCCGCCGGTGCTTTGAATATAGAGAAGAAATAAGTCGGGATGCACTCCATCACTGATTTAATAATAGTCACCCTACCTGCCAAGGAAAGACTAGAAGCTTTCCACCTAGAAAGCCTTGCTTCAAAGATATCAAAAAGGAAACGCCAATTAGCAAGCCGATTCATATTAGCACCAATCGTCACCCCAAGATACGTAAATGGGAAACGACCAGCTTCACAATTAACAACTTTTGCCATCTCCACCAACTCGCTATTATCCACTCCCACCCCATACAAACTAGATTTACCAAAGTGGATTTTCAGACCTGAACAAATGTTAAACACCCTTAGCAGATTAGTCACACTATTCAGATTACCCTCATCCCACTCTCCGAAGATCATACAATCGTCCGCATATAGGAGGTGGGAAATAGTGACTCGATCGCTACCAATTTCCACCCCCTAATGGAGCCAGCCTCCATGGCATTCTTGAAAAGAACCGACAGAGCCTCCATCACCAAAGTGAATAAAAATGGTGCGATGGGGTCACCTTGTCTCATACCTTTGTGACATTGAAACTCGAAGGTGGGAGACCCATTCACGAGGACAACAGCTCTAGCGGATTCGAGGATACCATAGATCCACTTACACCATTTGGACAGGAATCCCATCCACTCCATAACCGAAATCAAGAACTTCCAATTGACATTATCATACGCCTTCTCGAAATCAATTTTGAAAGCAAACATCTTCTTGTTCTTTTTTCTAGCCCACGGCATCACCTCGTTGAGAATGAGAGGTCCATCAATGATGTTCCTCTCTCCCAAAAAGGCTGTTTGATTAGAAGAAATAACTGAACCCAACACTTTCTTGAGTCTATTTGAGAGAACTTTACAGATAACCTTATTGATCATCCCAATCAAGCAAATAGGTCAATAATCACTGAGCTCCACCGGGTCTTTCACTTTAGGAACCAAGGTAATGAACAAGGAGCCACACCCTCTATTGATTTTTCCTGAAACATAAAACTCGTTAAATAAGTCAACAAAATCATTTTACAGAATATGCCAAAACCGCTTGACGAATCTAAAATTGAATCCATTAGGTCCCGGAGCTTTGTCATCACCACACCCGAAGACAACAACTTTAATTTCACTCGGGGTAAACTCCTTAATAAGACCAGCCGCCTCTTCCAAGTTTAGGGATGCCCCGGTCCAACTGGATAACTTGGGCCTACTGACCCAGTCTTCATGGAATTTGCTTCTGAAGTAGTTGTGAATGTGTTTTTTTAACATGCTTTGGCCTATCCTCCCAACTCCCATTAATCAGAACACCCTGGATGCTATTGACCGATCTTCTTTTGTTGAGAAACCCATGAAAAAATCGAGAGTTCTCATCCCCGTCAATCGCCCACTTGACTCTCGACTTTTGTTTTAAATCTTTTGCTTTTGCAGTTTCCAAATCGAGTATATTCTTCAAACACTCAGTCCGAATCCAACTCTCCTCCTCAGTAATCTCCCTTTCTTCTAATAAAAAAACAATCTCCTCTAACTCTTTCTGTAACAACCGTCCCAGAAATGTTCTATTTAAGTTCTTAGAAACGTATATATGCCACTGGATCGGCCAGACAGTTTAACTTATATGAGTTCTAGACGTACTTTAGATGTTCATTATGAGCTTATATGAACTTCAAATTGATCTAAATATTAATATTGTACGACGAGTTCGTGATTACGCTCAATAATATAATATGTTCGGTTCATAAATGTTAAAGGTTCATAAAAGAGCTCAGCTCAAATTAATTGCAAAATGGTCCTTGTAGTTGTGAGTTTCATTTTTTTTATGGTAAGGTATATAAAGAAAGTGTAAAACCCTAAAAGTTTACTATTCATCACCTCCTACCTCTCTTCACTCACTCCCCACACCTTAAAACACACACTAAATTCATCTCCTGATTTTGGTTGGTTTGGGTGAAATCATTGATATCATTAGCTTCCTTGTAATCATCAAAACGTGTTTCTGTAATCGGTTTTGAGGTAACAACAACAAATCTTATGTTTTTGACGAAATTAAAAATAAACTTTTAGACTTGTGTCGATCAAATTTGGGTCGTAACATGCCTTAATCTTCAAAACTCGTGATTTTGTTAAGTTCAGTGTTATGTCCGTATGCCTTCTGCATCAAACGAAATTATCTTGTTCAAAACGAATTTAGTCCAACGAACTTAAGGTTTAACTTCGTTCAGTTCAGTCCAACGAATTTAATGTCTAACTTCGTTCAGTTCAGTCCAACGAATTTAATGTCTAACTTCGTTCAGTTCAGTCCAACGAATTTAATGTCTAACTTCGTTCTGTTCAGTCCAACGAATTTAATGTCTAAATTCGTTCAAGTTCAGTTCAAACAGACTTAAGGCTCACCTTCGCTCAGTTCATGTACGTAAAGTTCAGTTAAAACTATTTTGAGTCAAAATGTTCAAAGGACCAAATCATCAGTTCACCAAGGACATTTGTGATTTGAATAATCACTTAGACTAATACATGTACTTCTATATGGTTATTATGTGCATAGGAGTTCGGCAAGGCGTAATTGGATCCCGATAGATATACTTATCTATCTTTGTACT
Organism: Erigeron canadensis; assembly: GCF_010389155.1. Taxonomy (NCBI): domain Eukaryota; kingdom Viridiplantae; phylum Streptophyta; class Magnoliopsida; order Asterales; family Asteraceae; genus Erigeron; species Erigeron canadensis. The sequence continues at coordinate 19,912,297 of NC_057768.1, forward strand.
TGTTCACTGTACTAGTTCTATATATTGTACCAGATCACTGTGAGTTCACTTGTTTCCCCTTCGTACATTTTTTTTAAGTTCTTTATCGGGGACTGAAAAGCATGAAAACTATTTTGTACTTATATATATATACAGACTTATATATATATATATATCTTCTTGACTGTACTACGTACTATCTTGAGACAGACAGACTATTTATGTACAGACTATTTTCAGACAGACTATGTACAGACAGACTATTTTCAGACAGACTATGTACAGACAGACTATTTACAAACAGACTATTTATGTTATGATACTTATTTTCTAAATGTGTGTTCTAGATCTTGAATGGGCAGGATCTTGAATACATTCTTGTATGTACTTATTGTCTATGTACGAGACCTATGATTTACTGCTATCAATTCATCTCCCACCTGTTCTGGGAATGGACCGTAGGTATTATGGACAGCGCTGTTAGGGTAGGCCCATCCTCATTCTCCTCAGGACAGGAGAATGCATATTACCTAGACTTATTGATCACCTGTTCTGATCACATGCTCTGGTCACCAGTTCTGACCTAGCTCGTACTTATATACTTTCTGATTGCATGAGTTCCCTGATTTATCATAGCTCGTTATGGCCAAGCAGATTAGCAGTAATAATAGACATACATATTAAGTACATTACGGACTCTAATCTACTGTTATTACAGCAAGGTACTTTTGACAGGCATACAGACTTTTGACTAGACTTTTATACATATCAGACTTATGTATATTTATAAAGTACTTTATGTGAATCTCACCAACTACTTTCGTAGTTGACCTTTGAACTTACATGCTTTTCAGGCTAGGTACTAGGTCTTTAGCATAAGAGTCTTCCGTTCTAAGCTCATCCTTTTGGTGACGGTTCGTGCATACAAGTCCTGGAGCTACGAAGGCCTTATTACTATTCTAGCTCAAGTACTGTTCTATGAGACAATTGTTCTGTCCCATGAATTTGACTATTTTGATTCAGTTATATTCTGTAATAACATTCGTACTTCTGATCTAGACTTAATTATGATTCGTAATGACTTTGTTCTCTTGATCTTTGACTAATCTTAATGGCTGTGTTGAACTTGTACTGTGTGCATTTGTACTTGTCTGTGCATCCCGTATATTCCGCTTTAGCGGGGTGTTACACTTTCTTACTTTTATCCATTTCTTCCTCTTCAAGACCTTTTGAATCTTCTCTTCATTGCTTCACATGAAACCTGATATGTTTGAGTTTCATATTGAGTTGTGAATCTGTATGCCCATAAAAATTAAACGACTCCACAGCCTTATGAACTATAACTAAATCCTTTTTATATACTCTTTCTGTGTATTTTTTTAAATGGCAAATCATCAATTATAATGGATATGTATTATTTACTAGTTCACTCCAAGTTTTAGAGTTAGGCCCGTGGCGTGCTCCAAAACATCACAATGCAATAATGTAGAATATTGTGTCCCTTCGTTACGTAACTTCGTACTAAAATTAGGATCGACACGAGGAACGGTTGGAGGATCCCTATTGTGAACCGGTGAGATTGTGAAACCGCGTCCGCATACATCATGTTAATGCTTTGACCTGCAATACGTACCAAATGAGTTGTATTATACCTACCAATTTCTTTTTGTTTTTAATTTTTTTTTAAAGCTGTCAGAATTTAATTCTTTTGACCATGTGAATTTTATCATCTTTCTTTCTTGAATATTGTAATGTTGGAACCAGATTTCAAGATTACTTTCCTGTCTCTTTTCATATTTTCTTAATCTAAAATATACATATACTCTAAACATGTATAAATATAATCCTAAACCTTTTTTTTTTTTTTGAAAGATCAATCAATATTCATTAGTTCAGTCTTGAATGAATTCTATTTATTATTGTGTACGCTTTGTCAATAAAGGTTTGTCTACTATGTTTCTTTCGACACTTGGTGTGGCATTTTGTACAGACATAAAAACATCATGCAAATTCAGTTAAAAACACAAGATACCATAATACGATGTAGGTTTTTTGAGTTCCTTGTAAACATGATCACTTATAGTTGCAACCTGAAACTAAATCACAAAGCTAAACCTTTTCATTATATAAGATACAATCAAAAACTAAAAATAATTGTTTAAAATAAAAATAAAAAGGGATATAAGATACAATTAAAAAATTAAAAAAAAAAACTGTTCAGTTACAAATTTTTTTGCAATTTTGAAACAATTAGATACAATTAAAAGGATAACTTCAAAACTTTCTAACACTTCAATCCAGTCAAAATTTTGAAAACATAATTTTGTTTAAAAAGATAGTTAATTTAATTGTAATTTTGGAACCATAAAATACAGATAGCAAAACAAAAATTAAATACATAGATTACCAACAAATATAATACACTATAAATAGTGAATTAAAACAATCATTTTCACTAAACAAATTACAATAATAACAATAACAACAAATTAACAGTATTTACAATCACAAGTGCAGGTTAATTTCTTACATGTACATACATAAATCTTTCCGGCAAAAATTCCGGCAAGTATCTATTTTCCGGCGACATAATATTTGATCTTTAAATGCATATCTGTATACATATTGTCATATGTGTATCTATACTTACTGAAAACGGTCTCCACTATCCGCCACCTCCAGCCACCACATGTGACGAACTCCGGCCGCCACTGTAAGATCTGAAAAACAACCGCCACCACTTTCACCCACCTCCGGCGACGTTCACTAACCACACCAGCCACCCCGTAACCCCCAATTCAGGCCGATTTAAACCGCAACCACCACCAGCCACCGCGTAACCCCTACTTCTGGCCACGATCTAAACCGCAACTACCACCAACCACCGGATCTGAGAAGGATCTAAACGACAACCACCACCAACCGCCACTTTGCCCCCACTTCGGTCACGATCTGTACCGCAACCACCACCAACCGCCGCTTTACGAATCCAAACCGCACCACCACCAACCACCGAATCTAAGAAGGGAGAAAACGAGGGTGAGACGTTTTTTGGTGGGTGAGAGAGTGTGGTGGCCAGCGGCCGGTTGGAAGGGGGAGAGAAAAAGGTAGAGGTTTTTTGGGGGGAGAGAATGGAGGGATAATGGAGAGAATGAGAGGCCGATTGTTTTTTTTGGGTGCGGGGAATGTTTTTTTTATACAGATAATTATATATGGGATGATCTTTTTTAAAGAAATTTTTAATAAAAATGATTTTTATAAATTGTAGGACTAATAAAGATGATTTTTATAAATTGTCGATGGATATATTTAGTTATGTTTAATCAGTTTACATTATTTATTTTTCTTATTAATATGATAATAATAATTGTAGGACTATACTTTGAATTTTTAATATTTTTAATTTTTATAGGTGTTGCAAAATTATCCAATGGAAAAGACAATAAATTTTTACGAGTACACCAGAATTTTTCACTAACAAGGTATATTATATATATATACATTATTTACTATATATTTTAATATATTATGTAATTGAAGAGTTTTTATTATTAATGCATTTCTTATCTTTATCTTTATATGTTTCTTATTGTATTTTTATTATTTAGAGTACTTGATTTATATATCTTAAATTTCATATTCTTTCAATAAAGTCTAACACGATATAATTTATTTTAGGTGTTTAGCTCTCGGAAAGAATTGATGAATTGGGTAAAGAATGTGGCGTACTCTGTTGGTGTTGTCGTTGTCACCAAAAGATCGAAGAGTTATCTTAGTAGTTTCGTATATAAAGTTGTACTCATGTGTGATCATGGCGGCAAATATAAACAGACGACTTCAATTAGAGCTCCCCGCACAAGAAAAACGGACTGTCCATTCGAATTAGAAGCAAAATATTCAAATGAATATAATTTTTGGACTCTAGCAGTCATATGTGATGAACATAACCATCGCCCGTTACAAGATATGGAGGGTCATCCATATGCAGGACGGTTAACTCAAGATTAGTTTAGTTTGGTTGAAGAATTGACAGCGATGAATATGCCTCCACGTGATATTTTAGCAATCATCAAGGAGATGAATCTAAGTAATGTGTCTACAATGAGTACGATCTACAACGCACGCACTAAACTTCGCATGGCCGAGCAAGTAGGCAATTCTCCAATGCAGGTTCTCATGGCTATTTTTATTTTTTTATTTTTATTTTTAGAAATCTTGTCATTTTATTATAAACATTCAAACGTATAATGCAGGTTCTCATGGCTCTTTTGCATTCTAATAATTATGTTTACGAATTTTCTACAACTGCTTCGAACGAGCTAGAAAATCTATTCTTTGTGCATCAAACATCAGTCAGTATTTGGCGTGCATTTTCACATGTGTTGATTATCGATGCCACATACAAGACCAACTATTACAATTTGCCTTTTGTGGAGATTGTTGGTGTAACGTCGACCAACAAGACATTTTGGATAGCTTTTGCATTTTTACAAAATGAAAGGACAACTAACTATACATGGGTCTTAAATTGTCTTAAGTTGACTTTAGACTCTTGCATGCACCCACGTGTTATAGTTACTGACAGAGAGTTGGCTCTAGTAAATGCATGCAAAGAGATTTTCCCAGATGCAGCTCAACTACTTTGTAGAATTCAAATCAGTCGGAATATTTTCGACCACTGTAGGCAAACTATCAAGTCAACACGTGATTGGAGCAACTTTAATGAATTATGGAGTAAACTAGAGAAGTCTACAACCATGAATTCTTACACGGAAAATTACAATCAACTTCAGTCATTTTTGACAAAATATTCACGTATGTTTTCTATATTCGCATTTAACATTTTTTTAATCAACCAACGTATATTTTTATTTTTTTATATTTCTCATACAACTTTACGTTACCATTCAGGTGTTCTTAAGTATTTGAATGAAACTTGGTTGGAAAAATATAAAGAAATGTTTGTGTCTGTGTGGATTGATCGACATCTCAATTTTGGAAATAACAACAACAATAGAGTAGAAAGTCAACATGCGGTCCTAAAGAAATATTTAAAAACTAAAACATGCACTTTGCATGAACTTGTGGGTTGTATTAATCGTCTGGTTCAGTCTCAACATACGGCGATCAAAGCAAGCTTCGAAAAAAAGTAGAATTATCCGTTATCAGAAGCACAATCTACGATGTTTCAAACTGTTGCATGGTTTTGTTTCCAATGAAGCTCTCAATATAATTCTTATGAATTATCATCAAGTAGACCCTTCAGATTGTGATTGCCGACTTCGCAACAGTTGTGGGTTACCATGTTCTTGTGAACTTTCGAAGTATATAAATTCAGGTAAGTATAATACGATAGATTTATTTTTATAACATTTCTTTAAAAGTTGTATATACAATACTTACTTATTTTTTAATGTAGGTCAATGTATTTCATTGGATTCAATTAACATCTTTTGGAGAAAGTTAGATTTTTCACCGGCAACATCTGTGGAAGATGATGATGTTAGTTGTGGGAGTGTACTGGAATATTTTAAAGAAAACTACAACAAGAAGTCCAAAGATGGAAGAAAGAGCTGGTTAAGAAAGTTGAAGAATATATTCAGTCCAAGTACAACCGACATTCGGGAACCGCGAGTTCAAAAAAAATACCCGTGGACGACCAAAGAATCGCAACAAAAAAGACGTGTCGAATTTTCCTCAACAAGATATAGTTGTTCAACTATTCCCGATTTTGTTAACTCGGCTAATGAGCCGGCCAGGCGTAGCTGTTTCGAATTTGACCTAAATGAGGTCCCAACTGATAGATGTTTCGAATTTGACCTAAATGAGGTCCCAGCTGATAGCTGTTTCGAATTTGACGAAGGCCCACCCATGAGTAGTTCAAATTTAATGGATGATATTTCGGAAGTCTTTCATTCTAGCCAACCATTCTTTCAAGATCCTTTTATGAGCCAAAGTCCATACTGTCCGGATCCATTTATGGACTAAAGCAAGCATCAAGAAGTTGGAATAAAAAGTTTGATGAAGAAATCAAAAAGTTTGATTTTGGTCAGAATCCTGATGAGCCATGTGTATATCGCAAAGCTAGTGGGAGTAATGTTACTTTCCTTGTCTTGTATGTCGATGACATATTGATAATAGGAAATCACATTCCAATGTTGAAAGACGTTAAATCTTATCTTGGAAGGTGTTTCGCTATGAAAGACTTGGGTGAAGCAGCATTCATACTTGGAATCAAAATCTATAGAGATAGAAGTAAACGGTTGATTGGATTAAGTCAAAGTGCGCATATAGATAAGATCTTGAAGAGATTCAAGATGGAAAATTCTAAGCGCGAGAATTTGCTTATGCAAGAAGGACTTAATTTATCTAGCAAGAATGGTGCTTCTACACCTGAAAAGGTAGAGCGTGTGCAAAGAGTTCCTTATGCTTCGGCTATAGAATCTATCATGTATGCGGTAAGATGCACTAGACCTGAAGCTGTGTTTCGCTCAAAAGATTGTTATCCGATATCAGTAAAATCCCGGAGTGGATCAGTGAACTGTTGTGAAAAGTATTCTTAAGTACATGCGGGCTAATAAAGAATTATTCTTGGTGTATGGTTGAAATCCTGATCAAAATTCAAATGGTAATAAAATTTGTGATGTTGGATTTTATGATTGATGAAAATGAATCAAGAATATCAGTCGGGATACGTCTTCATTTTAAATGACGACACAGTGGAATGCTATGAGCTAAAAGAAAACCACAGTTGCTATGGATGTGACAAAGTCTGAGTATATTGTCGTCTCAGAAAAGATGACATGAAGGTTGTCTGGATTAGAAAGTTTATTTTTGAATTTATATGATAATCCTCAAATAACACACCTATGGAACTGTACTGTGATAATTCGAGAGCAATTATCATTGCCAATGAACCTTTCAGAAAGGTGCCAGACATTACCTTAGAAAATATCACTACGTTCGTGAGCAAAGCGAATTGCGTGAAATCAAATTACTCAAAGTTTACACAGATTATAACTTAGCGGATCCTTTTACAAAGACATTGTTAAAAGGAAAGGTCAATAAGTATGCCGTGGGCATAGGTTATTGCTAAGTTATATCATGTAAATATGTGATTGGTATTTAGATAATGAGATGTTAAACAATTGTTATTTTCAATAAATGAATTTTTATACGCAGTATAAGTGGTTTTATTTTTATAATAATTGTGTCCTATATTTGCATGTTTAAATCCATGAATATTAGTTGAATATTCTAAATGTCTATTGTCGATTAATTATATGGGAATATAATTAAAGTAAGACAATTGTGAGAGATTGGTGAAAATATTTAAGTGAATATTTTGAAGATGGTGGATCGTACCAAACTCACATGATATTCAAAAGGTGAATATTGGACTTACCCCACAAAACGAATTATCATTTTATGGATCGGCGTCATTAAATGAAATTCGTGAAATGGTTACTTTATTTATCCTTTGACTTGAAATACAAGTGAGTTATGCATGTGTGGATTGCATTTCTTGATATAGTTCCTAACTGTCCTGAACAAGGCAGTAATAAAGGGCTATTTTCAGAAATGTTGAGAAACGACATGACCAGATACTTGTAGTCAATACAGGATTTGTTCCTTCAATTTGCAACTGAAGTATGATACCATTTGGCGCCCTCATTAATTAATTGAAGATGTTTGTGTGGCCACACCCAAATGAACTCAAGAAGTTGTCTTGACTAATTTGGTAATCTTAATTAATTGTAGAAATGAGAAACATAATCGTTAAATTATGAAATGACATTGATCCATATTCATAATTAACAAGGGTATCTGAATAAAGGGATATTAAAGACTAAATCATTTCAACTTGGCAATTTAAGAATCTATTCTTAAATATTTCCGGGAGCTTTGAAGTGTTGCTAGACGCCAACCAATGTTATTGCCTTTATAATAACATGCTCAAGTGGGAGCTGTTGGAGTGTGATCATTTTATTATAAATCGCATGTCCGGGAATAGTTTAAGCCTACGGGGTCACACGAAATGACATAGTAGCTCGATAATATTAATTAGTTTGATCACGAAATGATTATTAAACATAATTAAAGGGTTAATTGTATTTATTTAATTAAAAGGAGTATTAAAATGTGAAAATTGTAAAATGGACTTGGGCCCTAAAGTTTTGGGGGGGGGGGGGGGGCGGCCATAACAAGGCTTTGTAAGCCTTTGTCTAGCTTATTTTCCAAGTAATGTTTAACCTAATTATCCCCTATAAATAGAGGGCTTAATTCTAAGTTTTTCATTCTTTTTCTTTTCACATAGTTTTCTCTCCTCTTCTCTCTTTTTCTTGAAGTGGCCGAAATCCTCTTTCTTTAAGGGGTTTCGACTTCAAGTTAAGGGTTTGTAACAAAGGGTTGTTCGGTTAGTGATCGGGGTACTAGCATACATTATTCGGGGTGTCTAGTGTGCGATCGTAGAGGGGTTTTGCTTTAAACCCTAAGCAATAATAATATCTTATTATTATTATCTTTATTGGTCTTTGCATAAGGTACACAACTCAATTCTATTCTTTGTTAATTAATTTGATTGCATATTTGTTTCGATTTCTTCCGCTGCGCTTACTCGTGATTATGTATGATTATATGCTTATATTCTAATAAGTGGTCTAGTCACGCATTTGATCGGGCATGGGAAACTCTTTTTTTGCATAGACAAGATGTGTAACACCAGATTAAATTTCCTAGACGTAATTCAGTAGGTGTGAGAACTTGTATTAATATTGATTAAAAAAATAATATAAATATTTTATTATCAATTTCTTATATATCTTCTACTATTGATTAAGAACATGATAAAAAATATTTCCTAGATTTTATTAATATTTTAGTCTTTCAATTGCAATAAAAAGTTAAATGCATGATATTGTAAATAAAAATAATCAAATACAATAATATATAATATATTTAAGAAAAAATGTGATAAGACATCATGATTGCTATATCATTATTACTAAATAAAAGTTAAATGAAAAAGCTACACTAAAAAAGAAAAAAAGCATCATAATTACCATATTATTATGTTGACTTTTGTTATGTTGGTGTGAATAATGGAAAAAAATAGTGTGGATAGTGAATCCCATAACTAAATCCCTTTTATATACTCTTTCTGTGTATTTTTTTAAATGACAAATCATCAATTATAATGGATATGTATTATTTACTAGTTCACTCCAAGTTTTAGAGTTAGGCCCGTGGCATGCTCCAAAACATCACAATGCAATAATGTAGAATATTGTGTCCCTTCGTTACGTAATTCCGTACTAAAATTAGGATCGACACGAGGAACGGTTGGAGAATCCCTATTGTGAACCGGTGAGATTGTGAAACCGCATCCGCATACATCATGTTAATGCTTTGACCTGCAATACGTACCAAATTATGTACGTATGCCAAAACGAAAAATCACATCACGTCACTGCTGCTTGAAAAGAAGTTGAATGAAAAAGATATTATAGCTCAGATGAGAAATGATGAGCAAAGTAATGGACATGTTGAACTTCACAATATAATGCACATTCATATGACCAACAAGCGGTCGGGGCTTTGTGTAGAACACGTACTCTAATTAAGCATGGTAAGACTTGTGCAGGTGCCTTAATTTGGGTTTCAAAGAACTTCTGAATTTCACGAGGTCCTTGATGCTTATCTCTTTGCACTCAGACTAGCTAGTGTGTCTTCAGTAATGCACAAGCACTTTGCAAAAATATAATAAACTATCAGATTAAGGAAGATGAAAAAAGGAACTTGGATCTGACTTGGGATGCTCTAGTTGATGTAAAGAAAGAGTTCTTATATATAAAAATTGAAGACTGTATAATAAACATCTTTGTTTGTTTAGATTGGCTTGGAAGATTAGAAAGGTCAAATGCATATTGTTGTCATCTAAGTAGTTAAAAGGACCAAAATTTTGGTGTTTTTGTCCATCACCGGTATTTGAAATATCGGTTATTTCGTTGGTACTTCAGTAATGTTAATATGTTGCAAAAAGTTATATGCTTATGTATATAAAAGAAAATTGCAATTATACACAAATGGCAATTATGTTAAGTTAATACTTAATCTAAATATCAAAACTCAGGCTTAAAAGTGTCAATATTTGATAGATTAGTATTAATACTTGCAAAAAGTAGTGTTTATTATGTTGTTTTCCAAGTTTGGACAAAAAAGTAAAAAATTAAAAACCTAAAAAGCTGGCATCCCACCTAAATTTGGACCGCAATTTGACCGATTTCGGTAAATTTCATCGAAAATCTCGGCACGGAAATTTTTGACAGAAATTTGGACCGGAGCGTAAGACCAAAAACCAAAATACCACTGATATACCACTACTATACTACCGAAATTGACAACATAGGTTATCATTATAATATACAACCTTTCAAAATCTTAGGTATTTGCTAACCTGATCAACCGAAGCTGTTAACGTGTTGTCATCATCAAATAAGGATAGATTGATTAGTCAATATTGTATTAGCTTAGGTATGTACTTTTTTGAACACCGTATTATTCTAATCCTACCCTTAAGTTACACGAATATTTGGGATAGAACCCAGGACTTAAAAAAAAACTCCTATTAATTAACCGCTAGGAATATGAGAAGTAGTTATCAAACCCGCTAGGTGGATCTTCCCAAGGTCTAAGACCTTAAATTTGTTGATGACAAACAATAGAAAAAATACTCAAGTCTTTTGGTTCTTAAGTTTAATTAGCTTGGGTTTGTCCTAGTTGAGTCAGCTTGAACACCCCTCCCTCTATGATGTAATAAGTGTAGGAAGGTGATTCTCCAAGCTCCATCAACAATGAAGAATAACACTTGTTCTATTGTCAAAGGACTTAGATCAAAGATGGAAAGTCAAGCTAATGGATGGAAGTCATTTTGGGCTTATATTCTGCTTGGATAAACAGACGAAAGCTTAGAAGTATACAATAGATTTGGGTCATCATTATCAATTGTGGATAACAGCACTAGCCTTGGAAAAGGATAATCATGTGACAATATGTACGAAGAAAAATGTCCAAGGTTCGTAGTTGTCTTATTTTAGGATGTGTTTTTTTTATTGGCTACGTGAACTTGGAGAGGGCATTTCGATCCAAAAGAAGGACAATGTCACTATCATGTCAGAACTCATTATGCAGAGCCACTAGATCATCACGTGTGGAAAAATTATACGACATCTAAGACCAAGAGCAGTAGCCCGTTCTCATCATTTTTTTTCGTGTGGAACGCCCGGGAATGCCCCTGGAACGCCCAATCTCGGTCCCAAGGGACGTTCCACTTAATATTTGTGCCCCTTTGCATTTGTAACGTGAAGCTTCATCCGTTCCTTTTTGTCATTATGCCAGCCATCTTTACCATTTACTATACATATACATATACTTATACATATTATATATATAAGAATTAAAAGAAAAAAATATAGGGAATGCCTTAACTTGGAATGCTCTATCCCAAAGGCAAAAAGGGAATGCCCTCTTAATGATCAAACGTCTTGATATAAGCCTCTACTCCTGTAGCTGGTTGTGCTCTTTCATGTTCAAACTTCATAAAAGGTTATTGCTTGTCAACACACTAATATATACACATTTTTTGGTAGTCTCTAAATGCTTTCATTTGTAATCATCTGAAAATTAAGATTTTCGTAAAAACTAAAAAACTGGTCAAAACACATTCTGATCTGAATTTAACACAATGTTTTTTTTTTATATAATTTTAGAAAACACATTGTGTTAAGTTCATATCACAGTGTGTTTGAACAATTTTCTGATTTTCACGCGCTATAAAAAACAATGTGGTTTTAGTTTACACAATAAAATGCGTTTTTATAAAACACAATTAATATACTTTGTGTCAAATTCAGATCACAGTATGTTTTGACATTTTTGCTAGTTTTCACAGAAAAATTAGTATTCAAATGAAAATTTGACATGTTTTCATTAGCAACATAATTAGCTAATTATTTTTGTGATTAAAGAGACACGAAGTACCTCAAAGCTCACAATATCATTATGAAGTCTTGAAATTAACTCCGCAGCTTGGAGAAATTTGGGATGACTTTCGTACCGGCCCAAAACCTCTTCAAATTCTGTCTAAGAGCTCTCCTGAAGGATATCAGAGTAACCTTCTCCCAGAATTGCCAAAAAACAAATACTCAAAAATCTAGGGAAGGCAATGTGAATGCTCCTCTTCCCCTTCAACTTAGTCAACAACTGAGCAAACAACATCTCAGCAAAATCCACCTTCATCCCGTGCCATAGATAATAGCCCATCTCGATGTGGATCAACGAAATTTGATCCAGTCCTCCACTGTTCCCTCCAAGACACTCTACAATCTGTGTCCAAAAATATCTCCAGCACCCCTTGAAACCAGCAATGAAGATGTGGCCAGACGTCTTCAAGTTGCCATCATCATCAAGAATTTGATTGTGGCCAGTAACCAGCAAAACTTCCCTGAAGTTAACCCCTTTTTGTCTTTTCGTATATGGGGTGTTGGGAGGTAAATAGTTCAACCTGAGCGCCTCCCTGAAACCGTCAAGCGTCAATACGCACTTCACCGTACCTTCTTTCAGCGTGAATGCTATTGACTTCTCATCCTTGGCAACTTCGGTCGTATACCAAAACTCCAGCAAGTAACGATGGTATAAACGCTCTGGATCAGCAGTTAGAGCATAGGAAATGGGACAGCGTTGAAGAAACGTGTTTAATCTGCCCAGAACCCTTTCAGATTTGGCATTTAAGGCTGCCTTAAAATTGTTCATATTAAACCGAATGGTTTTAGATTCAAAGTCTTTTGACCATTGAGAACTGGGTTTAACAGCAGATTTGGGTGGAGAGTATTCGAAAGCAATGAGTGTTTTAGGTTCTTTAACGGTCGATGAAGAAGCCATTTAAAAAGGAGATAGAATGAAATAAAGAAAGGAGATGAAAATGTGTTAAGAAAATTTAGGGTTTGAAGTTATGAAGGAGAATGAAATGAATATTTGAGAGAATGAGAGAGAAATATGATTAGGAGTAAATGAAGAATGGAGTAAATGAAGTAAATGAAGGAATAATCTTGGAAAAAGATATATATATTTTCAAGGAATTCAAAAGGATTTTCCGTTGAAAATAAATAAAAAAAAAAATTTGGAATTCAAACCCAATGAAATATAATGATATTTTATTGATGGTAATTTTGATCGGGTTTGAAGTCCGAAATAATTTTTGGCGAGACATCCGCATTAAATGCAACAACGGCCATGACTCCACTTTTTCGAGAAAAATTCAACCATTTTTAATGCAAAAGAAATTATCATTTTCCTTTACGGCGCAAGTAGTATGACACGTTAGCAAAAAGGTATCTTGGAACAGTAAAAATCACGTGTCCACTTGCCAGCTAGGTATCCATTGTATAATAAAAGGTTTTGATGGACTTCAGATTGAATAATTTAAAATTTTGAGAAAGGTTAAGGAAGTGCAATCTGAACCTTCTCATATTCTAGAAATTCTGAAGTCCTTCAGTTTCTGAGCCATTTCAGACAAAATATTTTCTGAGGCAAAAATTTCCCCTCAGAAAGAAAAATTTCTTTTTCTTGTAAAATTTTTTTTGTCTATTCCCCCTGAATTGCTACACAGGATTTAGCATTCCTAACTCACTGATGAGATGTTTAAAAGTTTTGACATCTAAAGGTTTTGTAAACACATCAGCCAGTTGTTTATCAGTGGGAATGAAATGAGTTTCAATGTCACCTTTTAAAATATGATCACGAATGAAATGGTACCTGAGATCAATATGCTTGGTTTTAGAGTGCATGACAGGATTATGAGATATTGCAATGGCACTTGTGTTATCACAAAATATTGGCGTTCTTGTATACTTAACACCATAATCAGTTAGTTGATTTTTCATCCATAAAATCTGAGCACAACAACTAGCTGCAGAAATGTACTCAGCCTCAGCAGTTGATAATGATACTGCAGTCTGCTTCTTGCTTGTCCAACTAACTAATTTGCCACCAAGAAAATGATACCCACCTGTGGTACTTTTCCTATCTATCTTACAACCTGCATGATCAGAATCTGAATATCCCATGAGATCTAGACTTGAGCCTTTGGGATACCAAAGACCTAGTCTGGGGACACCTTTCAGGTATCGAAAAAATCTTTTTACTGCATTCTGGTGTGCTTCTCTAGGATCAGATTAAAATCGTGCACAAAGACATGTTGCAAACATTATGTCTGGTCTACTTGCAGTTAAGTACATCAATGATCCCACCATACCACAATACTTTGTGGGATCGACAGGTTTTCCATTAGGATCTGAGTCCAAGGTTAATGGTGCAGAAATTGGAGTATCTTTAGAGGAGACTGAATCAAATTGATATTTCTTTAACAAATCTTTGACATATTTTTCTTGATTAATAAAAATACCATCACTGGTTTGTTTTACTTGAAGACCTAGAAAATATGTCAATTCACCCATCATACTCATTTCGTACTCAGAAGACATAATTTTTGAAAACTTGTCACACAATTTTTTATTTGTAGACCCAAACACAATATCATCAACATATACTTGTACAAGTAAGATATCACTTTTCTCATGCAAGATGAATAAAGTGTTATCTATAGCACCTCTACGAAAACCATTATCTAAAAGATGTCGAGTTAGAGTATCATACCAGGCTCTAGGTGTTTGTCTCAGACCATACAAGGCTTTTTTCAGTCGATACACACAGTGAGGTTTTTCTTTGCTTTCAAACCCTAGAGGTTGATACACATACACAACTTCTTCTAGCTCTCCATTCAGGAATGCACTTTTGACATCCATTTGGTAGACCTTGAAGTCATGATGAGCTGCAAATGCTAAGAATATTCTGATAGCTTCTAGTCTTGCCACTGGTGCAAAAGTCTCATCAAAATCAATTCCTTCTTCTTGTACATAACCCTTTGCAACAAGTCTGGCCTTGTTTCTGATTACATGACCATCTTCATCTATCTTGTTTCGAAAGACCCATCTTGTCCCAATTGGTTCTTTCTTCAGATTGGGGGGACATGGAACAAGCTCCCAAACATTGTTCCTTTCAAATTGGTTAAGCTCTTCTTGCATGGCTTCAACCCAACTTGGATCTTTCAAAGCCTCGTCAATCTTCTTCGGTTCTATCAGTGACAAGAAGCTGACATATAAGCATTGATCCCTTGTGGCTCTTCTGGTCTGAACCCCTCTACTTGGATTGCCAATCACTTGATCAATTGGATGTGAGCGAGTCCATTTAGAGTAATGACCAGGATGAACAATGATATCAGTGCAAGAACTCCTCTGTCCTACTTCAGAAGATGGATCAGAATAAACTATTTCAGTTTCATCTTCTTCATCATCTTGTAAATCACGATTTGCATCATGAAATTCTTCGTTCTGAGATATTTCAGGGGATACTGATATCTGAGGAGTAGCAGGCACATCTGATCCAATAGTCAATTCAGTAGGTAGTTTGAATGTGACTGAAGGATAAAATGGAATGTTACTTTGCTGATTAGTAGTTGGTTCTGAATTGGATTGAACAAAAACATGTTCAGGTGACTGATCAAATTTGTCATTTTGATCAGAATTACCGAAACTGAAAGGATTTTCTGAAGGTGGTTCAGAGACTGGCTTATCAAAGATTGCAGAATTTGATTCATCAAAGGTAACATGAACTGACTCTTCAACCTTTTCAAGTCTTTTGTTATAGACTCTAAAGGCCTTGCGAATTGTTGAATAACCTAGGAAGTAACCTCATCAGCTTTGGCATCAAATTTGCCCAATTTGCTGGAATCATTCAGAATGTATACTGGACATCCAAAAACATGAAAATATCCAATATTAGGCTTTCTATTTCTGAGTACTTCATAGGCAGTCTTCTTATGTCTTTTGACATAAATGGAACGATTCTGAGTGTAGCAAGCAGTTGCAACAGCTTCAGCCCAAAAACATTTTGGAAGACCTGATTCATTCAACATACTTCTGGCAGCTTCTATCAGCGTTCGATTCTTTCTCTCTACAACACCATTTTGCTCTGGAGTATGTGCTGAGGAGAAGTTCTGAGATATGCCAGTGTCAGTGCAGAAGGTTTCCAGAGTGGAATTTCTGAATTCAGTGCCATTGTCACTTCTGAGCTGACGTACTTTTCGCTTGTGCTTGAGTTCAATTTGTTTGATGAGGGCAATAATTTCAGCAGCAGCTTCACTTTTATTTCTGAGGAAGATTACCCAACAATATCTTGAATATTCATCAACTACAACCAGAGTGTACTTCTTCCCCGCTCTTGTCTGAACATTCACAGGACCAAAGAGATCCATGTGTAGCATATGAAGTGGTTTAGTGATGCTGAAGTTTTGCTTGGTCTTGAAAGATGCTCTTTTCTTCTTTCCCATTTCACACCCTGGACATGGCTTGTCTTTATTGAAAGACATGGCTGGTATCCCATCAGCAAGTTGTTTTCTTGACAACTTATTTATATTTTTGAAATTGAGATGGGATAACCTTTTGTGCCACAACCAATTGGTGTCCTCATCAGCTTTTGTATAGAAACATTGTTCAGAAGTAGCACTGTTCATATCTACTACATAAATGTTTCCTTTTCTAGGAGCAATCATTACTACCTTCCAATCTCTGTTGAATATGGTGCCTTGTGAAATATCAAATAAAACCTTAAAGCCATCATCACAAAGTTGGCTGACACTGATCAGGTTATATTTCAAACCATTCACATATGCAACTTTTGTGAATTTGACCTAACCGCTATTCACAATACCATATCCTTCAGTCTGTCCATGATTGTCATTACCAAAAGTTATTGAGGGCCCCTCTTGCACCCTATATTCCTCTAGCAGGGATTTGTGACCAGTCATGGTTCTGCCAGCAGCACTGTCAAGAAACCAAGTGTTCTTTTTGCGGTCACCCTGCACATACACAAAGATTAGTTCTTTTTGGGAACCCATCTTTTGATGGGTTCACTGGACTTTCCCTGAACAGCCTCAGATTTCTTTGGTATATGGGGAACAGATGGATCAAAGGGAATTTCAATCATGATTTCAGATGACACAAAGACAGTTGGTTTAACGACTTCAGAAACCTTTTTCTTCTCAGATTTTTGTTTTTCTTGTTTAATTTTCTTTGAAAAAGGTTTTGGGTTTTGTTTGGGATTTTGGGGAGTGCTTTCAACATTTTTTAATCGTGCATTACAGCTTTGCACTTGCCTAGCCAAATTTTGAAATTGACTTTCAATTCTTAACAAAATAGACTCTTGATTAGACACATGAGCTCTACCAGAATCTGAGGTAGAAGGCTCAGCAGGGATGACATTCTTCTTCTTTTTCTGGTTCTTGGAAACCTGATTTGAGGATTGAGGGGAAGGCTTCTTGGATTTAGCCTTCTTGTATGAAGCACTGGTCTGACATGCTTCAGATTTGCCCTCAGGTTGTTCCTGGGCTTGATCAGTTATCAGTTTTAATTTTCCAAGATCTTTAAAAACAATTTCTGGTCTCATTTCTTTTGGAAGAGCATCAAGATCAGTTATTACAGAAGCAAGATGAAGATCACCAGTGCCATAGGCGATTCTTTGGTTCTCAAAAGTTTTCTTGATGGTAGTTTCTGGAAAAGGTGATTTCATCCAAGATTTTATTATTTTTTGTTCTTTTTCTAAGATGATTTTCAGTTCTTCCTTTTCCAACTCTAATTTTGAAACCATTGACTGATAACTTTTCAAGGTCAACTGAACATCTTTTAGTTCTTTCAATCTAGCCTGACTGGTGTTCAGTTCTGAAGAGTTTATTTCAAAATTTTTAATACTTTTTGAACGCACAGTCTCAACATATGATATGTTGGCCTCAATTCGAACTAAAAGATCCAGTTTTAGTCCTTCATCATTCTCAAAACGAAACTCACTAACCTTTTTCATGATAATATCCACCCAACGACCAGATTCCACATCAGACTTAACAACATGACTATGATCTTCACGAGTCATAAAACACATATCCCTTACTTCTTCTTCATCATCCGATGACACGTCAGAATCCTCCTATTTTTCAGTGTCTGCTACCATACAGCTATTCTTGTTGGATTCTTCTTGTGCAATCATTGCCATGTGGGCTTTCAGCTTCTTATACTTGGTTTTGTACCCATCATCTGGCTTCTGAAAGATAGAGTGGTTAGGGGCAGTGTGTGATGAGGAAGGTTGTGATGATCTGCATTCCTTCATAAAATGTCCTTTCTTTCCACATTTAAAACATTCAAGATTGGACTTATCAACAGTGTTGTTTGAAGAAAATTGTTTGCCATTTCTTTTGGTTTTAAATTTAAAACGATTAAAGGTTTTGGCAATCATAGCAACCAGATCATTATCATCATCCTCATCACATTCATGTGATGCATAATCAGAAATACCAACTTTCATTAGTTCAGCTACTATCTTCTTCACAGAATCAGACTGATCACTCTCAGAAGATAGTAGGGCAGTATCTTGTGGTTTAGAATAATGAACCAGAGCTGACTTGGTAGATGAATGATTCTTTGCATCTTGCTCAGCCACAGCTCTCTCTGCTTTGTTTTCCTCAGTAAATCTAAAAGCACCATACAAAGAGGCCAGAGTGTGGCTGTGAAGGGTGTTGCCTTGTCTTAACACCATGATCAAATTTTCCCATTTTGAAGGCAAAATATCACAAAATTTTTCAAGCAAAATTTCTTTGTCTTTTGTGACACCAAGAGCTTTTAATTGATTGACCAAATTTGTAAACCTAAGATATGTTTCAGTTAAAGATTCATTTGGTAATGCAAAAAATGCTTCATATTTTTTATTCAAAGACACTTTTCTTGTGGTGACAGTTTCCTTTGTTCTTTCAAATTGTGTTAGCAATTCTTCCCACATCAACTTAGAATTATCAAGTAAAACAAGAGTGGGTTTCAAACTTTCTGGGACAGCAAAGAGAATCATGTTTTGTAATTTGGAATCTAGGTCAGCCAAACGATGATCTTCTTCTGACCAATGATCTTTCTCTTTGGGTGTTAACCTAGGGGTCCCATCTTGATTAAAAACAAAAGTTGATGCATTCATGGGAACATAAGGACCTTCAACAAGAATGGTGGTCAAGTGTCTTTCAACACCAGCGATGTACTTGAGCATACATGCCTTCCAAGTAATGAATGTGTCACTATTTCCATTAAATTTAGGTACCGGATTGTTTGGAAAGTGAACATGAACACTGGGTTGAACTGGTGGTGGAGGTGGTGGATTTTGATTCATATTGGCATTTGGGTTAGGATTCGGTTGTTCGGTTCCAGACATCTTGTGGGATCAAAACAGGTATAACAATTTAATGATTTAACCTGGGAGGCTCTGGTTCCAAATGTAAGTCCACCTAACAAGATGTACAAAAGATCAAGATATAACAAGATATAAGGTTACACGATAATAATCACAAGTTATATCAGGAAACCCGACTGACAAGTAAATCGAAACTAGACATGACTAGTTAGACTTACGATCCAGAAAATGGATAAGAGTAATAAAGTATAATTGCTTGAAACTATATAAATTACTAAATATAATCAAGTATTATGGCAATGAGTCGAGATGTACTTTTCAATGTATTTTATTTATTGCTATAAACAAAATACAAGAGTTGTTGCGGAACAAAGATAATCACACTTGTAAAAGTATCTAAACAACCCCAGAAATACAAATGATCTATGCGACGAGGAATTACTTGTAAGAATACTTAGAGTAATATCACACGTTGCATTGCCAAAGTTCCAAGCAATTTTGCAAGTGTGAGAAGTCTTATATTTATAGGCAAACATGTCCTGATGACATGGCAATATGCCGTACAAAATATGGTTGGATGGATTTGTGGGACAAATCCATAACATGCTTGTTTAAGGTAAAGTATGTAAGTTTCTTTGATGTGACTTGACATACTTTATTCCCAACCTTTTGCTAAAACTTTCCCAATCCCAAGTTGATAGTAATTAACCGGGTAAAGGTAGTTAAAGCTGCAAAAAGACTTTCCTCGTAATCAGTGAAAAAGTGTTGTAAGTACTTTTTCACTGAGCCTCTTCAGATTCAACTTCAGGTAAGATCTTCTCTGAGCTCTGCTTCTAAGATCATCTTCTTCTTCAGTCTTCAGTCTTTGACTTTTGTCTGAACGTCTTCAGTGTTGGTTGATTCTGAATCTGAAGTGAAGCTTCAGTGAGCTATATTCTAAATTACTTCAGAATCCTGAGCAAGCTTTCTTCACTGAGCCTCAACTATTTTGAACAAATTATACTTAGTCGATTTTTGACCTAACAATAACAATATTTGTGATTATATGTTACTGAATTGTAATCAATAATAATTGATTAACTAGATTATAGACCTGTATAAATATACGGGTATATATAAATATTCTACAGTTAAACAAAACTTAAATAAGTTTATAACAATAGTTGTGAAATAAATATATGAAGTAAGATATGTTTGATTTGTAAAGATCCTTTTAAAAATCTATTTAGATAAAAATAAAGATTACTTTATTAGATATTTAGATATTATTAGCTAATATCCTTAATTTGTTATATTGAAAGTATTGGTTAAAAAGTATAAATTAGTGATAGAAAACCAAAAAATATAAATTAAAGTATAAATTGAAAGCAAAAGTCAATTTGAAGGAATCGAAAGCTGTGATTGGTTGATAAGTTATTAAATCAACTATCTTTTAATATATAAACAAATCATAAAGATAAAGATTTTTATAATAATTATAAATTATATATAATTAGGCCAAAATATGTAATATGAAATACAAAATGTGTAAATTAGTGAGACTTTTTTCTACAAATACAAATATAAATAAAAAAAAATTGGATAAAGATTATTATGATTTTAAATTATAATAAGACTAATAATGGCATCATCACGCCTATTATAATAAGACTAATATTTGGATAAAGATTATTCTAAATTTTGAATTTATAACTATACTGTATTTTGAAAAAAGTTGACATGAAGTTTGATAAAGGTGAACGGAAAGAAAAAGAAAAAAAATCACCATCACCACGCCTATTATAGCCAATTCTTCAATTACATGTTGATTTTTTAATAAAAGTAAAATTTCTAATTGGATTGTGCTTAAATGTAACTACATAATAGAGTTATAATTGCGTAAAAAGAGTCCTACGATGTTTGCATATTTGTTTAAGTTACTATAATTATATATCCTTTAAAATAAAGGGATAAGCAAAGTGAAAATAATAATTATAGTATTTATAAGTTAATAATTATTTTTATTTTATATTTATGACATCATTAAATTTTAATTTTTTCAAATTGAGACTTTTGATTGATTAATAAACTATTAGGTCAGTTGTCTTTTAGTACATATAAAGATAAAGATTCACATAGTATACTAATTCAATTCATGATTAATAACCTTAAGTTAAACAGAAGATTTAAAGTTATACTAAGTCTTAAAAATCAAAAATAGTTCCAATACAAAAACAAAAAAAAAAACCGTCAACAATAAAGTAAAAATAACAACTTTAATATCAATATAAAGTTTTGAATAGATTGAAATACAAAATAACTCCTTAATCTGTGTGTTAACATATGTGATTCAGTATTATTTATTCATTTATTTAGTGGAACCAATTTTTTATAAATCTTCATGGCATAAAAAAACACAATATATGAACAAATGACAAAAAATCTTAATTGTCAAAACAAAAAAGTTACACAAGGCCTCAAAAATTAACACTTAATTATATATAAAATAATAATTAATTGTAAGTATAATAAAACAAAGATTTGGCGGGAGGTCGCTCAGGCCCGTCCAATGGACGGGTATTCTAAAAATATATTAAACAAAGCTAAAAAATTGGAATTCAAGTATATATTAAATAGATGCCGAATAAAATTAAAAAACCTAAAAATTAAACTGTAACATCCCGAAACTTTTGACGTTGACTGTTAACTTACCGTTAGCGACCGTTAGTTACTATGTGTATTATGTGCTTACGTGAATTAAATGATTTACTTGAAATATGTGTTAAAGTGATTTAAAGTAATGAAATTAAAGTTGATAATGATTAATAAAGTCAATTAATGTTCCCGATAAGATATAAGAGTTGTTAAGTGTTCCCGGTTGCGTTAAATGAGTCGTTAAGGGCCGAAATGAGTTGTACGGAAGTGCGAGGGACTAGATGCAAAGTTTTAAAAGTTGTTCCACTATATATAGGACCTTATGCACGACCTAAATGCTGGAAAATCAGATCTAAACCCTAGAAAATTCTCACACACAAAACCCGAGCCTCTCTTTTGACCCTAAAAGCAATTCAGTGGTGATTTCTCTTAGGTTTTAATCCCTACAGTAATCCAATGATCAATTGATAATTTCATGGTGTTAATTAAGTTTTCAATGATGTCTTGAACTGATCTACAAAGTTTGAGGTCGTGACGGTTTGAGATGAGTTAGAAACGAAAAGATCAAGAAATCCCGTTTTTACATACCACAGCCCAGAAAACATCCGATCCCCGAGATTGAACCGTCGGATCATCTTGATTTTTGGACTGTAGCTTCCTGACATATAGACGAAGATTTTCAACCGTTGAATTTATCCATGGAGGTCTAGAAGTCACGTTATAGGGCTGGCACAGTGGGCTAAATATTTGTTGACTTTGGCTTTAGGTCATCTTTAATCATTCTTTTGATTATCCTTCTGATTATGAGTTAAAGGTAATATATCTTTGAATATCATCATGATTTTCAGATCTTGTATTGATGTCAAGTTGTAGATTATGGTCTTGAGGTTTGATTATGAATAGATTACGTTTTGAAATCGAATTGATAGTTTTCGGGCGTATAATCGATTCCATATTATGTGTAAGTGATTTGTGGATCAACCAATGACATCAAGTCATTAAATGAGTCATATTTTGGGTGTATCCAAGTTCCATAGGCCGTGGAGGTTTGCTATACTTGTTAGATGGTCGAAATAGTTTGCAAAACAAAGGGTTCTTTAAGACTGAAATGTTTGTCATCTTCCAAAGGTCATAGAAACTTCATCTGAATGAGTTAGGAGACCAAATTTATATTTTTGAAAAGGCCTATGTGTCCTCTAACTTTAATATGAACTAAGTGTCTTCTGGTTTTGCTGAGAAATAGGTAAAATATGTTGATTTCTAGAATTGGTCGGATTTAGAACTAATGATGCAGGTCTGTTTTGTAAAAAGGTCTTTGAAAAGGTCTTTGAGTGCTCTGCAAAAGCCTAGAACTGAGTTTTGTTGTATCTGGTCTTCTTGAGGGCTAAAAGTCACTGGCAAGTGAATAGCGCAAAGCTGGAAACGTGCTCAAATTTCCTTGTTTAGCATTTATGCTTTACTGTAGCTTATAGGTTGATCTTATATTAGTTCTAGGTAGCACGGGATACATCTCGCAAGATGATTTCAGTCCAATATCCATCGCTCTTAGCCTGAGCCTTGGATGAAGATGGTGTCACCAGTTTTCTTTTATTTGATGAATGAAAACGAGCTTTAGGAGGTGAATTCATAGGTGAATTAAGGCCAAACCTAGGTTGAGTTATGATCCTAATCGATCATAAACATTAGATACACTTTTGTTTCTATTAGGAAAAGATCGATTAACGTCAACTCGCTTATCTCTAGATGAATTACTCCTATGAGGTGTATGACTATGACTCAGACTATCACTCCTATAACTACTAGAAGTAGTATTTTGTGACTGTCCCTGTCGGTTAGGGGTATTAGATCTGTTGTTACGAGCAATTATGTCTGAGTCACTAGAAACATGAGAAGATAAACTCCTATCAGGACTACCATAAGAGATTGATCTAAGATGCTTAACATAGTTCTGTGCATTTAGATCATTTGGATGCCTTTTTGCATACTCCTCATAATATCTTCTTCTATATGCACGCATAAACTGGGGTGAACTAACTTGTTCATACAATTTACCCTTCCCATTAGTGTCAGTTAATCCAACATTATCCTTAGACTTAACCGAAGTTACATTCTTAGAATCTTTGGACTTCTTTGATGGACACTCATTAGCTATATGACCTCTTTCACGACAAATATAACATTTTTTAGCATGTTGTCTTTTAGAATGATCATAAGCTATATTAGGGAATGGTATTCCATAATCCTTCCATTTCATCTATGGTATCAAGTATTTGAGTTACTTCTTCCATAGTCCTTGGAGGCTTAAATGGAGCATAATGTTTATCCTTATAAGGAATTTGCTCTTCTAACCATTCTTCTTTATTTCCAACACACCAAACTCTAGAAACTGATGATTTAGGTTGTATCCTAGTTATAGATACTTCTCTATCAAGAAATATAGTATCACAACCTTTTAGAGTATAGAATATTACTTCATTAGGATTAAAATCCAAATCAGTCTCAATTTCTTCTTGACAATCCTTTTGTGGAAATAAATCAGAATCTTTAGATAAAACACTTTCCTTCTTAAGAATATCATTTTGAGTAGTCAAGTTAGATACAATTTTACTAAGTTCAGACACATTAGGTTTCATGTCGACTAACGACTTGCAAACATTAACAGTTGAAAGTAACGAACATGATACCTTCTGATCAGCAGCTTTATAATCTGCCATGTATGCAACAAAATCTTCAGTTGTCATTCCTTCAAGTATCACAAATTCTTTCATTTGATCTTCTATGTTCTTATCAGGAATATCTGCAACTTGTTTTGATGACATAGAACTAACTTCAGTATCTTTTACAGCAGTCATAGATGCACTCTCAGATCTGACAGTCTCAGCAACGTTTTTCACATTCTTCTTCACTATCTCAGATGCACTTCTTCACTAGTATATATAGCATAATTAATGGTATCAACTACTTCATTTGCAACTTGTGCAGTGTGATCATAAATTTCGACTAGAAAAGCATGATTTGAAGTATCTTCAGATTGAGTATCTCACTAATAAGTACCATCTGGATTATAGCCTTGGTCTCCAAAAGTTGAGGAGAAGTTGGCTGTTGAGGAGTAGCAGGGTATGTGATCATTGCTTGAGTTTTCTGTTGATTTGGTGGAGTAATACCGTCTTGATTGTAGTTTTATCTACCAGCAACTGTATTATCCACTCTCTTAGGACGTTGACACTCTCTAGCAAAGTGACCAAATCCATCGCAATTATAACATTTCACCTTGGATTTTGTCAAAGCCTTTAGTGCCATTTCCCACGAATCTTCCAGTTCTTTGAGTAAATCTTCTGACTTTGATTGTCGACATAGCTAGCTGCCATTGGAGATCCATTTCCTCTAAATCATCAGGATCAATCTAATTGTAATCTTCATCAATCATTGCAGGATCAGTAACCTTTACTCCAATGTAAGCTTCGTGAGCTGAACAAAAAGCTGAATAAAGATTCATTCTTCCTTCTGCAGAACTCATACTCATTGGCATAGCATGAAATGATGGAGTATTACTCTTGACACTAGAAGTATTGTCATAAGCAACATATCCAGCAATTCCATCACTATCTAGTATTGGTGTAGCTACGGAACCATTCAGAAATGCATTATTATCCGAGCTAGAACTTGCCAAATGAACTGACGGAGCATGATACAGTGTTGGATCTTGAGAAAAATCTGAATGAGTATCCTTGATCTTTCTCTCCATTTTTCTATTTTTCAACTTAGAGACCACCGTTTCAAATGTCCATGTACTGTATTCCTTGTCATCTTGAAGATCATGAACATATTCAGTCCAAACTTTAGGCAAAGCATCTAAGAACTTATCCACTAGCTCAATCTTTGGATAATTTACATCAATGTAGGATAATTTAGTAGTCAAATGATTGAATCGGGAAATGATTTCATCAAGTCTTTTCCATTTCAAACCATTAAAAGCTTCATACTGTCGCTTCAAAATTTTAATACGATTCTTTTTCAAGGTTGTATCACCTTCACAGTACTTTTCAAGCGCATCCCACAATTCCTTAGCTGTCTTATGCTTTTGAAATAGATGAACATTTTCTTGAGGAAGTGCCATAGTAAGAGTAGAACGAGCCTTCCCTTCAGTGACAAACTTCTTATTTTCTTCATCTGGCATGTCAGTATAGGCATAAGAACCAATTACACCATTTTTCTCATATGTTGGCCAATCATAACCTTGAGTCATCATAAACCACATTTCAACATCATTTAGACGTAGATAATCTTCAAAGCGTCTCTTCCACATCCAATAGTTTTCGAGAGGAAACAACTTTGAAGGGGTATTACCACGACCAACCTCATGGTCATGCATAATAAGATGATTGAGAAGTGCAGCATTAGTTGATGTTCCGGTAGTAGGTACAGTAGTCATCTTGAGTATTTTGAAAAGACACTCACACGACACTAAAATCTGCTAGACACGAATTCGTGTTGAGGTGGCACGAAGAGGACTCGTGTGATACAATATTCACACGAAAGGCACGTGACACAAAGTAGTCACAGGCGAAGCACGTGACACGAAGAGGTCGCACGAGGTACACGAGACACGAAGAGGTCACACGAGGTACACGTGACACGAAGAGGTCACACGAAGTGCACGTGACACAAAGAGCACTTAAAAGCTTAAGAACACAAAGACCACCTCGTGCTGACGTAAGCACGAGGTCACACAAAGACGAGTACGAAATCAAAGAAAAACACGAAATTCGAATTGATTTTGCAATCAATAACTAATCACGCGATCTTACACCTTCTGGTAATCAACCTTAGGGCTCTGATACCACTTGTAAGTCCCTATAGATGATACGAATCTTTATAAGACGCTATTCGTTATGTCAAGAGTGTGGAATCCTCTTGAGATAACTAGATTGTTATTGCCTTTCGTCAATTAATGAGTAATTAATCAACCTAAGGTAGAACACGAAGAGTAATTCGTGTAAGAGATCACACGAATTGCAATTTCGAATTTCCTAGCTAATCCTCTCTTAATTTCGCTCAAATTCGTTAATTATTATGTGATTTAGGTGTATATTTATACTAATTTGATTATATGTTCGTGTGGGCTTGGACCTTGCATGAAGTCCATTTGATACAATCCACCAAAACCCTTGTCTTCACGCTAACGTCAGCACGAAGATGGTATTCTTGGATGCTTATTTTCGCCCGTACACAACGTCCAACCATCGTTTAAGTATTGTATGATACTTACAAACCTTGGCTTTACGTCCTTGCACCTGCAAAACAATAATATAACACACAAACATAATAACAGATATAATATTGAAGTTCATACGTAATCATTAAGCTTAACAATTGTCCTAACGACTTATTATTTCATTGATTACATAACTAATCCTACTAACAAAAGTTAACAAATCTACGTTGCTATTGTCACACCAATCTGCACTTACAAATAATTAACGAATTAGTAATAATTAACGATTTAAAATATTCGATTTCACTTTATGAACATTTGTTTTTTTGACCTTGATAATTTTATAAAAATTTATTATGTTGTTTATTAAGTCTTACTGATTCAATAAATTATTCAATGCCTCACTGGGTGTATAGACTGAACAAAGCTTTATATGGTTTGAGACAAGCACCTAGAGCCTAGTATGATACTCTAACTCGACATCTTTTAGATAATGGTTTTAAAAGGGGTGCAATAGATAACACTTTATTCATCTTGCATGAGAAAAGTGACATTTTACTTGTACAAGTTTATGTTGATGATATTGTGTTTGATTCCACAAATGAGAAATTGTGTGATAAGTTTTCAAAAATAATGTCTTCTGAGTATGAAATGAGTATGATGGGTGAATTGACATATTTCTTGGGTCTTCAAGTAAAACAAACCAATGATGGTATTTTTATAAATCAAGAAAAATATGTCAGAGATTTATTAAAGAAATATCAATTTGACTCAGTTTCATCCAAAGATACTCCAATTTCTGCACCATTGACTTTGGACTCAGATCCTCATAGAAAACATTGTTGATGTACGTTGATGTGACAACAGCAACTTAGATTTGATATGTCGTTTAGATTGAGACATTATGTTAATTTATGTCGTATCTATATATGTAATTGATAGATTATGGACTTTATGTTTTAGTAATGATCGATTACATGTTTTGGTGTTATATATATGTGTTATGATGTTTGTTGTGTGATATACAAGTACAAACATAATATGTGTTAGGATTCCTTAATAACACTTAGGAATATAACTAAGTCTTATATCTAACGAAGATAAGGTATATCTTCGTTAGAGACAAACGAAGATAAACTTCGTTTGGTACAAACGAAGATTAACTTCGTTACATGGACTGGGCAGCTAAGTTCGTAAGAACAAAGCCCAGCAAGCCCAGTTCGACTTGAAACATATATATACGAATGAATACCCTAAAATGAGATAGACATTCAACAGATACGTACTCCAGACATCTAAGTTCGTTGTATACCATATAGAAACGAATATAGCATAATACGGCTGATTATTTACTTGATAATTAGCGATATACCCGTTTACTAATCAAACTAGTTATCTCGTGAGGATTCCGCACTCACGACATAATCATACACGATCTCGAGAGCGATCTGTAGCTATCGAGGGACTCACAAACATGTCGATCTCACAAAATATCGTGGCATGGTGGGATCACTAATGTACTTAACTGCAAGTAGACCAGACATAATGTTTGTAACATGTCTCTGTGCACGATTTCAATCTGATCCCAGGGAAGCACACCAGAATGCTGTAAAAAGAATTTTCAGGTACCTTAAAGTTAGAGTTTACACAAGTAAATATTCTAAGACATCAATGATCTATAAGATGTCCTTAGAAAATTTTTCATATAACTTAAACAAAACTTGCATTTTAGACTTATAAACATGTATAGTTAGAAGTCTAAAAATGCATGTAATATTTCAGAACAAATAGGGGGAATTTGTTAGGTCAAAAATCGACCAAGTATAATTTGTTCAGAAATATTGAAGCTCAGAGAAAATACTTGTACAGAAATTCTGAGATATCCCTCAGAATTAGTTCTTTGAAGCTTCACCTTAGATCAAGATCAACATATCTGAAGACGTTCATTCTGAAGTCGAAGACTGAAGACTGAAGAAGGGAAAGTTCTGAGGAGCAGAACTCTGAGAAGATTCCACTTGATTGAAGATCTGAAGGCCCTCAATGAAAAAGTATTTACAACACTTTTCACTGATTATGAGGAAGTCTTTTTGCAGGCTTTAAACTACCTTTACCCGGTTAATAACTTTATACCTGGGATTGGGATAGTTTTAGCAAAAGGTTGGGAATAAAGTATGTCAAGTCACATCAAAGAAACTTACATACTTTACCTTAAACAAACATGTTATGGATTTGTCCTACAAATCCATAAACGCACCAAACCATACTGTACGACATTTGCCATGTCATCAAGACATGTTTGCCTATAAATATAAGACTTCTTACACTTGCAAAAATGCTTGGAACTTTGGCATTGCAACGTGTGATATACACTCTAAGTATTCTTACGGGTATTTCCTTGTTGTTTAGATCATTTGTATTTCTAGGTTGTTTAGATATTTTCACAAGTGTGATTATCTTTGTTCCGCAACAACCTTTGTATTTTGTTTATAGCAATAAATAAAATACTTGGAAAAATACATCTTGACTCTTTGCCATAATACTTGATTATACATAGTATTTATATAGTTTCAAGCACTTGTTCTAATTTGTTCATATCCATATCTGGATCGTAATCTAAACTAGTCTTTATCTAGATTAGTATTACTTACCAGTTGGGTTACTTGATATAATCTTTATTATTATTTACACTTATTATATCATGTATTCGAATAACATCTTGTGTAGGTGGACTCACACATGTAAACTTTTTTAAGGGTATATTTATAATTTTGTTCCTATAAATTATTAATAAATACAGAATACATACAAACATTGACTTTGTTTTCATAAGTCTCTTCTTTAAAAGTACATTGCTTGGTTGGAAATATTAGTCTTGAGATAAACCTCTGTATTGGTAAAATAAAATTTTTGAGTTGTTTTGATTTTAAATAGAATAGGGGAAAAAAAGAGGTTGGACAAATGTTTTTTTGTTTTTGTTTGGGTGAATGTATATTACATTGATAATATAGTTGTATGTAAAAACGTTATATTTTTTTTCAAATTCTTTATAATAGTAATCATAATAGTCACGCATATTTACAAGCTAAATTATATATCATTAATTTCGATAATTTATTTTATTTGGTTTAATAGAACACAACTTTTCTGTCATCACATGCTCCAAAATTGCAGATCAATGTTAAAGGTTGATGTTCCCAAAGTTGTAACTCACCTAATCTAAACTCGCCTTTCTCAACACTGCCGTTGATAATTTGACTAAACCGGACATTATATATATATATTTATATTTATATATGTATAATACTGTAGATACAGGTGTTACGACATTATTAATATTCAATTTTACTTTTTATGGTTTAAAATATAACTTACTATTTTTATCAATAGAAAATTGATCTATATATTTTAAATGAAACATATCTCAAATATTTCAATTAAAATATGTTGTGTTTTTTTTATATGATATTAACTATTATTCCATTGGAATATATAGATGATAATTAAATTGCTTATAAATTTTAGAGTATAACTAAATTGTTCGAGCAAAAAGTTAAAACACAAGTGCAATGACAATGCAGACATATTCGGATTAATAAAAGTTATCCAAAGAAACGAAAATCTTATTTAGCAAGACCTCTAATAGATGATGCCGTTTTCCAAAACTGTGGTTAAATAACACACAAATATATATGAGAAACAATGAGTAAGGTTTGTTACAAAAGTGAACTTCATGCCTAAAAGCGAACTGTTTGGTCAGTGCTAAGCGAAATCTAATCGACGATTAATGTAACTTCATGTAGTCTAGTGGTTTAATTCTTACCTGGTTAAATATTTGTCAACTTATGATATTATAAAATTTAACATGTCATTAATTATATATGTTTCCTGCGTATTACACGAGTATTAATTTAGTTAGGATATATATTAGCTATTAATATAATAATATATTAAAAAATAATATTAACTATTATTTTATTAGATATACTTATTAGCTACTATTTTTGATTTCTTGATTAAAATTGTTGGGTAAAAAATGTAAATTTGTGATGGAAAACCACAAAGTGTAAATTAAATTTAAAGGGGTATATATATATGTTAACTATTATTTTTGATTTCTTGATTAAAATTATTGGATAAAAAGTGTAAATTTGTGATAAAAAAACAAAAAGTGTAAATTAAATTTAAATGGGTATTTTTTGTATAATCATAAAAAGTAT
Organism: Erigeron canadensis; assembly: GCF_010389155.1. Taxonomy (NCBI): domain Eukaryota; kingdom Viridiplantae; phylum Streptophyta; class Magnoliopsida; order Asterales; family Asteraceae; genus Erigeron; species Erigeron canadensis. The sequence continues at coordinate 19,943,677 of NC_057768.1, forward strand.
AAATATTAATATTGTCATTTAAGAAAGATAAAATAATAAAATTTGATCTAATGACTCTAAATCAAAGATGGAATTCATCCAAGAGTTCTTGTTTGTTTAGGAATGAATTTACTACCTTGTTATATATATATATTGGTGATATGTATATATATATATTAGTGAGCAATATAAGTATCAAACAAGCAACTTAACATCTTAATCATGGCAAACATAGGGATTTACAACTCTTATCTTGCAACGGATCCGTGCATATGCAACACATAACAACTGAAATCTAGCGATCAAGCTAGAATATCTCTATGATGCAAACAACTCTTATCACATTACACGTAACATAACTATCAAATAACTATATGACACCTCGGGGTCATGTAGTCTAGCTGTAAATCACATGACTATATGACACCTCGGGATCATATAGTCATGTGACCCGCCTAATCCCCATATTACTCACCTTTTACGAACAATAGCATGATCACCAAAATTGCTTCCAACTTGTCACCTTAGAAAATGATGATGATTAACACTTGTAATCTTTTTCTAGTTGATTAATCTTGATGAATTTGGTCTTCTTTTCGTTTATCATCTCCTTCTCGTATGATCCCTCCTTCTCTAGAATGTTTCAGGAGTTTTTGAATGTGTATGTATGTGTATATGGATATGTATATACCCACAGGTCGGTTTTTATATAATTAGTCGAATATTTACACCGTTAGTCCCTCTAGTCTCAATTATTTATACAGCCGTCAATGTATAACATAAGTCTCGATACTTAAAATATTCGACTTTTACATAATACAATATCTTGCATACACAGAAGTTACCATTTGAAAGTTATGACCATTTTAAGTTCAACTAAAATATTAGCAAAATGCTCCAACGGGCTGTTTGGTGACGCAGTTTTGACTCACTTAAACATATCCATAATCCGCAAATCTTATACCATTTGAAAGAGCTATAATCGTACTTTGAAAACCTGTTTTTAGTTACTCAAGAGTTTGGGACCTATTGTATACGTATGTATTCATATAAAAACACATATGTTTATGTTATTAAACAATGTTTTTACATATATTAAAAAAAAGTTGGGCATTTCATTATTTAATAATATTAGATGGATAAAATATTATGTTACTATTTAAGGAAATGTATTTATATTTCTAAATATATTTAAAAGAGAAACGTTAATTTATAATTGGAAAATTATGAACCTTTAGATGAAGTTTAACTTTTATTTAGAGTCATTAGATCAGATGATGGTGTCATACACCTTATTTCAATTTTCTAAATTTAATTTAATTTTATTAAATTGAAATTATTATTATTTCCTTACTTGAGTTTGTAAACATTAATAATTAATGTTTTTAATGATATTATTATGGAAACTAATATTATGCATAATTTTAAGAGTTAATTGCAAGATTGGTCCCTGTGGTTTGTACAATTTAGCAAGGAGGGTTCCTTTTCGAGAATCGTTGCAATGGGGGTCCCTATTTTGAGTTTTTTTTGCAAAATTGGTCCCTTTTTGACGGATCCGTTAAAGGTGGCCGTCAAGTGTGCACGTGTGCCGCACGTGTGGGGGTATTTACGTACTTTCTACCCCACAGGGACCCCCATTGCTAAAATGAAAAAACCACAGGGACCAATCTTGGAACTTTTTTAAAAATCCATCACTAAATAATACCTTTTAACTTTTCCAAAAAATATAAATAATTTTATTAAATTATTAATATAAATATAATTTTTAACACTTTTTATCTTTTCATGATTATTTGTTGTTAAAGAACTAAAAACATATAACCACAAAAAATTAAAAGGTATCATTTAGTGATGGATTTTTAAAAATTGTAAGTTTATAAAACTTTTTAAAAAGTTAAAAGGTATTAGTTAGTGATGAATTTTTAAAATTTGTAAGTTTATAAAACTTTTTAAAAATTAAAAGGTATTATTTAGTGATGTATTTTTAAAAATTGTACGTTTATAAAACTTTTTAAAAAGTTAAAAGGTATTAGTTAGTGATGAATTTTAAAAACTCTAAGTTTATAAAACTTACTTTTTAAACTTACAATTTTAAAAACGAACCACTAAATATTTAAAAATTTGTATAAACTTACAATTTTTAAAAATCAATCACTAAAATAATAACTTTTAGCCAATGATGATTAGTCCAACTGGTCAGAGGCATCTCAGGTTTTACTCAAGGTCTTGAGTTCGATCCCTAGGGATGTCAAATCTTGGGGTTTTTTCCTTCGAATACTTGTAACGGCTCATGGTCAACATCTCGTTGTCTAGGGTACGTGCAAGGCTTCACCATTATACGGTGAGGTTTCCGTGATGTTGCATACCGACTGAATGTTCGGAAAAAAAATAACTTTTAACTTTTTAAAAAGTCTTATAAACTTACAATTTTTAAAAATTCATCACTAACTAATACCTTTTACCTTTTTAAAAAGTTTTATAAACTTACAATTTTTAAAAATTTATCACTAACTAATACTTTTTAACTTTTTAAAAAGTTTTATAAACTTACAATTTTTAAAAATCCATCACTAAATACGAGATGTTAACCATGGGCCGTGATGTCGCATACCAACTGAATGTTCGAAAAAAAAATAATAACGATTAACGTTTTAAAAATTCTTATAAACTTACATTTTTTAAAAATCCATCATTAACTAATACCTTTTACCTTTTTAAAAAGTTTTATAAACTTACAATTTTTAAAAATCCATCACTAAATAATACCTTTTAATTTTTAGTGGTTATATGTTTTTAGTTTTTTAACAACAAATAATCATGAAAAGTTAAAAAGTGTTATAAATTATATTTAAGTTAATAACTTAATAAAAAAAAAATTTGGGAAAGTTAAAAGGTAGTATTATTTAGTGATGGATTTTTAAAAAAGTTGTAAGATTGGTCCCTGTGGTTTTCCCATTTTAGCAATGGGGGTCCCTGTGGGGTAGAAAGTACGTAAATACCCCCACACGTGCGGCACACGTGCACACTTGACGGCCACCTTTAACGGATCCGTCAAAAAGGGACCAAATTTGCAAAAAATTCTCAAAATAGGGACCCCCATTACAACGATTCTCGAAAAGGGACCCTCCTTGCTAAATTGTACAAACCACAGGGATCAATCTTGCAGTTAACTCTAATTTTAATTTAGATTAACACAACATTCAATATATAGATTGATAATTAAATTGCTTAGTAATTTTAGTGTATAACTAAATTATTTGAGGAAAACATTAAAGCACAAGTACAATGACAATGCACACCTATCCGGATGAATGAAAAACAACTAAAGAACCGAAAATCCTTACTTAGCGAGACCTCTAATAGATGATGTATCAATTTTTCAACTGTCTGGTTACTGTGAACCGGAATTTAAATGACCACTAATGTCACAATGATTTAATTATTACCTGGTTAAATATTTGTCAACTTATGATATAACAAAAGTTTAACAATTCATTAATTATATATGTTTCATGCGTATTACGCGGGTAATAATCTAGTTAGATTGTATGAAAAAAGAAATACATACGTATATTTTGTTGGGTTATATAACAAATTATCTAATTAAATCACAAAACACGCAGCAGAAGATTAAACTATGTAGTTAATTAATTAACCAAGAGAGAAACATATACCTTTAATTGAAGATGAGGTTTAAAGTAAAATCTCTCTACGTTTGCACACACAACACTCGAATGTATGCGTGCTAGCACTTGATCACGAACCGACAACGATTGGCTTCTCCTTTTGCTTACTTTGGTCGAAACCACCAAGAACCCTAAAAGTTTTTTTTAATTTCGGCTCTATGACCGAAATTAGAGAGAGAGAGAAAGAGAGAGAGAGAGAGAGAGGAGGTTTAGGGTTTTTGATAACCTTTAGAATTGAATAAGAAAACAATTAGCTTAGGCCTCTATATATAGGTTTAGGTATCTTGATGATCAAGTTTAGGGTTTTGGAAAACCCTTCCCCTCCTCCTTGTGGTCGTCCCCTCTAGAGAACATTCTAGAGGGTTTCCTAATTGTTTTCTTAATTGCAATTATCTCCTTCGTTAAGTCCGTCAGTTAAGTACCGTTAACCATTTAACATTTAACGAACGACCGTTAGATTCTCGTTATTTTTAATAATTAATAAATTACATTGAATATATTAATTAATTATAATTACATTTGTGTCGAGACGTGTGACCCCGTAGGCTTAAATACTTTCCGGACATACGTTCATTTTACGTGATTACATACCAACAGCTCCCACTTGAGCATGTAATAATGAAGATAATAACATTGGTTAGTGTCTAGCAACACGCCAATGTTCCTGGAAAAATTTAAGTATAGTTTTATAAAGTATATTTAAATGGTTTAAGACATTTATTTATCCCTTTGTTCTAGATACTTTGTTTAATATGAATATGGATCAATGTTATTCATAATTTAACGATTCTGTTACTCATTCCACAACTAATTAATGATTACCAAACATAATCGAGAACTATCTGGATTTATTTGGGCACGGCCATGCAAGCATCTTATTTAGTCCTAATGAGGGCGCCAATGGTATCATACTTCAACTTTCAAGTCGAAGGAACAAATCCTGTATTGACTACACGTGTCCAGTCATATACTTCACTACGCTTATTGAAAATAGCCCTTTTGTACTACCTTATTCAGGATAGTTAGAACTATATCAAGCAAATGCAATTCATACATGCATGACCTGCTTGTATCTCAAGTCTAAGGATAAATAAAGTAACCATTTACGAATTTCACTTAATGACTCCGATCCATAAAGTGATAATTCGTTAGTGGGGTAGTCCGATATGCATCAACTATGGATATCATGTGAGTTTGGTGGGACCATCCATTATATATTCCAAGAATATAACCAATCGCTTAGATTTGTCTTAATTTAATTATATTCCCATATAATTAATCGACAACGGAAAATTAGAATATTTAATAAAATATTCAAGGATTAAACATGCAAGAATAGGGTACAATTAATATTAAATGAAATCAAACATATCAAGTACTTTATTTCATTATGGAAAGTATAAATCGTTTTAACATACCTTATCCAAATATCGAAACAACAGATTTATATGAAATAACTAGCTAATTTAAGTCCTATGCCCTCGGCATGCCTTTCAAGCTTGGGCCTAGACAAAGCTTTTGTGAAAGGATCAGCTAAGTTAAAATCTGTGTGAACTTTGAGTAATTTGATCTCCCTTAGTTCGATCTGCTCACCAACATAGTGATATCGTCTAGCATAATGTCTGGCACCTTTCTGAACTCCGGGTTCGTTGGCAATGATTAATGCACCAGTATTATCACTAGACATATCAGTGGGTAAGTCACTCGAGGGGATCACGTCAAACCCGCTAATGAACTTCCTTATCCAGACTGCTTCCATTACGGCTTCTGAGGCGGCAATGTACTCAGACTCTGTTGCAGACATGGCAACTGTGGGTTGCTTCTTGGTTTTCCAGTCCACAGCACCTCGGTTAAGAACAAAGACGAATCTTGACTGAGACTTCGTGTCATCTTTATCAGTTTGAAATCCAGCATCACAGTATCCTGTCACTATGAGCTCTAAGTCTGGATTTCCACCATACACCAAAAACATATCTTTAGTAGCTCGTAGGTACTTCAGAATGTTTTTAACAGCAGTCTAGTGGCTTTCACCTAGATTCTGTTGATATCGGCTAACGATGTTTTGCGCGAATGCCACATCGGGTCTAGTGCATCTAACCGCATACATAATAGATCCTACAGCTGAAGCATAAGGGACTCTTCGCATACGCTCCACCTCATTAGGTGTAGTAGCACCCTGTTTGACAGATAGACTAAGTCCTTCTTGCATAGGTGTCAACCCACGCTTAGAATTCTCCATCTTGAATCGCTTCAAGATCTTTATCAATATAAGCACTTTGACATAGTCCAATTAATCGCTTTGATCTATCTAGGTAGATCTTGATTCCAATAACAAATGCCGCTTCTCCTAAATCTTTCATGGAAAAACACTTTCCAAGATGGGATTTAACATCTTGCAACATTGGAATGTGTTTTCCTATGATCAATATGTCATCAACATACAAGACAAGGAAAGTAACATTACTCCCACTAGCTTTGCGATATACACATGGCTCCTCAAGATTTTGAACGAAACCAAACCTTTTGATTTCTTCATCAAACTGCTTGTTCCAACTTCTTAATGCTTGCTTTCGTCTATAAATGGACCTTTGAATCTTGCATACTTTGTTGGGATGTTTTGGATCAATAAAACCTTCAGGTTGATCCATATAGACTTCTTCATCCAAGTAACCATTTAAGAAGGCAGTCTTAACATCCATTTGCCATATCTCAAAGTCATAGTACGCAGCTATGGTTAAGAGAATCCTAATAGCTCTAATGTCCGCAACTGGAGAAAAGGTCTCATCGTAGTCAACACCGAAACGTTTAGTATAACCTTTCTCCACAAGACGAGCTTTATAGGTGTGTATATTTCCATCCATGTTCGTCTTCTTCTTGAAGATCCACTTACACCCAACAGTTTGACCATTTTGTGGAAGATCAACCAAGCTCCAGACTTGATTGTCTTTCATGGATTTCATTTCCACCTTCGTAGCTTCAAGCCATTTGTCAGATTCGATGTCTGATAATGCAGCTTTGAAATTCGGAGGCTCATCGAGATCTCCTAAAACGTTTTCTGCTACCATCAGACATAATCTGTCAATAGGACGTTTTGTCCTTTCGGACCTACGAAGTGGAATCGCTTCATCATCATCGACTTGAGGTTCATCACTTTGAACATTCACCCCCCACCAAGTTGATGATTGCTAGGAGCTTCAGAAGGTGACACATCTTTAAGTTCTACAACCCTCCCACTATTCTCTTGAGCTAATTTCTTTTCAAAGAATTCAACATATCGAGCAACGCGAACAATGTTTTTGACAGGATCATAGAAGTCGTAACCCATCGTTTCCTTAGGGTATCTGACAAAGATGCACTTAGTAGTTCTGGGTTCAAGTTTGTCAGGCGTATCGCGCTTCACAAGTGCCTCACATCCCAGACTCTTAGTAAGACAACTTAGGGACACCTCCATGCCATAATGCATATGGCTTCTGGTCAACCTTCTTGGTTGGAACCATATTGAGAATGCATATAGCAGTGTCTAGAGCATAATCCCAAAACGAAAATGGGAGAGTTGTAAGGGTTATCATCGATCTCACCATGTCTAGCAAGGTTCGATTTCTCCTTTCAGACACTCCATTATGTTGAGGAGTGTATGGAGGAGTAAGCTGTTGGACAATTCCCCACGCTTTCAGATAATCCTTAAACTCTTGGCTTAAGTATTCACCACCTCGATCCGAACGAAGAATCTTGATGGTTTTGCCGAGTTGATTTTCTACTTCATTTTTAATCTCTTTGAATGTGTCAAACACTTCATATTTATGTTTAAGCAAGTAAACATAACCATAACGATTGAAATCATCCGTAAAAGTTTTGAACTAGCTAGCTCCTTTCCTTGACACATGTCTAAATGGGCCGCAAACATCGGTATGAATGAGTCCAAGAAGATCTTTAGCCCTTTCCGGCGTATGCTTAAAAGGTTTTCTTGTCATCTTGCCGGAAACACATGACTCGCATTTATCAAATGATTCATCATTTAATTTTAAGATCCCTTCACGTTGAAGTCTTTCAATGCGATTTTTGCCAATGTGTGCAAGACGACAGTGCCAAAGATAGGTAGAGTCCAAGTCCGTCTTAGCTCTTTTGCTAACATTATACATTGAATTATTTGAATCACAACCACGCATATTCATTTCATAAATACCATCATAAGCAATAGCATCAAAATAATGAACATTATTTTTAGAAACTGAAATACCAATATCATTAAAAACATTAATGAATCCGTTGTCTTTCAACAAAGAAACTGAAACTACACCTCTAGTAATAGATGGTGCATAATGACAATTGTCTAAAACAACAATTAAACCGGAAGGAAGAACTAAATGATATTCTCCAATAGCTTCAACAGGTGCTGGTAGACCATTACCCACGACCAAATGCAAAGCTCCAAGCTTCAGCTTCCTTCTTTTCCTAAGTGCCTGTAATTCATTACAAATATGAGTTCCACAGGCAATGTCATAAACCCATGATTTACGCTTAGTTAAGGAAAATATTTCAATAGTGAAAATACCTGAATTACTAGCACTGCTAGCCTGCTTCTTTTTCACACTCAACTTGGCAAGATACTTGGGACAGTTCCTCTTCCGGTGCCTGACTTCATTACAATGATGACAGGACTGGTCTTTAGCCGGATGCTCTTTCTTAGCCGGAGGGGTTTTCTTTGGTTTGGAGGGATTAGCAACTTGCTTACCCTTGCCTTTACCATCAAAGTTGCCTTTAGCTTGGTGCGATTGTTTTCTTTTCTGGACACTACCCTCTTTGATTGCAAGGACTTGGGGTGTCGGAGTGTCGGAGATTTTTTTGGAAGTTTCTTTTCATACTCAATTAATATATCATGAAGTTCAACAATGGTATAATTCTTGCTATGCATATGATAGTCGCTCACAAATTCCTCAAAATCCTTAGATAAAGACTTGAGAGTTATCCTAATCAGGACAACTTCTTCAGAACTTCTTCATCATATCATCAATACTTTTATAATTTTTTATTACTTAAACATTAAATTAAATAACTATTTATATTAATTAAAAAAAATACAAATAGATTAATAAAATCTAAAAAGAATAAAGTAAAAATAATAAATTAAATTTAGGGGCTAAATTGATAATTTTCAAAACTCAAATTAATATTTTATACATGTATTATATTTTAGGGGTAGAATTGAAAATTGTTTAACTATTATGTAATATATGCAAATGTTTGTCTTCTTCAACCCACCTGCAATGACCACATACAGAAAACTATATCTATACTTCATATACATATATATGTATTAAAGCAAAAAAAAAATAAAAAAAAATAGAAGAAACCAACCGTTGGCCCCACAAGCAGAACGTCTTCCAACTTCGTGGTGGAGAACAACCACAAGTGTTGAAACACGTCGGATCGTTCAAATCGTGACTAATTCGACTATGAAAGTGTGGAATCCATTCATAATAGACTTTGAGGTTTCTGTATAATTAATAGACATATAAACACGAATTACATGAAGAATAAGAGATAAGAACAAATGTAAAACTCGTGAATATCATTAATCATATGGATATTACACCAAATCAGTATACATCTGACTGGCACGAGGTATAGATCTCTACCTCGTGCGCTATGAACAAAATCTGTTGCAACTAAGATCGTTAACCTACAATTGTAACCTAATTCTAGTATATATAGGCTGTAGAAACGGGCTGGGCTTCAATCTCGTTCGTGGGCTTTAAGCTCCTTCACACGAACTAGCAACTTCGTGCTGACGTCATCACGACCTGCTGCCTCGTGCTGACGTCATCACGACCTTGAAGAAGTTTTTTCTTCTTCATGATCAGCCCATTGAATTGTATTGCGACGGACAATAAAAGGTGCTTAGAAATTGCATCTACAACAAGGACGCAAACGCAAGGACGATTGATGTTTATAACTCGTCCGCGTCTTCGCCATTTTGGACGCTCGCAAAACGGTGCTATTTAAGGTCGGTGCTTAGAGGCAGGTCGTCCTCAGGACTTCTTGCCTGCCACGTCAGCATCACATTTCTCAGGACTCTCCTCAGGACACTCACTGCCTATAAGGACAACTTCTTCAGAACTTTTTCACCACATTATCAATTTTTTTAACATTTTTAATAACTTTATATATATTTAACATTAAAACACACTTAATTAATTGAAAAAACACATTTTATTATTAAACCACACCATACTTAATTTTGGGTGTAGGAAAGTCAGGAAGATTTTGAAGCATGTCATCGCCAATGTTTTTGTTTTTGTTTTGATTTTGGGTGTTTTTCTTAGGCATGGTTTGGTTGAGGATTTTAGGTGTTAGATTTTCGGTTGTAAAATGTGAAGGAAGAGGTATGCATTTTTTTTTTTGATAGTGGAGTGTGCTACATATGAAGAAGATGACCGATATAGCCGTTTAAATTCAATTTTCTTTTAATTGGATCACACGTGAAGAAGTTGGCCCACAAGGAGCGTCCAAGAATATTCTCCGTGAAGAAGTTTTGGCAGGACGTAGAAGAAAGAAGCTCACGTTCAATAAGGAGTCTGCGTCTTGGGAGCATCGGGACGCGCGAAGAAGACCCTATAAGCACCGCCTGAATAATTCAAAATGTGGAGTTATTAAAAAATCAAAAAACAGAATTATTAAAAGAAAGGGTGGAGATTTTCCTATTAATTGGGCCAATAAGCTTGGGGACCCAAATGTCAGGCCCTAGAAAAGGGAAAGGGAAATTGATTTTAGTGGACTGGAAGATGTCTTGGACTCCCCTGAGGATTTTTCTCTTTTTAATAAGGAGCCCACTTTGGTTGTTAATAACCCGACTTCTGAAGGGGTAGATCTAAAATACTGCCCCAGTTCGTTCGACTCATCAGATATTGGGGTGAGTGATACTAGAGATGTAACTATGGTGGAAACGGATGATGAATTCGAGTCAGGAGGTAACAAAGCACCAAAAGTTCAATCAGAGGCTGAAGCTCAATTAGAAGAAGAGGTTAACGGAACCATGGATATGGGCCATGTTGCTGGGGTCAATTTGGAAGAGTACGCAGACAAAGTAGAGGAAGCTATCATCAAGGAAGGTATTAATGCTTTTCACCAATGAATTGTTTAACTATAAATATGAGGGGTTTTGGGGGTTTTTGCAAAAGTAATTGGATCAGGGGTATTAAAAATAAAGAGGGGGTTTCTTTCATCTCATTTCAAGAGATACAATGTACTAAATTAACTGATTTGATGGTGGAAAAGTATTGGGGGAACTCTAGTATGGAATGAGAATTGGTTGAACCTATCGGTAGATCAGGGGGTTTGCTTTGTATTTGGGACCCTGATTTTTTTACCCGTATCGATAGTGTAAAAGAGTCGAATATGCCAGCTATAAAAGGAAAGATCAAAGGTTGTTCAGATTTTTTCTGGATGGTAAATGTGTTTGCTCCTCAAAAAATTAGAGATAAAAAGAAGCTATGGGATAGACTGGTAGATTTAAGAAACAATATGGGGGGTATGTCGATGATGATGGGCGATTTTAACGCTGTTAGGATACCGGAGGACAGGAAAGGTTCTAGCTTCAATCCTGTATGTGCGAGAGCTTTCAATAATTTCATCTTTGAATCGGATTTGCACGAGTACGAGATGAAGGGTAACAGGTTCACGTTTGCTATGGCAGATATTGGGAGATGGAAATTTAGTAAAATAGATATTTTTGGTGGGTAATGAGGTTCTCCAGAGCTGGGCTTTGGCTTGTTTAAGATCTCTTCCTAGGCTCCACTCGGACCATAATCCACTCCTACTCACTTTTAAGGAGCGTGACTATGGGCCCAAGCCTTTTAGAGTTTTTAATTCTTGGCTTGACATAGAAGGGTTTGACGAGATCGTAGAAAAGGCCTGGACCGAAGCTGAAGTTAGCGGGCCGGCGGACACCAGGCTTATGTTGAAACTGAAATTTTTGAGGCAGGAACTGAAAGTGTAGAGGGATGAGAATCGTGATAGAGATAGGGAAGAAAAAGATAAATGCAAAGAGGAATTAGCCGAACTAGATGTATTGATGGAAGTAAAGGATCTCAACGACGAGGAAAGTTGGATTAGAATTGAGTGTCTAAGGCATATCTCAGAGTTGGAATAATCAAATGCTAAGGATCTTAAACAAAAATCTCGAATTAAATGGGCGATTGATGGGGACGAAAATTTGCGATTCTTCCATGGTTTCATTAATAAAAGAAAATCTTTAAACAATATCCCGGGGTTAATGATCAATGGAGAATGGGTGGAAAAGCCTAAAATAGTTAAAAAGAATATTATGGAGTTTTATAGAAGCAAATTTCAGGAGGAGTGGAAGAGTAGACCTACTCTCAGCTGCTGGGATGGTGCAAAATTTAAAAGCGAAGATGCTTAGAGTCTAATTTCAAATTTGTGAAACACTTTTGGAACTTATTCGAGCCCGAGTTCACTGCTATTCTCAAGGAATTTCATTCGACGGGTACTTTCAGCCGGGGATGTGGGTCGTCTTTTATTACACTCATACCTAAAGTTAAAGACCCAGAAGATCTTAATGACTATCGCCCAATTAACTTAATTGGAGTCATTAACAAAGTCGTTTCTAAAGTTCTTGCAAATAGACTAAAATCGGTGGTGGGCTCGGTTATATCTCCTGATCAAAGCCCTTTCTTGGGTGGGAGACACATTATTGACGGGCCACTGATTCTTAATGAAATTTTTTCTTGGGCGAAGAAGAAAAAAAAGAAGATATTTGCTTTGAAGATCGATTTCACCAAAGCATATGATAATGTCAACCGGAGATTTTTGGTGTCGGTTATGGAGTGGATGGGATTCCCTGCAAAATGGTGTAAGTGGATGCTTGGTATTTTATCTTCAGCAAGGTCATCAATTTCGGTTAACGGCTCTCCTACGTTTAAGTTCCAATGCCATAAGGGTATGAGACAAGAAGATCCTATCGCTCCTTTTTTATTTCTTTTAGTTATGGAGGTTCTATCGATGATGATGAAAAAGGGAGTGGACAACAACCGTGTAAAAGGAATTGAAATAAGGAAAGATGGGTTGACTGTTTTGTACCTCTCATATGCCGATGATTGTGTATTGTTGGGTGATTGGTCGGTGGAGAATATTAAATCTATTGCAATAGTATTACGAGTTTTCAATGTGTTCGGGTCTTAAAGTTCATCTTGGGAAATCCAAGCTTTTTGGTATTGGCGTGAGCGACACTGAAAAAGAGGAGATGGCGAAGGTAGTATGTTGTTCGGCTGGTTCTTTACCTTTCAAACATCTGGGAATCTGGATCGGCGCCAATATGAATAGAGTTAATAATTGAAACTTCCTGACTGATACATTTGAGTCAAGGCTTTCACGCTGGAGAGCCTCAAGTTTATCAATGGCGGGAGATTAGGGAGATTAGTCCTACTAAAATCTGTTTTGGAAAGTATTCCTACTTATTCTCTCTCGGTTTTTAAGGCCCCGGTGCAGGAAGCGTTAATGCGAAAATTCTTATGGGGAAATTCGGATTCGGGCAGGAAGATCCACTGGGTTTCATGGGACAGGGTCACATCCCCGGTAAAGAAAGGTGGACTAGGAATTGGAAATCTAAGAGACACCAACTTCGCTCTTTTATCCAAATGGATACGGAGATTCAAGAATGAGCCCGATAGTCTATGGAGAAAGGTAATTGATGCTTTACATAACACAAGGAGTGGATGGGGTTCGGTCCCAGTAAACAAGTATTTACCTGGCACTTGGAACAACATTGTCAAATTTATGGACAACACAAAGGTGAACGGGTTGGGCCTCCATAATCTTCTAAAAGGGGAGGTGGGTAACGGGAGAGAGTTGAGATTTTGGTTAGACAATTGGGTTGATGATGTCTACCTCAAAGTTCAGTTTCCTCTTCTTTTTCATATGGAAAGAGATAGGAAAATCAAAGTTTTTGAAATATTTAATTCTGAAGAAGGAAAGTTTGACGGGCTGTGGAATTGGGCCAGGCGTATATCAAAGAAGGAGGAGCTCGAGGAATTAGAGAACTTACTTCAAAAGCTTGAAGGGATGGTACTTGGCACCGGGCCGGATAAATGGGTATGGTTGGGGGGAAACGAAAATACGATGACAGTCAGCAATGTGAAGAACTGGTTAATAGGCAACAGGGATTTTAGTAATAGGTACGTGTTAAATTGGTGTAAATGGATTCCAAAGAAGTGTAGTATTTTTATATGGAGGGCGTCTATGGACCGTATCCCTACAATAACAACATTAAAGGCTAGGAATTGCTTCAACAATAATTTGGATTGTGTTTTCTGTGGGGATAGTGAGGAAACCATTGAACACTTATTTTGTGATTGTATAATGGCGGCAAGAGTATGGCATGCGATTAGCAGGTGGTGTAACACTTCACCATTTTTTGTTTTCAACGTCAAAGACCTTCTTGAGTTTCATGACCAACCTAGGAAAAGCAAGCTCGAGAAAAAAGCATTGAAAGGCATCGTCATTATTAGTTGTTGGATGATTTGGAAGGCTCGGAATGCCATTATTTTCAATAAAGTTGCGGTTAATGCAACGGAAGTCATTCAAAACATCAAATCGTTAGGTTTTTTATGGTACAAAAATAGATCAAAGCATAGAAGTATTACTTGGGGTAATAGGTGTAATTTTAACTTCTTGTAAATTTCTTGTACGATAATACCGCCGGTGTTTTGCCGGTATGAGTGTGAATACAATTCTTACTTTTCAAAAAAAAAAACATAAAGAACCACGAAAGTATGGTGAAAACACCCTTTAAAGTTTCAAGTGAGTAATTATTTTAATGAGTTGCTCATACACTCATAGCCAAAGAAATGCAATATATGTATCGGATATATTCATTTTATTTCTTTATTAAAACTAAAATTAATTATAGAGTAGTATTTACCTCAATGTGATGTATAACGAAGGTTGTACAACTCGTGGATCGAGATCGGATCGGCGAGTGGAGAGACAAAAGTTTTTGAAAAATCGGGAAAATATCGGGGAGATTTCGAATTGAGTAATTTATATATAAAAATAATACTTTATGAAATTCTATGTATAAAATATAAATATTTAACATAAACAAAAGAAAACTTTAACAAATTTATTATATAAAAAAATAAATCTTGTAATTTTATATGAATTCTTGACAAAAAATAGACAAATATAAATACAATATAATATAAAAATTATATTATACAGTAAGTAAAAGAACAAGTATCTTTCAAAAAAAAAAAGGAGAAGTAAGTATGGATTCACGTGTTGTGTTTAAAGCTGCCATCTATATGGCTATTTCTAAGAAAAAAAAAATTTATCATCTCACATTCTTCTCTCATCCATTTCTCTCATTCAAACCCTTCTTCCATCTTCTCTCATTCAAACCTTAACAACAATTAATCCACAAAAGCCACCATCATCGGCGACGGGAACCATGAACCATCTCCGACCAAAAGATCCGATTTTCAGCTGTTTTGAGGCGGATCCGGTCAAATTTGACCATTGACCGCCGCTTGAACACCGTCTGACCGTTGCTGGCCGATTTCTGGGTCCGACCGTTAGAATCGTATCCTCAGGCCGCCGATCCCGATATAGATTCTGATATATGGGCCGATCCCACCTATATTTACAACCATGGTATCAACCATAAGAAAGTAGTAATAAACATAACTTTATTTATTCATGCTTCAGAAGTTTAGTATATTAGTATCTTAAACTTAATATATATATAAAGAATCAACTGATCTAACTTCAATTGATTAATCACAATTTTTGATTTTTCTAATTTTTTTAAATTAACATATGTCATAATATAATTTACGACTTATGTTTTTCATTCCCGAATTTTTAAATTATATCGCCACATTGTATGGGCATACGACTCGTTAACTTATAAAAAAGCAACCATTTTTTCTTTATTAAAAAAATATGATTTGAACCGATAAAAATACTAACACTTCTTCTATTGATTTTAAACATGTCCGTGTAAGCTTACAAAACTAGAGTTAATACCCAAAATGGTGTAAATGGAAAACATATTTACCAAAATGGTGTAGTTTAAAAAATATTTACCAAAGTGGTGTTTTTTTGAAAAATATTTATCAAAATGGTTTTTTTTATCACTTTTGTAACATTTTTACCTAAACATTACATTGTACTTGTTTTATCAAATCTACTAAATTATTGAAACTTAAAAACTCATGATATCTCATAACATTACAATGTCAATACAAGAGAGTATAAACCTAAGTAGTCAAGGACATAAATTTCAGTGTTTTGGTCACGGACTGGTATACGAAATATCGTTTTTTTCGGTGGTATTTCGGTAATTCTAATATTATATATGTATTTATATATATATATATACATAAATAAGAGTAAAAGATAAAACCTGGAAGTGCTGACACAGAATTCACCGAAATTTCAGAAATTTCGGTAATTTCGGTGGTATTTTGGTCAAATTTCGGTCAAAACCACCGAAAATTTCGGAAATGATATATAAACCAAAATTCAATACTGAAATTATGTCCCACCACCGGAAATTTCACCGAAATTGATAACATAGGTATAAACATAGATCTTAAATAAAAAAGTATCACATACATATTAAAATCCTTAGTTTCATTCAAAACACAATATAAAATTACTAGATTAAACCCGGACGTTGTCCGGGATGGACCGACAACGTAAATTCAAAATATATGGACAGTTACAATATTATTCATAGTTTAAGATATTGTAAAAACTATCAGATTATACAAATAATAAAATTATGATTTTTTATATATATATGATATATGTCAAATATGTTATAACATGATTAATTAAACGTAATATTAAGTCATAATAAATTTATATGTGAGAGTAATTTTATAATAATAATAACTAAAATAGAAATTATTAAATAATAATAATAGTAATAATAATATTTATAAAATAGAAATAATATAACATAAAACACATAAAGGAAACAAAAATAGAGAAAAAAAGTAAAAACTAAGAAAAATATGACATAACTATATTATTTGACTATTTATTTATTGTTAACTTCTTAGTGATTAGGACTAATATAGAATGTGTTGGAATATATTAATTGAAAATTTAAATGAGAAAAATATAAAACTTTTTTCAAAAACACATCTAAAATGATGATTAAAATAAGATGGACATATCGAATAAAATGATTAATTTAAATCAAATTCAAAATATTATTATTAGAACATTGAATAGTTAGAATAAGGATAAGGAAGTCTAATACATTCCCAACTTAGAGCCGACTTAAATGCATCCTCAGCCAATATATAAGGATATTTGCAAAAGTTTTTGTTAGTTTAAAACTCAAACTCATCTTAGTTGTCAAGAATAAAATGTTAGAAAAATTAAAAAATTGACACATAAGCCAAAATCCTAATCGTCAAGAGAAGATGATTGCCACATACATAAAAAATTATACTCTCTTAGTTATATAGAGAGAAGATAGACAAAAGTTACTTGAAGGTCGGGAAAGTTTTTGTGTTCAACTTATGCTAGACGAGATATGACATATTACTAAGGTACATGATTAAAATCCTATCTCATAATGTTTGTTCATAATCATTTTTAATACCACATTGGCACATTTATAGTAATCTACTATGCTCACAAAAATAGGAAACTTAGTGTGTTACTTTTGCGACAATTATTGAGGTTTGCAATGATAAGCCATGATTTTACATAGCATATGTTTTCTAAATGCAAATTGAAGGTTAGCAACTGCCCAGCTTTAGCGTTTTGGTTGTTTTAGAACTTTTTCAATTGTTTTATGAGTTTTTTTTAATTATGTTTTATGCTAAAATAAATGTAACCTATATATGTAACCACAAAAAAACACATTATAGTTGCATATTAGCAATTTTTTGGTAAAAAATTAGGTGGCGAAAGCAATAACAAAGCAAGTAGTTGTCACGAGTTATTGGCTTGCAAATGATTCATTTTTAGGGGTTATTAAATAATCTTGGTTTCATTAGTTGGGTTGTATACTATCTTTGTTATACAACTTGATGCTTTCTCGTTTCAAACTCTCAAATAATAGATTTGCATTTCTTTCTGTATTTCTTTATTAGTAGATTGGCCCCATGAAAATGTGACTCCCTCTGATACACTATTGTTGCAACAAGAAATTGTGTTTTTCTTAATCATTTGCATTATCTATTTCTTATAGCTTTTTAGAACTCATTAGTTTGTTGAGAGTTGGGATGTATAGTTCATGTAAATTTCCATTTTTGGTTGTTCAGATAGTCACATATTGACAAACAATGAGGGGTTGGTTTCTACATATGTAAATATCCATCTTTAGCTAAGTAGTTAAGGATCAAAATTTCGGTGTTTCAGTCAAGAACTGATATTTGAAATATCGGTTATTTCAGTGGTATATTGGTAATTCTAATATTATGCCAGATATTATATATAATAATTAATATATATACCAAAATGATTGCAATTATACACACAAATGGCAATTATATTAAGTTAATACTTAATCTAAATATCAAGCTTAAAAGTCTCGATATTTGATTGATTAGTGTTAATACTTGCAAAAATTGTTTCTTATGTTGTTTTTTAGTTTGGGAAAAAAAATTAAATAAAAAAAACTGAAAATCTGGTATACCACCGAAATTTGGACCGAAATTTGACCGATTTCGGTGAGATATCGATAAATTTCATCGAAAATCTCGATACCGAAATTTTGGACAAAAATCTGGATTGGTATACTAGTGGAGGACCAAAAACCGAAATACCACCGGTATACCACCGAAATTAACTACATAGATCTTTAGTATAGTCGTCGCTCGTAGCTCAACCACAGAATTTTGGGTATTCCGACGAGGCACTTTCCGTAGCGATGTCGCTGCGGAAAGTCGTGACACATCATCATTCCCCTAACCACCGCCATTATTACGTTTGACTTTGACCAGACTTTCCGCAACGACATCGCCGCGGAAAGTGTCGCTGCCGAAAGTTTTTCGAGATTCGTTATTTAAGATCCACCATCCCTTTTACCCCCCTTTTTCTTTTTTTCTTTTTTCCTGGATACAAACAACACCGCAAAACCCTTCCATCTTCAAACTCAAAAATCACAAATCCACCCCCTTTTCTCCAATTATTCCAGCCAACTTCTACATCGACTTTGCTTACCACCATACCAGTCATCAGTGACTTTCAGCCGCGATTTTTCATGCCATCATCTCCTTCGCAGTCGGCGTTTTGATTCCGTCCATCCCGTTTTTTGGTATGTAGCGATGGACGAATGCAAATGAACGAATTCGAATTTCTTGAATCGTATATAAGGAAAAAGTACAAAAGTATCGTTTCATCTTATTAGACTTTCCGTAGCGATGTCGCTACGGAAAGTCTAATAAGACGAAACGACACTTTTGACTGAGACAGTCGACAGTGTCTTTTGTTCTCTTAGACTATCCGCAGCGATGTCGCCGCGGAAAGTCTAACAAGACAAAAAGACACTGTTGACTATCAACCGTGTACGGATAAACGTAGAAGACTTTCTGTAGTGACATCGCTGCAAAAAGTCTGGTTGGAAAACAAATTCACTGGTTGGTCTACATGGCGCCTTAGAAAATTGAGTCTGTCAGATAATGGGTTATGTAGTTGTAAGTGAGTGTTGAAGGCAACTCTATAATTTATTGGTCTAACCTATCGTATTGTGTATTGTGTATTGTGTGATGATAGGTAGTGATGCAAGGCGGTCCATTACTGTCTTGGCTTTTATAGTAGCTGTATTTTTAATTTTTAATGGCTAATGGATTGTAAATACCTAGTTGTAAATTGTCGCTATCACGATATGGCATGCAATGTAAATTGTCTCGTCGCATCACGTGGGCATCATGCTGGAGTTTAGATTGTGGCCTATATTCAACATAGTTACTAGCCTTAACCTGTGACATCCTAAAGTTTTAGGCCAATGAAAATTAACCTTTATTATGGTTTTGACATTAAAATAGTTTCCTAGTATTTTATTTTTAAATATGGGTTCAATTTAGTTGGAACCTTTAGTGGATATCGGGTATTTTACCCACCAAAATTGTAGATGGGGCGTGGCATCATGAGAAGTTGCTAGCCATTTTTCTTTTCTATTCTAGACTTCTTTTTCTCCAAAGAAATCACCCATCTATTCTAATTTCATTTTCCTAATCTTAAATCTTCTTAAGTGTGTGTATTCCATCCATCTTAATCAAAAAATTATTCAAGTAATAATAATAACTTTCAAGTTTTAATCATCTATTTGGGATTTGGGGGAAATTGAGAGTGTGGATTGTGTGTATGGGTTGAAATTTAAAGGAGAAGAAGAAGACAATTGTGATTTTCATCCTAATTCCAATTCTTAATCTTGAAGGTAATAATTTCTTTTAACCTTGTTTGATCTTAATTTCAAGAACTAGGGTTCATGCAACTATTTTTATTTGGAAATTGGGGTTTTATTTATATTGAGTTAATTGCTATAATACAAGTTAGGGTTCTTTAAATTTAACTAAATTAAGGGTTTCTAGTTGGCTAGCTTGGAATTTTGGATGAGTGTTAGTAAGAGTGAATTGTGACAGATTTAGTTGTTGACCTTGTCACGAGTAAAACACCCCTGTACAAGATTATTCACTAAGTTTTGCTTACTTTTTAGCTGTTTACTTTTTTTATAGGTTGTCCCGGTTGCGCACGGAAACAAAGCTAAGTAATATAAAGATTGAAGTTGAATTTGTAAAGCTTGAAGCATATCTTAAATGCGGGAAATGGTAACGTTGATAGGACCCGTAGAGATCCCCTTTGAACTATTGACTCATGATACATTGTTTGTTTTCGTATAATTTTTTGATTATGTCAAATATAAGTATTAAGAAGTTTTGGTTATTTCTATTGAGTCATTTTGTTTTAGAAATGTGTTGGATTGTGATTGAAATGTACTTTTGGAAAACTGATAATCTGTAACAGGTTTTGACGACGATTTTATGAACGGGTCATGCTGAAATTTCTAATTTTTGTGCGTTGTCTTTTATAAAGAGTTTTGGTAAATGTGTTTGTTGAGATTATTAACTGAGTACATTCTTAGTAAAAAAAAAATCTTATAAAATGGTCGAGTCGAGTTTGGTCCTTTCAAGTTGGTAATCAGAGCCAAGTTTAAGGGATTTAGGTATTTTATGATTACAAGGATACCTAGACTTAAACCATAGACGTGACTTGGCCTTATGCGTATAGTTGGTTTCTAGTGACATTTGAAAGTATTTAGCGAATTTCACTTGAGACGTATTATATTATGTAATCGTAATAATGACTGCAACATTATTATCATCATATATTATAATAGCTCAAGTTAAACCCGTTAAATATGGAAGCATGTTAGCATGAAACTATAGGTTGGAGACCTTGCTTGGCAATGTGATTTAATTTATGTCTTTGTTTGATGAAATGTGAATATGATAGAATATAAGTTTTGCATGAATCTTTGATTATTGGATGATAGAAATTAAAAATCAGAAATGGGTTTCTAAATACATGGTAAACGTAGAATGTATGCTCATGTGTATTTGCTTGTTGATATGCGAATGTGATAAAGCTTAAGTTTTGGTTGAATAATCGGTTACGGGGTCGTAAAAGTGAATTTTTGAAACGATTTGTAAGTTTAAAAGATGGATTATCGCTTATAAAGAAAAAGCATGTTGAATATACGGGGCATGTTGAATGTATGCGAATGAGTTGTGATGTTATTTTAGTGTAAGACCATTGGGTGTGAGACCCGTGACATCATTAGAGTGGCAAAAGATCATAGGAGATATGACAATGAGAACTAGTTGTGTAGTAACATGTTTAAAATGGTAGTTTAATGTAATGTATGCATGTCATGTGATACTATAAAGTAATGGAAAATATGATGTCTTGGTTTTAAGATGATTATTTAAGTGTATGTTAAATGACCATACAGAGTATGGCGAATATGTTTTGATTTTGATTGACATGCTTTTCTTGAATGAGTATGTGATTACATAATGCCTGATGATAGATATTAAGATGAAATCGGCATAATGAGAACGTGAGGATATTATGGTAACAATGAACTTGTATATCATAAGTATGGTAGTTATAAAAGTTAAAACCTAATATAAAATCTTTTGAACCAATTTGTTTTTTTTTTCCTTCGAGAGCGTGTGATATAATGTTTGAGAATAGATCAGCTACGTGTGAAGGACGCCAAATTTCGTGGGAGGAAAAGGCGACCTAGTTGAATATCCCTATTTAAAAGAATACATTTGCCTTTAGGCGGTAGAAGGCAAGCGGTCAAATTCTATTAGTTCTTTCGTTCGTGTGTTTTTATAACCGTTGTATGATAGTCTAGTCTCGTGTGTTTGGATCATCGACGTCGAAAGGAAACTACGGTATAAGGAGAATAGTCTTGTTGTTTGTGATTTTCTCAATGTCTTTTTCGTGAACTTTATTCGTTCTAGTCGTTCCCAAGAGGTATAATTATCCCTTTCGATGAAATCAAAGATGACATTATGCGCGTGTGTTTATCTATTCATGAGCTCAATAAAGTAACAATCGAAGATGAGTACCCGTCATCAAGATTTATGTTTAATTCGATCTTCTCACTATTCCAAGATGAATCTTCGTTTCTTTTAATCATTAACTTAAGGCGCGCGATGAAGATGTTTCTGGATTTGCTATCTATACTTGTTTTGAGAACTTTGAGTTCGTAGTTATGCTCTTCAATTATATTAAATATTTTGCAACTTTCACGAATTTATAAACCGCAATTCTCACCCGTTACGTGATTAGTCCACTTTTTGTTTCATTGATAACGTTATGTTTACTCTAAAAGTCAACACGACCACTAAGTTCTTTTACGCGAAGTAAGGGAGATATTTTAAAAGGGAAGAGTTTCATGTCAAATTGTCGGATAAGCAGATTAAGAGAAGTGAAATTATTTCTATCGTGTGATTACCCAAAAGAGGGAATGAGGCTGATTCGGCTTGGAATAATGCGGTGACGAAGTGGAGAACCTACAAGATCATATAGATCAGAAGTTTCGTAGTTGACGGGTGATACATGTCGTTTTATATTGAGCCTTTGAAGATAGATTTATAGTTGACCGAACTAATTAGAAATCGACCGTTATGTGGAAAATTTAAGTCAAGCTCTGTTCCTTATGCTACCTGAAGGCTTGAAGGATATAACGGGCTCTTCTAACGTTTTGTGACAGAAGGACAAGGTTTTGTTTTCATCACAGGGATAAAGGTTGAACGATACTACGAGGCATTAAAATGAAAACAAGAAGGAATCGTTCCATTCACGATTTGGAGTCCATCAGCGTTCATGTTATTTTAAAATAACTGCCTTTTTATCTCTATAGTGTCAAGTTTATAGCTTTTATTCAATCATATGAGTCCCCAGTATTATCCTTTTCTTATCAAACAATGAAACCTCACCGGCCGCCAAAGAAGTTAATCAAATGTTTCAAAAGATTATGAAGTTTATTAACGCCCCGTACGTCAATATAGAGGCGGACGTTTTGATCCTGAAAAGGCTCACATTTTTTTTTTTGCTTTACTGTTGTACATGCTAATCACAATTATTTCTCCGATCAAATAGAGGAGGCAAGAGGAGATTGTTGCAACGAGAACCTAAGCAAACGAGGAGCCAAATTATATGAAATATTTTCTAAAGAATTTTGCGGACTTTCTAGGCGTTATGATCGAACCTAGAATCCTCTCGTTAACGAAACCAAAAACGAATTTGCCCCATGAAACCTTAAAAAAAAAAATTAAAAAAAAAAAAACAAAAACTGAATACTTCTTTCGCCCGGTACGAAAAAGGTGTGTCAAGATATAAAAAAAAGGGTGTTAGTTACCCCAAATGAAGTGGTATGTTTTAAGCATGAATAGTTGAGCTTTGGTGGGGCGAAGAATTTGCATTCACCCGTAATAAAATTCCCCGTATAGCAATAGCGATCGCGTTGGTATTCATATTGCTTCCGTATGAATGTTATTTGATAGGAAAGGTCGTTTTTTTTTTAGTTTGAGAAAAATTGGACAACAAGAGTTGTGTATGACTGGTACCATGCTTAAATGTGTAAGAAGTAGGAAATGATTAAATAACGACTTAAGGGTCACGATCGACAAGAATCTTATGCGGATAAAAGAGAGAGACTTATCAAGATCGGTTTTGGTATTTGTATAATATAAAGAGGTGTTTCACGATTCTGCACGCGAAGAAGCTAGATATTGCTTTAACGTTTCTTTAAAAATTCACGCTCGAGACGATAAGATTACCAGTCATTTGGAATTATCCGAAAAACTTCCAAAAAATTTATTCTATCTTTCACAATTCTCGTTATATGAAGTTTTTCCGTGTACTTTGAAAGAAATCAAATTTTAAAATGAGTTCAAATAAGACAATGTCGATGAGTCTTTTGACCTGGGATGAAAATTTCAAGAAGAGTATAAATCGAGACTGTATGATGGTCCAAAGTGCTATGGAAGCATGGAAGAATGTCGTATGTGTTAATGAGAAATTCAGAGAAATGCTATACAATAATTTTGTCGCTAGATGCGGCTTGCATCACGAGGTCGTGATCCATTCCAAGTGGGGGAGAGTTGTAACATCCCAAAGTTTTAGGCCAATGAAAATTAACCTTTATTATGGTTTTGTCATTAAAATAGTTTCCTAGTATTTTATTTTTGAATATCGTTTTAATTTAGTTTGAACTTTAGTGGATATCGGGTATTTTAGCCACCAAAAATGTAGATGAGGTGTGGCATCATGAGAAGTTGCCAGCCATTTTTCTTTTCTATTCTAGACTTTTTTTCTCCAAGGAAATCACCCATCTATTCTAATTTCATCTTCCTAATCTTAAATCTTCTCAAGTGTGTGTATTCCATCCATCTTAATCAAAGAATTATTCAAGTAATAATAATAACTTTCAAGTTTTAATCATCTATTTTGGATTTGGGGGAAATTGAGAGTGTGGATTGTGTGTATGGGTTGAAATTTAGAGGAAAAGAAGAAGAAGACATTTGTGATTTTCATCCTAATTCCAATTCTTAATCTTGAAGGTAATAATTTCTTTTAACCTAGTTTGATTTTAATTTAAAGAATTAGGGTTCATGCAACTATTTTTATTTGGAAATTGGGGGTTTTATTTATATTGAGTTAATTGCTATAATACAAGTTAGAGTTCTTTAAATTTAACTAAATTAAGGGTTTCTAGTTGGCTAGCTTGGAAGTTTGGATGAGTGTTAGTAAGAATGAATTGTGATAGATTTAGTTGCTGACCTTGTCACGAGTAAAACACCCCTGTACAAGATTATTCACTAAGCTTTTCTTACTTTTTAGGTGTTTACCCTTTTTATAGGTTGTCCCGGTTGCGGAAACAAACCTAAGTAATATAAAGATTGAATTTAAATTTGTAAAGCTTGAAGCATATCTTAAATGCGGAAAATGGTAACGTTGATAGGACCCGTAGAGACCCCCGTTGAACTATTGGCTCATGATACATTGTTTGTTTTGGTATAATTTTTTGATTATGTCAAATGTGAGAATTAAGAAGTTTTGGTTAATTCTATTGAGTCATTTTGTATTAGAAATGTGTTAGATTGTGATTGAAATGTACTTTTGGAAAGCTTTGGTTAATCCGTAACAGGTTTTGACGACGATTTTACGAATGGGTAATGCCGAAATTTCTAATTTTTGTGTGTTGTCTTTTATAATGAGTTTTGGTAAATGTGTTTGTCGAGACTATTATTTGAGTACATTCTTAGTAAAAAAAAATCTTATAAAATGGCCGAGTCGAGTTTGGTCCTTTCATAACCCGTTGTAAATTAAAATCCCGTCACTGTGTGTGGGTTCCTTACTATACGATATCATATTTTTGAATCGCTATCTTGGCAATGTGGCTTGCTGTGAAAAATTGGTTAATGTGTATCTTTGTTTTAGCACCGGTTAAAAAAGCACGTTCAAGTGTTTATTATTTAGAGTTGTCACCATTGCATCGTGCGAGCATATGACTTGTATAATAATATATAACTTTATTGAAATGTAGTCATTTAACATACGAGAGAAATGGCGGTGATTAAGGTGGAAACGACGGGGGTGATGTAATGCCGGCGGCGGTGATGGCGAGCGGCGGTAGTGGCAGCGGAGGTTGGTGGTGGTGGCGGCGAGTAGTGTAGGTTATTGATGTAGTGTGGTTTAGATATATTGTACATTATGCATTAGCATGTGTACATTGTTGAAAGTTGAATGTTGAAAGTTAAAAACGCAATTCGAGACAAAGTACCCGTGCATTGCGCCGGTGAGATGGTGGGGGTGATACGTCATAGACTATGATAGATAATAGGAGGTGATAGGTTATAGAGTGTGATAGCCAAATGCCTTTGCCATCTGGGCTTCGCCCTCGAATTTAAAAATTCATCGAAAGTACATCGAATGTCATCTCTAATGAAAGAGCATGAAATTTTAAGAGCACCCATATAGTTTTTATAATTTATTGATGTATATTTTTTTAAATAAAAGATTTTGAATGAATTAGAGAAATAAAATGATTTATGGAGGAGAGAGAATAATTAGTGGTTGAGATTTGAGTAGAGAAAAAAAATGAGTGGTTGAGATTTCTTTTAAGGGTATTATATGAATGTTGAAAAGTTAGAAAGTTCAAAATTGGATTTGCTTTATAATATAACGAGAGCAAGTATCCGCGCGTTGCGGCGGTGAAATGGTGGGGTGATACCTAGGTCATTGAGTATGATATGTTATAGGAGTTGATATGTCATAGAGTATGATAGTCAAATGCCTTAGTCAAATGCCTTAGCCGTACGGGCTCCGCCCTCAAATTTTAAGAACACCCATACAATTTTTATAATTTATCGATGTACGGTTTTTGAAATAAAAGATTTTGAATGAATTGGAAGAATAAATGATTTATGGAGGACGGGGAAAAAAGATGACTGGTTGAGATTTGAGGAAAAAGAAAGGGTATTATAGTTATTTTAGATAAATATAGAATAGATAGGAGGGGCATTTTTGGGAAGTACTTAAAATCAATATTGAAAATTTCAAGTTCAATATTGAAAATCTAGGGAAAATCTGCTTTATAATATAGTATAGATATAGACTAGTACAGATAATACAATTATGAATCCATATGAAGTACATAATAAAATATCAACTTTCATAACGGCTTTACAAGTAATGTCTTGTATTCGCCGTGCATAAACATTGGTGAAACATCGAGTATTAAGTAGTTTGAAGTATATATAAATTTATAAGAACTTACAAAATGAAAGTTATACCTAAAATAAATACAAAAATACCTAGTTTTGGCACTTCATGACCACCATGATGGTATATCACCAATGGATCCATGTGTTCTGTGAGATTAGGTGCAGAATTCCTCGCGATATCATGTTCGCCTATACACAAACTCAATTACTTCCATGTTGAAAGACATGTATGTTTGGTTCATAAAATGTAGTAAGAAATGTAACATGTTGAATTGTAATTTTAAATAATAAAGTTTCATAGAAAAGAATAAAAGGAAGGAATGAAACTTCATCAACCTCAAAGAATGAAAATTCCATCAAATGGACGAAGGTTTACATTTTAACGGAATGATATGCCTTTGCAATTTGATGACTAAACATATGGAGAATTGGAGTTGAATTTTAATTTTATCAGAATTTGTGAATCAAACAGGGACCTAAGAAAATATACATGTCAATTGTGTCAATGTTAATGTCAATGTAATTGAGAGTGACTTTCATCTATAATCAATAATCTATAATTTTATATAATTATTATACTGTACATCCTTGTTAAAATGTTAGACAAAAAAGAGATGTGAAATGATCATTGTACCATTTATGAATAAATTTACACCATCAAGGTATCAATCCATTATCTTTCAAAATATCTCCACTAACCCTTTTAGATCAATCATCTTTACATCAATTATTACCAGCATTCGCCGCCATCACCATCGGTCGCCGCCAATAGTCTCCACTATCACTGTCTACGACACCGCCAGATTATTGTTGCAGCCATTACCACCGTGTTATGTGAATATTATGCTAGTATTTTTAATTTGTCGCACCCTATTTGATGTACATGGAGTATTTAGATGTTCCATGGCTATTTCAAAATTTTCTCGAGCCTTTTCTAGTAATTTATAGCTGGATTTTAATCTAAAATTTCTAATAAAATTTATAAACTAGGAGGTTCGAAAGAAACCCATGTTTTTTTGTTAAAGTGATTTACCGATAGAAAATACTAACTTGACACAAAAATTACATACTTCAACGTCCGTTAGAAGAATGGACCTGATTTGCAACAGCTTTTTGTAACTCATTAACACCCGTTAAAAAAAAAGGACCTAACTCCCTATTAGAAAAAAGGATTTGATTTGCAGCCGCTATTGTTACTCCCGTTAAACATAAATAGAATTTAACGATTATTAAAGCTCGTTAGAGTTTTTGTTAATATATTTAATGATGTTAGGACTTTTATTGCAAAATATTATAAGATAGGGACTATTTTCGCAACACAAATAGAATTTAATGACTCTTAGAGCTTGTTAGAATTTTTTTTATATTATTTTTAACGATGTTAGGACTATTATTGCAAGATATTAAACGACAAGGACTATTTTTGCTAAAAACGAGTCATGCACGGAAATTCACGCACTTTATTTATATGTACTAGTTCTGTTCCCGGACATTTCCCTGGGAAACATAACGTATTTTTTTTCAAAAACCTTATACAGACGGGATATACATTCGTTTGTTTCTAAATTAAACGTAGTAATCATTTACATGATCATACCTATTAATAGTTGAAGGGAAAAAACAAATGTTAATAATGTATCAACTATATAAAATTAATTCAAAAAAACATACGACAAAACGGGGATAAAAAATGAAATCGCACTATTACCATACTATGTATATGTGTAATACTAAAAGAAATGAAAAGTACCAAATAAATCATTGTAAAAAATAAAAGACAAATGAACGCGGGTACCATATTAACTTCTACAATAAATTGCAAAAAAGCCAAAATCAACAGTAAGAACGACAGTTTTAGTTTAAAGTGAAAAGCACAATAAAAACGTAAAACAAAAAAACAAACTCACGCTTTTTTGGTAAGTTTCGACAGATAGACAATACTAATTTGACATAGATGCTACATACTCCAACGCTTGTTAGAAATATCGACCTGATTTGCAGCAACTTTTGTAACTCAATTTAGACTCTAAAATAGCATTTACCAATCGTTAACACCCATTTCAGAAAAGGACCTAACTCCCTGTTAGAGAAAATGACCTGATTTGGATCCGTTATTGTTACACCCGTTAAACACACAAACAAAAGTTGACAACCGTTACTTTTTGACGAAAAGAACTATCATTGTAAGAGATTAAACGACAAGGACTACTTTTGCCAAACACAGTGGCGACACGAAAACCCATGCATGAGTTATATATATATATACGAGCATGGTACCCGCGCAATGCGACGGCGATGACATTAGTTGCGATGTGGTGGCGTCGGCGTTAAGTGGTGTTGGTAATTGATACAAAGATATTTGATTTTTAGGGATAGTGAATATCTTTTAAAAGATTATGGAATAGTTGTGTAAGTTAATAAATTATGGGTAAAAAGGTAATTTTGCATGTCTCAAAATTGTAAACTTTTCAACATAAAGGTATAATTTTTATATAGAATTATAGATATAGATATAGATCATTCAAGATCGTTTCATATCCAATCTAATCAAGATCGTTTCATTTCTTCAACCAAATTCAATTCAACTCTTAATTCAAATCAAGTTCAAATGGCTTCTCGTGAAGCATTGGCATTGGGTTCCGATACAAGACCTCCAGTTCTCTACAGTGGTTCTTATGGACTATGGAAGAAAAGATTCATGGACTATGTGGAATGTCAACCAAATGGTCACCTTCTTAAAGATTCCATCCTTAATGGACTTGCAGTTTATCGCCATCCCACTACCGGTGCAATACTCACTCTTGATCTTTTAAATGCTGAACAAAAAGATCGAACAGTTGCAAATAACAGAGCTAGATCATGCTTATATAAAGCACTACCAGATGAAATCTATGGTTCTGTTGATTCTTATGATACAGACAAGGAGATATGGGATGAGATGGCAAAACAAATGGAAGGATCGAATGTGACTTCAACAATAAGATTGACAAATGTGTTAACTGAGTTTGACAACTTCAGCAAATTGCCAAATGAATCTCTAGAGGCTGTCTACTGTAGGTTCTGCAATGTCATAAATGAACTTAGGAAGAACAATGTCAAGAAATCAGAGATTGAGTTAAACATCAAATTCATCAAAGCTCTTGGTCCAGAATGGGAAGATTTTGGAACACAGATTAAGCAACATCAAAATCTGACCAAGTTCACCATCCATAATCTTCATGAATCTTTCAAACTCAATGAACATCAAGTTCTAAACAAAGCTTCATCAAACAAAATGCCAGAAGTTGTATCTTCTGATCCTTTGGCATTGATTGTTGAAAAGAAGGTTTCTGAAGCTCTTAAAAGGCAAATGGTAGTTGTTTCTTCATCTGATGAGGAGGGAGATGATATGATGGCTACAAGAGATGGTGTCTCAGATGAACTATATCAAGCTCTTGCCGCGGTAACTAAGCATTTCTAAAGAAAGTATTACAAAGCGAGGCCAACCAACAACAATCTCGGTACTTCATCAACAAGTGCATTTTCAAAGAAGGAACACTATCATCACAAAAACTTTGACCAAGGTGAATCTAGTGGATCAAAGCATAAGGACAAGAAGGAAGGAAGTGAGAAACAAATTGTGGAGAAGGGTAATTCATTTGACAAAAAAGTGTTATAACTGTGGAGTTCCTGGTCATTTTGCTGTGGATTGCAAGCTACCTCGCAAGAAGAATTATGAATACTATAAGCAGAAGATGCTTTTGGCCAAGCAAGTGGAAGCCGGACAAGCCTTAATTGCTGAGGATGATAAGTGGCTATTGCTTTCTGATGATGAAAATGAAGATCTGTCTGCAAATGTGTGTTTCATGGCGAGGTTGAGCAAGGACAAAGTGTTGAAAGCTGAAAGCATTGATGAGGAATATCCCGATGATGAGGTAAATCTCGACTCTACTTTTTCATTAATTAAGGATAAAGAGTCTTGTAGAATTGCCTTATCAAACTTGACAAAACTTTTCAATTCTCTAGCCAACAAAAACAAAAAATTGAAAAATAGCATTTCATTTTCTAAAAGTGAGTATACAAAACTTCTTGAAGAACATTCAAAAGTACTTTTTGAATATGATGCTATGAAACAAGATTTTTAACATTATAAAGAAAAAATGTTGGTTAAAGAATGTGAGATGAATGCCTCTCCTGATTTTAAGTTATTAGAAAAGTGTCATAATCTTGAAAAGACCATTCTTGATCTTGAAAAAGCCAATCAAGATCTTGAAATTCAAAAGACCAATGAATGGCTTCAGGCAAATGCTAGACAAATGGATGTTGATATTCTGAATAAAAAGCTCCAAGAAGCTAAACCAAAAACTGTTGAACTTGAAAGAAAAGTTTCTGACTTAAATCACAATTGCTTTTTAAAAGGCATTGAGATCGAAAATCTTGAAAAATAAGTTGAGGAACTTAAAAAGAATATACCTTTCTATCAAGAAAAGTTGTATAAAGTTGAACAAAATCCTCTCTTGGACTTCACTGCCTATTTCAATAAGTCAAAAATTGATAGGTCAGAACTTTTTCTCGGGTTGGGATTTGAGAATATCACTCCATTTCAAAAAGCCAAAGAAAAAATTGAACCTTTGTATGATGAAAAATTTCTGAGACTTGGTATGGTACAACAATTCATTCGTCCAATGGATGACGAATTTGAGACTGATGAAGTTGAGAAAATTCAAAACAATAAATTTTTGGTTAATTATAATGCTCTAAATACTTCTTACGAAACAAAAGAATGATCAATTTTTGAATTAGAAGAATTTGCATCTAATTTTCAAAACCAAGAATCTGTTAGGTCTCCACCTAAACCAACTAAATTGTATGTTCCATCCATATTTTTGGAAAAACAAATAGAAGGTTTACAATAAAAGGTGGATTCTCAACAAAAACTCATTAATGACCTAAAGTCTCAAAGTCCGAATTCATAGGATGAATTAGTTGTTGTTGATATCAAGAAAGTTTGTGTGAATGTTTCTACTCAAACTGACCTAAATTCCTTAGTAGACCATTCCACTCAGACTACCAGTGATTCATCTACAAATTCATCCACCCAAACCTTGACTGATTGTCTTGCATGTACTTGTCAAACTACTGCTACTTCAATAGCTGAAAATTATGTGCAATCTGATTTATCTGATGAAGATCTTGCGCATAGTTTAGTTTTGATATGGTACTTTTATAAGTTTTTCACATGCAATAGTGTTGATGAGCTAGTTGTTCACCCTAAGCTTAGTGCTAGTATAGGTGTTGAAATGTCTACTCAATTCTCCTGTGAAACCAAAGATGTGTCAGTCCAAGTTGACCTAATTTCTGAGACTACCAGTGATGTGAAGTTGGACAACAAGATTCCTGATTTTTCTAAATTTTCAAAAGAATTCACCAAAGATGATTTTGACAAATTCATGGAGGGAGAATATGTTTTTGACTCAGAAACTGAGAAAAAGATTGAATCTATCAAAACCAAAGTAGAAACAAAAGAGGAATCTCAAAAATCAAAGTCCAAAGCCCCAACTTCATATTATTTTAACGAACGAGTTAAACCCAAACTCGTCAAGACTAAACAAAAGAGTCCTACCTCTCCTACCCTGTCAAACATGTCAAGAAGAAACAAGTTGAGACCTTACCAAGACCAAAGTATCAAAAAGTGAAACTTCCAAAAGACAATCCCAATGTTTCTTCGTCTAACTCTCAATCTAGTTCTTTACCTAAGGTGTCTAAGTCTAGCTCAGTGTTGCTAAATAAGGACACATCGAATGGTTCAACTAGATATAGGGATAGATATAGATGGTTTTCTCATGATAAACCTAAGAAGCAAGAAGTTTCCTCACCCCCAAAAGAGACCAAAAAGATGGAAGTGTTTAAAACCCCTCGTTCTAATCTTCTTAGTTTTAATTCAACAGGTGGAAAGACCAAATGGGTTCCTAAGTCATTAGAACCTAAGATCACTAGTAAGCATGTTGAGGAAAAGAAGAAGAGGAGGAGGAGAAAGAATGTTGGGAATAGAAAAAAGAAAGTTTCTGTTGGTTTAAACAATTCATCTTTGGAAAATAATGTTAATAATTCCAAGGCTATGCTTTGTGGGTCTGCAAACAATGTTAATTCTCGTGCTTGTTTGAATGATGTTAGACATGTTACTTTTGATTCGAATGTGAATGTGCGTACCTTTTATACAAATGTGATTATTGATGTTGTGCTTGTTAATGCTCATATTGATTCTAAAGCATGTTTATATGCATTTCCTATGTTATACCCCATGCCTGTGTTAACTAACCATAAATGACCCGTCTTTAAGTGGGTACCTAAAGTCGGTTAAAATTTTTGATTGCAGGAAATAACCATCTGTGTTTGGATACTCGATTCCGGGTGTTCGAAACACATGATTGGCAATAAAGCATTGCTCAAGAACTTTGTTAAACGATTCATGAGAACTGTTCGTTTTGGAAACAACAACTTCGCTCCTATTCTAGGTTATGGAGATATTGAACGTAACGGAATTGTCATCAAGAAAGTTTATTATGTTGAAGGTCTAAGTCATAACTTGTTCAGCGTTGGACAATTCTGTGACAACAACCTTCAAGTTCTTTTTCGACAATCCCTGTGCAAAGTCCAAACTCTAGATGGAGTTGATATCCTCTGCGGAGATCGTGGTGATAATCTTTTTACCATTAATCTCGATGTTAAGCAACCAACTGATAACACCTGTCTCGTTTCAAAGGCTACTTCGAAGAATTCTTGGTTATGGCATAGAAGGCTTTCTCACTTGAATTTTCAAACCATCAATGCTTTGGTCAACAAGCAGCTTGTTGAAGGCTTGCCTGACTACAAGTATGAAAGTGAGCATGTTTGTCCTTCTTGTGCAGTTGGGAAGATCAAAAGAAAATTCCACACACTTTGGCACCTCTTCATTTGCTTCACATGGATCTTTGTGGGCCTATGAAAGTACAAAGCCGAAATAGGAAGAGTAATATCTTGGTTATCGTTGATGATTTTTCAAGATATACTTGGGTCAAGTTCCATGCATCCAAAGATGAAACAACTCAAATTTTGATCGATTTCATCACTTCCACTCAAGTAAATCTTCAACTTCCAGTCCGTTACATCCGATCAGATAACGGTACTGAGTTCAAGAATGCCGTTTTCAATTAATTTTGCAAATCAAAAGGCATTACTCACCAATTCTTTGCTGCCCGTACCCCACAACAGAACGGTGTCGTTGAAAGGAGAAACCGAATGCTGGTGGAAGCAACAAGGACAATGCTTGCTTATTCCAAATTACCTTCGAATATGTGGGCTGAAGCTGTTGACACTGCTTGTCATACTCAGAATCGGTCTATCATTAATCAGCGTCATGAGAAGACTCCTTATGAGGTTATTAACAAACGCAAACCCAACATCAACTATTTTCACATTTTTGGGTGTGTTTGTTACACTTTGAATGATCGAGAAAGTGTTGGAAAGTTTGAGAAGAAAGGTGATGAAGGTTACTTTGTTGGTTATTCTAAGACATCAATTGCCTATCGTATCTTCAATCGCCGAACAAACACAATTCAAGAAACAATGAATGTTTGGTTTGATGAAATGTCTGGCATGATTTTTGAACAAGAAAGTTTGATACCAACAATAAGTGATCCAAGTACTTCAAGTGCTCCTACAAGGACGTCTACCTTAGCTTCTAATTTCAAGAAGTATCTGACTCCAACAAGTGAAGAATTAGATATTCTTTTCGAAGAGTTCTACAATTCAAAACCGATTCATGAAAGGGAACCTCAAGTCATCAATGAACATATTCCAATCAATGAACCAATTCAGACCAATGATTTAGTTCCTGACAACAATCATGAACCATCATTAAGTTCTTCAGAGCAAGAAGAATCACCTTCAATTGATATTTATTCTCAAAAGAATGTTCAAGAACAACCTTCTCAGATAACTCAGACAACAAACCCATCAAATACTCCAAATGTGTATGTGCCACTGGACTTTGATCATCCAGATTTTGAGGAAAGAGTTCTTCCAAGTTATGATTCCATCTCTCAACAAAACTCCAGTTTTAATGATGATGATGTTGACATTCATCAACAAGATCTTCTTCCTCATGACAACAAATGGGCACGTATGCGGAAAGATCATCCTACAGAGCAGATAATTGGAGATCCACAAGCTGGAGTAACTACTCGTACTTCAGTCAATGAGTGTCTTGTTGCGCTTTCTCTTAGCAATATCGAACCCAAAACAGTCTCTGAAGCTCTTAGTGATCCAGAGTGGGTCAAGGCGATGCAAGATGAAATCGCACAGTTTGAAAGACTGAAGGTATGGAGATTAGTTCCAAATCCGAGGAAAAAAGAACCAATTGGTACCAAGTGGATTTTCAAGAACAAGAAGGATGAAAATGGAGTCGTAGTAAGGAACAAAGCTCGACTAGTTGCGAAGGGTTATTGCCAACAACCTGGTGTTGACTTCGACGAAACTTTTGCTCCAGTTGCAAGAATGGAGGTCATTCGCATATTCTTAGCCTATGCCGCATTCAGAAACTTCACTGTGTTTCAAATGGATGTGAAGACTGTGTTCTTGAATGGTGATCTCAAAGAATAAGTTTACGTGGAGCAACCAGAAGGTTTTGTTGATCCTCAGAGGCCGAACCATGTCTACAGGTTAGACAAGGCTCTTTACGGTCTGAAGCAAGCACCCCGAGCATGGTATGGTTCCTTGACTACTTTCTTACTCAAAGGTGGCCTTACCAAAGGCACGATAGACCCTACCTTGTTTATTCGCAAGCAAGGTAAGCATGTTTTACTTGTCCAAATATATGTTGATGACATTATCTTTGGGTCGACTGGTCAAACTTTTTACCAAAACTTTTCATCTCTAATGGTCAATCATTTTGAAATGAGCATGATTGGGGAAATGAACTACTTTTTGGGTCTTCAAATCAAACAATTACCAAATAGTATTTTTATATCACAAGGTAAGTACATTAAAGATATGTTGAAAAAGTTTGACATAACTTCCTGTTCTTCAATTTCTACCCCAATGGCTGCTCGAACAAACATTAATACTGATAAAAATGGGAAACCATTTGACCAAAAGAAATATAGAAGCATGATTGGTTCGTTGTTGTATCTTACAGCATCTCGCCCAAATATAATGTTTGCAACATGTATGTGTGCTAGGTATCAAGCTGCTCCAACTGATTTACATTACCAAGCTGTGAAACGAATTTTTTGTTATCTGAAGGGTACACCCAATCTAGGTCTCTGGTATCCAAGGGATACTGGATTCAATTTAACTGCCTATTCAGATGCAGATCATGCAGGTTGTAAGCTTCATCGCAAGAGCACATCTGGTACTTTACAATTCTTAGGTGATAAAATTGTGAGTTGGTCATCCAAGAAGCAAAATTGTGTGTCACTATCAACGGCTGAAGCTGAATATGTGGCTGCGGCTAGTTGTTGTGCTCAGGTCTTATGGATGAAGACACAACTTACTGATTGTGGTCTGAAATATGATCGTGTCCCTATCTATTGTGATTCTCAAAGTGCCATTGCAATTGCAATCAACTCAGTAAACCACTCTCGCTCAAAGCATATTGATGTTAGATATCATTTTCTCAAGGATCATATTGAGAAAGGTGACATCGAGCTCTACTTCGTGGGAACTGATTATCAACTTGCTGATTTGTTCACAAAACTACTGGATGAGAAGAGAAGAGGTTTAACTTGCTAATCTCTAAACTTGGTATACTAAATCTTGATCCTTAAATCACTTTACCCTTGAAGGAATTCTTGACACATTTTCGAAAATTAAAAAAAAATTGAAAAGATAAAATCAAATACAAAAGTATAAATTTTCAAAAGGAACAAAAAGATTTTTTTAATAAAATAAAATAAAAAAAATGGCTTGCACATACTATGTATGCAACCCATTATTCATTGTGCTATTTATTTCAAAATGACTTATGCATACTCAGTGCATAACCCGTTCTTAATTGAAATTATTTATATTTCAAAGTTGGTATAAATTCATGTTCTTATACAATAGATTGATATAAGATAATGAGGAATTGAACGCCTTTGTGTACTTTCAAGTGGTCTTATATGAATAT
Source organism: Erigeron canadensis (assembly GCF_010389155.1). NCBI lineage: Eukaryota > Viridiplantae > Streptophyta > Magnoliopsida > Asterales > Asteraceae > Erigeron > Erigeron canadensis. Next base: position 19,980,759 of record NC_057768.1, read on the forward strand.
ATATGTGTAATAGCAATTTTGACAGTTTGTTGAGCAAAGGTGTGACTTGAAATGAAACAAATCATGAAATTTTTCGGACAATAAATTCTCAAACTCTCAATTGTTGATATGAGAAGCGAAGGATCAAACGCCTTTGTGTACTCCCAAGCTGTCTCATCTTGAACAATTCATTGAGTTAACATGAGTAAAATCATTATGGTTTTTGTGAAATCCATTTTTGCTCCGCCTTTCCAACATCTTGATATATCTTTGCATAGATTAAGGGGGAGTTTGTGATTTCAAACCTCTTTCAAACTTCAAATGTGTTTTTAAAACAATTTTTTTTTTCACATTTGATGATTTTCCAATGATTTTTATCCAATGGGAGTTTGGTGATTAGTTTGCACATGAGCGATTAGGTTTTCTCAAAATTCACTCCATGAACTTCATCATCACCGATGAGTTCTAACCCCGGAGTATTCACTTCTTTCATTAGATAGTGAGGGTATTTAGAGTGATGATGATTTCGTGCAAATAGGATGGAGGGAGTTAAGTCGAAAAGTGAGAGGTTATGGTGATATGTTGTGAGAAAAGGGTTAAAAGAAATGATACCCTTCCCTAAAATTCTCAAATCGCCGAGTTAAACATGTTTCTATCGGATGTCATTTGTTAATATCTCGATATTGAAGAAGTCTTCATGGACCCAGTGAAGCGATGCACATCTTTATCTAACCACTCAAGTGTTTATTAACAAATGCTTGTTTTATTTCTCACAGAGATTTTCTTATTTCTATTGACTCTTCATTTGGAAGATGTTGATATTGAAAAAGGGTGACACTCTGCTCCAGTTCCCGACTTCATTTGATCACATTGTGTCTAGAGCTATATTGTTTGATCAGTCCTTTGATCATTATTCATTCTTTAGGACACAATCGAGTCATATCTTTGTGATATAATTGCTTATCTTTGTGATATAGCCGGAACATTTGTAGTGATATCTTAATTGATATTTCACGATGATCAAATGGAAATCCAACCATTGTTAACGTCTTTGTCAACTTTGAACGTAGGTCTCATAATTACATTAGTGTGATTATAGAGTTAACAAGAAGTCTATTGTGACCTTGTTTTTTTCTTAAAAAGTCTTTAAGGATAGTAGAACATGGTTATCGAATGCTTCGGTGACACTGACCATGGTATACATTCTTTGAAGCAATCTTGAGGTTGAAAAGCCAAAAGACTGAACTATGTTAGAGTTTGCTTTGTGCATTTCTCAATGATACATAGGAAATCCGATAAACGGTATTCATTTCTTTTGGTCATTTCGTTAATCCTTTCGATTTTTGCAAATGTTAACGGATTATTATTATCCGGTTTTATTTCTCTTCACCCCAACACAGAAAACACCAACACCATGCTAAAACGTTTGTATCAACAACTTCAATCTTATATTTTAGTCACCCATAGGATTATTTGGGTTGGCTTAATGGTCTAGGTTGTAGTTTTGATGGTTGATAATTCTTCGTGTGCATAATAACTAACTTTTGGTCATATTATTTCTTTTGACATTTAATCAATCAATGTGTGCATAATGACATCGGTTCCCAACTTTGTCATTATGAGGGGGAGAAAATATTATGATTGATTAGGGGAAGAAATTAGAATGATTGATGAGGACAACAAGGAGAAAAATTTGTGTTTGGTTGTTTTAAAAGTATTAAGGGGAGAAAAGAAAAACACCTCATCATTGATAAAAATTGCAACAAATCATGCTTTGGATCGTTAACGTATAGTTATTTTGAAAGGGTTCCAAATTCAACTTGAAGTTCTTTCATCTCGAAAGTAGATCATTTGTTCTTTCAATTTCTAATATTTCAGTCAATTGATCTCAAATTTTCACTAGATCTTAGTTGAAATGAGATCTTGACTTGAAAAAGAAAATCCTAATTGAGTTCAGAAATAAAAATGAGATCAGAGATGCTCCAATCAAAGACTATGATTTCTCATGAATTGAGGGGGAGCATGATTACTTTCATTGACTTTTCAAAATCTCATTCAAATGGATACTCTCCAAAGTGTTCAAAATGATGTGACTAAGATCAAAGCTTCAATAGTCAAAAGATTGAAGATTCAAGTTAAAGAAGTAAAGCTTCAAAAGAGTCTTCATCAACATATGTCATTCAAGATCCTCAAGTGGGAGAGTACATATTTCTGACAAATTCATTCCAGGACATCAAAATTCAAGAAAGCATAAAGACTTGTTCAAATTCATTGTTCTCCTTGTAGAATCAAGAAGCTGAATTTCATTCAAGAATCGAAGATTGAAGAATCCAAGACAAGTTTATACCTTCCGCATTTCAAAAGACAACTATGATTCATGATTCAACAATCCTCTAAGATTCAAGACACACACACTCATCATTCTCTGTTCAAAAAGAACATTGAGAATCAATAAATGATTTAACTTCAAGAAGTCTAAGACCAAGACTGAATCAAGTTCTCCAAAGACAATGAGAAAGCTTTGAAGACTTGTTTCAACACAACAATTGTCTTCACCACCGGGCTCATCAAATTCATTCCTACAAGACAAAATAACACGTACTTCATTCCTTACAATATATCACTAAGGGGGAGAATGTTAGAAATCCAAAATAGTGATAAATTGTAATTTAAGTTATAGGACTTACTTGTTGTTAAATCATAGGCTTATGATTACTAAGGTTGAGGGGCTAATTGTGATAATTAGCATAATTGTTTAGATTAGCCTATAAATACCCCTCATCACCTTAGGAATCATAACGCTACACACATCCTTGATTCATTTTTCACACACTTAATACCATTTCACCTCTAATTCTCTCTCAATACACACACAAACACCAAGAACACACACACTAACCAAACACCTTGATTCCGCAATTGTTAATGTGAATTCGGTGATATAAATCGTGTTATTACAAAATCATTAGTCTAATTTCTCTCAAAAGCTTTAATCTTCCATCACATTCTAAATCCTTCCAAATCAAAAGCAAATTTTCTTGTCAATCCCTTCAATCAATCTTCCAAGTGATTTAACAATAACAATAATAATCATTAATCTTCAAGAAGCAAAAATTGAAAAGTTAGAGTTGTGTTTTTGGATGATGGTGGCTGAATTTAAGAGAGAGAAAGGGAAAAAAGGGAAATTTTAATTCAAATCCAAATTATTGAATTCTTGAGGTATAGATTTTCTTAACCTGGCTCTGATACCAAAAATGTAAGAACCAAACTCATTAAACTAAAAACCAAATTTTTTTTTATTTTGTACTGGCCGTAAATTTACGGTCATGGACCATAAATTTACGGCCAGTACAAAAAAAAAATTGGTTTTTAGTTTAATGAGTTTGGTTCTTACATTGTCCCATGATAAGTAGAAAACAATTAGGATTGTTTTCATATTCTTTGATAACAATTAGGACTCTCGATTTGAGTGACAATTTTAATTTTAAAAAATTAAATATAAATACCTTTTGTAATTTAAAAAAAAAAATTAAAAATCCTTTCAAGTTGGAGTGGCTAAAAATAAATATGAATTAGTATTTAGGGCTAAAAAGTGTAAATTATTGATGGAAAACAAATTAATGAGATTTTTTTTTACAAATCAATATAAATACTAATACAATAATATATTTGGATAATGATTATTATGATTTTTAGTTTATAGTTGATCTAAATGATGACATAAGCGATAGTCAATTTGATGAAATTAAGCGATTTGATATTAAATATAAATACTTTTTGTAACTTTTTTAAAAAATTTTAAAAAATCCTTTCAAGTTGGGGTGGCTAAAAATAAATATAAATTAAGTATTCAAGACTAAATAGTGTAAATTATTGATGGAAAACAAAAAGTGTAAATTAATGAGACTTTTTCTACGAATCAATATAAATACTAATATAATAATATATTTGGATAATGATTATTAGGATTTTTTAATTTATAGTTATCTAAATGATGACATAAGCGATAGTCAATTTGATGAAATTAAACGATTTGATTGGTTAATAAGTCATCAGTTCAATTGTCTTATAGTATATATTTAGATGATAATAATAATTAGTGGGTTTGACTCGACGTTATGGAATTTCGATTGTTGTGTTGATACAATTTGGTTATGCTAGTGTAATTGCATTTAACCTACAAGACTACAAGAGTCTAATTAAATATAATTCCATCAAATGCATGAAAAATTTACCGCATCGAATACATATATTCAAGAAAGACCAAAAACAAAAAATAAAAAATTTGAATAAAAACCACAAACGCTTTTTGCAATATCAAACACATACAATTAGTTTTTGTGCAAGAAAACCAAAAAATGAAAAAAAAAAAAAGAAAATGTTAAATAAACAATATATTAGATAAGAACATAAAAGTAAAAAACCCTGTGGAAGGGTCATCGTCCAAAACTAAGAAAAACCGAAAAGAAAAAAAACACACAAACATGATATAATATAACAAAATCCGATTAGTGATACGAGATGTAATATTGATCAATAGAATAGTGTCGCATATACGGAGGCAATGTTCATTTCCTCTATTCTTAATGACGAGGGAAAGTGTCCGCACATTGCGGCAGTGAAATGGTAGGGGTGATAGGTCATAGGAGGTGATATGTCATAGAGTGAGATAGCCAAATGCTTAGTCCGTACAGGCTCCGTCCTCGCATTTAAAAATTCTTCGAAAGTATATCGAATGACATCTCTAATGAAAGATCATGAAATTTTAAGAACACCCATACAATTTTTATAATTTATCGATATACGGAGAGAGAAAAAAAATGAGTGGTTAAGATTTGAGAAGGGAGAAGATAATGAGTGGTTGAGATTTAAGGGTATTATAAGTATACTGTATTAGCTAAGGATATTTAAATTAGCGAATAAAAAAGAGGGGTATTTTAGGTACTTCAAATCATGAATTGAGATTTTCAAAAAGAGCAAAATGCTTTATAAGATAGTATAGATATAGATATAATATAGATATTGTAATAATTAATTATTAACTATATACTAAGAGGGTACCCAATGGGTTCGTTCCCGGGCTCGTCTAGTGTAGAGGGACGAGCCCACACCATTAGGTGAGACTCGTTTCTGGTTCGTCCGATGGTTTCGTTCCTGGAGGGACGAGAAGGAGCGAGTGTTTTTTTTTCTTTTTCTTTTTCTTTTTCTTTCCCATACATATATATATATATATATATGTGTGTGTGTGTGTGTGTGTGCGCGCGCGCGTGTGTATGAGTGTGTGTGTGTGTGTGTGTATGTGTGAAAAGGGAATATAAGGTTGTCCGACACCTAAGCTTAGCCGTAGAACCCCTCACATACTAATATTTTATTATTTATTGTTTAATGAATAAATGTCTGGGCCCCCATGATTTTTATGGTTTAAAAAATAAATATGTGGGTGTCCGACATCTAAGCTTAGGTACCTTACAGCCTTATATTCCCATCCCATATATATATATATAGGAAAAAGGGAATATAAGGCTTTTCGACACCTAAGCTTAAGTGTGGAATCCCTCACATACTAATATTTTATTATTTCTTGTTATAAATGCATGGGCCCCATGATTTCTATGGATTAAAAAACAATATGTGAGTGTTCACACCTAAGCTTAGATATCCGACAGCCTTATATTCCCATCCCACACACACACACACATATATATATAAATACATATATGAGTGTGTTCTGTAAAAAAAAAAAAAAAAGAATAACGGGCATTTTTTCCGACGGCCGTCAAGAAAAAGAAAACGGCTCTAGATAGACTGAAATAAATCATATTAGGAATTTTTGTTTTCTTCCAACTTTTGTCTTTTTCCAATTTTTACCCTTAACTTTAATGTTTACTTATGATTAACCCTAAAATAAATAAATTTTTGTTTCTTCTAAATAATATACTTTCTATTATTATTATTATTATTATTATTATTATTATTATTATTATATTATTATTATTATTATTATTATTATTATTATTATTATTATTATTATTATTATTATTATTATTATTTTAAAGGGTTAAATTAAATAGTTGGTGGGTCCAAGACTAGTCCTTGAGGGATGAGTGCATTGGGTATGTTTTGGGGAGATTAGTCATTGGAGTGTTTTTTGTTGATGTAGCGCCGATAGGGACTAGTCTTTGAGGGATGGGTCATTACCATTGGGTAGCCTCTAAAGACTTGCTTTTACAAGCAATGTTGCATATGGTACAACACAATGACACATCATCTAATATCATTTTCTAATTTTGCTCTCTATAGTTTTTACTTTTAAATTTTTGACATTTAACCAACTTTTCATTTAAATTTTAATTACATCAAACTTTTAAGTTTTAATGTTTCAAGCACAAAGCTCTCATATATATAAGGTTTAATCCATAGTGCTTTTAATTTTTTCCGTTTATTTCCTTTTTTTTCTCACCCTGAACTTTATAAAGTATATTATTTTTATCCTCGCCTTTGTTTTAACATTTAATTTTGTATATGTAATTTTCATAATTCTTACATTCATATAACGTGATTTTTCTCGTATGTAACTTCTTTATGTATGATAACAACCAAAAAGTAATGTTTATTGGTGACTTTATAATATCTATATCTAAACCTTTTTCGCCTAAAAACCTATTCCACGGCAACTCGTGGATAAAATGACTAATATGATACTAGATTTGATATTGCAAGATGGCAATGAAAAGACATTAAAAGTGAAAAGTATAAATTGTCGAAACAAATTAAAAATGAACGTCTTAAAATTTATATCAACCATTCGCCCTATGACCACCTATCACTTTTTAATCTGTAGTCATTTAAACGTTTTGGTAACTTACAGGTTAAACCCGGGTAATTTGTATCTCTATGCTAATTTGTCAACAAAGTTGCTTTCATTGATATGGTGGACACAACATGATACAGGTTAGGAATGGTGAGATAGAAGCATCATGGGGTCAAAGGTGTTAAGGTAATTGTAACTAAAGGTGATACCAATGCTTCAATGATTCACAATGTTACTAGCCAACATCTTTGGCATCGCAAATGGTTCAAAGATTGTAGCCTTATATAACTTTGATATAGTTTTGATATACTTATGTAAAGTTTATATAGTGTAGGGGTAGAAAATGTAAATAATGATTTAGTCAGTTAACCGACTTTCATTTCCAGTATTTAATGTTCTTCTAGTATTTCCTTTTCAGTTAAGTTGTTATGAATATCAATAAAGGTTCCAATAATTCTCTCCAATATTCTCTGCTATGATCGTTCAATTATGTTCAAGATTTAGTTGTTAATATGGTATCAGAGACATAATCACGCATTGTGATTGCTCAGGTCATCTTCTCCGAGCAACTGTTTGCCGGAATTTCTGCAAATTCAATCGGAATTTTTTGAATTATGTTTTCCCGCTTCTCCAAGAAAACCCTAATTTCTTGGATTTCTTGATTTTCTTGAATCAAATCTATCAATTTCCATTGATAACAATACTGTTATTAACCTCTATTTCATCTATTTGAATCTGTAATCAAAATCCCCAAATCTCCTGCAAACCCTAATTTTTCCAATAATTCTTCCAATTCAGTTAAAATTCATGGCTCCAACAACATCAACCAATACAACAACTGTAACAACCGTCTTAGAAATGTTCTTATTAAGTTCTTAAAAACGTACATTTGCCATTAGAACGGCCAGACAGTTCACTTTATCTAAGTTCTTGACGTGCTTTAGATCTCAATTATGTGCTTATATGAAGGTCAATTTAATCTTAAATCTTGATTGATATGACGAGTTCATAATTATGTACAATGAAATATTAAAGTTTGGTTCATAAACGTTCATGTTCATTAAAGTTATAGTTCAAAATGTTCGCAAATGGGCCTTGCATTTATTGGGTTCATTAAATATGGGAAATGTATATATTGAAAAGATGAGAACCTTATAGAGAGAAAACTATCAATATTCATCTTCTTCTTCTCTCTTCTCTCTCACTCTAAAACACATAGTGCAGCCACATTTTCACACACTAAATTCAATCTTTGATTTTGAGTTGTTAAACCATAATCATTTGTACTTTTAGCATCCTTGTGATAATCAAATGTGTTTCTGGAATCAAATCTCAGGTAACAACAACAAATTATGAGTTTTTTTGATCAAATTAAAAATGAACTTTTCCAACTTTATGTTCTTAATGATTTGGTCCAATTTTGATATGAAATCGTGTTAAAGATTAATGGGATTGTGTCTAAATGTGTTTAATAGCATATATGTGAACAATTTGGGTCATAACATGCTTTAATCTACAAAAGCCATTTGTGAAAGTTAAGGAAAATGTGTTCTTGATGTGCCACACCTTATTTATGTTATAGATGATCTTGAAATCATTAAAAGTGTTAATGGTTAGTGTTTATGTGCATATATGTACAAGTTCTATGTTCTAACTTGTCCCGGATTCGATTTAGATCTTTTTGCAATGTCCTTGTTCATGTTTCAGCCGTGTTTGGCACTTGGAACGATCTTGGTGGAACGATCTTGAGCCCAAGATCGTCCTGGCCAGCCTTGGTTCGTAGTTCATTGTTTGATCGATCTTGTGTGGTGTTGTGGTGTCGTTGGTACGTTCAATGGGTAACCGATCCTTTGGATTGGTTTTGCTCAAACAACTTGTTCTTGAAATGACCTTAAGACTTGTTCATGTTCATTGGATCCTTGAAATGATTCTGACCTATGTCCAATAGGAGGATCTTAAACTCCAACCTTAAAACGATCTTGGCTAGTGAACACTTAAAACGATCTTGAAGTTCAATCCCTAAGACGATCTTGACTTTGGGTGAACCTAAGACGACCTTGTGCTTTCCTTAAAACATCTTGTACTTGTTCTTTAACATACCACACTCGATCCTTAAACACCATATCAGTTCTTAACATCATTATTACTTTATTAGACACATCAAAGGCTGCTCAATAACACCAAAGCTAGATCATGGTTCGATCTAAGACGACGTACAAAGTGCAAACCCTAACTAAGCGCAAATAAAACATGTTCTATCTTGATTATCAAAGTACGAGTTCTATGATCAATTAAAATGAGTTCTAAAGACTAAAAGTTCATCATTAAAGACATGTCCAACTCATTAACACGATAAGTACTTAATTGTGAGTTCAAAGACGTCCCGTTCGAGTCCATTTCATGTACTTAAAGTTCATTTAAAACTCTTTTGAGTCAAAACGTTCAAAGATCTTCAAAGGACCAAATCATCGGTTCATCAAGGACATTCCAGTGATTGAATAATCACATAAACTAATAGACGCACTTAATTATGATCTATGATATGTACTTAGGCATTCATCAAGACGTGCTTGGATTGTAACAGATATAACTATCTATCTCTGTACTTGCTCTCTGTGCTAGTTCTCCGTGCTTGTACCAGACCACTGTGGGTTCACTAATTCCCTTTTCGTACATTTGTTCAAAGTTCTTTATCGGGGACTGAAAAGCATGAAAACTATTTTCGTACTTGTACATATGTTCGTGAACTATTTTACGTACTATATTATGAGATTGATCTTTGAACTACTTATGAAATGATTCATAAACTGTTTGAAGGAGTATTTAAGTCTTGAATGGGCAGGATCTTAAATACATTTATACTACTGTACTTGATCCTTATTATGTTCTAGTTCGTACGTGTACTTGTTCAGTTCTTGTTCACTGCTATCAATTCATATCCCACAGTTCAGGGAATGAACCGTAGGTAATTATGGACAACGCTGTTTAGGGTAGGCCCACCCTCATTCTCCACAGTTCAGGAGGATGCATATTACTTGTTCTTGTTCATGTCATTGTTCTGACATAGATCTCACTTGACGTACTTGAGCTATATGAGCATACTATTACATTAAGGTTCAGTTCTGGCCAATCGGTTTAGCAGTGATAACTTATAACTAAAGTTTGTTATATGTTCTTGTCTAGTTCATACTATTATAAAGTGGTTGTGTTCAAAGTGCAGTTCTTGACCTAGTTCTTACTATCATAAATTACTTATGTTCAAAGTGCAGATCTTGATCTAGTCCTTATTATTACAAAGTACATTGGTTCGACGTACAAAACTTATGATCTTGTTCTTATTATACATATATACGTATATGTAAACTAAAGTACATTATGTGAATCTCACCAACTACTTTTGTAGTTGACCTTTTGAACTTACATGCTTTTCAGGCTAGGTTCATAGTTCTTTAGCATAGGAGTCTTCCTTTCTAAGCTCGTACTTTTGGCGATTGTTCGAGGGTACAAGTTCAGGAGCTATGAAGATCTTCCTTGCTACATCAGTTCAAGTTCTGTTCTTAAAGGACAATTGTTCTGTCTTCCAGATATTGACTATTCTAAGTTCATTTATGTTTTGTAATAACAATCGTACTTCTGTTCTTTAAATATAGTAGTGGCTGTGTTGGAACTTGTACTGTGTGCAATTGTGCTTATCTGTGCATCCCGTATATTCCGCTTTAGCGGGGTGTTACATCAGGTATCAGAGCCATGGTTATAGTGAACACCGAGCTTTTCCTAAGAAAAACTCGAGCTATAACTTGAATCCACTCTGAGGTGATCCTTTATGATCAGTTTGAGTAGTAGGTACTCTTATCCTAATTAGATGTAACCTGATCAACTACATCTAATTACGATAAAAGCACCTAGGACCTCAAGGTGTGTCATTGAAGGTGTCATCCGTTTCCTAGAGCTCAATTAAGAACTTCGTGCAATCTCGTTCTTGATCATATCAGTTCTAGTCCATGTTCTAGTTCATTCGTTCTCTTATAGTTCATTCGTTCTTGTAAGACATACGTGCTAGTGTTCGTTTATAGGCCTTAGAGCTTATACGACTATAGGTCCTTATCGTACGACCGACGACTGTTCTTGTTCATATAATGTGCTAAAGACGATCATTTATTAACGTATTACGTGCTTGGAGCTATAGACTTGTTTGAAACGTAATCGAGTTCATATTTTTGTCTTATCAGGAGATATAAGGAAGGATGCCTGCTAAACGGGGAAGAAAACCTAGAGTTGAACCCGCTGTTGAACCAGCTGAACCTGAACCAAGTGCTAATGCTACTGTCAACTTCACTCTAGAAGACGTAGCGAACCTCATCACTAACCGCATGAATGCGATGATGCCGAATCTTGCTACACAAGTTGCTCAGATACTAGAGATTCCTCTGACTGAAGGTACCAAAACTACCAAAGTCACTCAGAACAAGAGAGCTCAAGGAGAACCTGAACAGAACCAGGAAGTACACAGTGATTCTGATGGTGCTAGTCAAATCAACACCCAAGCTGCTACTGAGGGCAGAGTTACCCGAAGTAGGGGTTGTTTGTTCAAGACTTTTACTCAGTGCAAACCCCCAGTGTATACAGGGGAGAAAGGTGCTGCTGAACTTTTGATGTGGTTTGAAAACATGGAAGAAGCCCTGTACTACACAGAGACCACTGAAGATAAGATGGTGGAGCATGTGACCAGCCAATTTGACGGAGCTGCTAGGTCTTGGTGGACTGGCATCGTCACTACTGTTGGCAGGAAGACCGCCTTTGCTCACTACTGGGGAGAACTTCAGAAGATGATGAGAGCTGAGTTTTGTACTAAAGATGCACTGCAGGAGTTAGAACAAGAATTTTGCGATTTGAAGATGGAGAGTTTGGAGATTGAGAAGTACATTGTGAGGTTTAACGAGCTTGCCAGACTTGTACCACATTTGGCTTCTACTGAGGAGAAGAAGATTGATCGTTTTATCTGGGGCTTGATTCCTGAGATCTGCCTTGACCTCACCAGCAAAGGCCCCAAGACTATGTCCAGAGCCACCGTATTGGCTAAGACTTTGACCAAAGACATCATTAGATCTGGAGGTATGGCTGAGAATGTTGAGAAGGGAAAGAGAAAGGCTGAGGAGATTGTTGAGAAGAAGGTTGAACCCCCAAGTAAGGAGGGGAAGATTTTAAAGAACTATGTTGTGACCGCTGTGCCTGAGCCGACTAGATATTCTGGGGCTTATCCTAAGTGCTCTCGCTGCTATCTTCATCACGCTGGTGCCTGTCCTACCTGTTATAAGTGCCAAGACATTGGGCACATGGCTAAGTACTGCAATGTTGTCTCAGCGAACTTGATCAGAACTAATCCTCCACCAGTGAACAGAAATCCACGTTCAAAGAAACCAGTTCAAAGAAACCAGAACCAGTTCCAGAACGCCCAAGTTCAGCGTGTTGCTTATCCACGCGGGCCCAGACCTCAGAACCAGAACCAGCAGCATCAGCAAAACCGACAAGGCCTTGCTAAAGCCCGTGTTTTTGCTCTGAACGCTGAGGAAGCTCGTCAGAACCCTCGGGTTGTGACAGGTACTTTTCTTCTGAACGATCATTATGCTTCCGTACTATTTGACTCCGATGCTGAATGTAGCTTTGTTGCATTAGATTTTAAAGCTAAGCCTGACATGAAAACTGGTAGACTAAATGATAAGTATGTGGTAGATGTAACACCCCAACTAAGGCGGAACAATGAGATGTACAGAAAGTCGAGTATTCAAAACAAAGGATTATAAATAACATTCACCATAGTTTTATTTGATAAAAGAATTTACAAATGTACAAGCATGTGAACCAATTTCCAAGTACAAATGCGTCCACCGTACTTGAATATTAAGTTCACGAAACAAATAACAAGCACATGAAGTAGTATACTACAATGATCAAGGCGGATTCCATTGCCTATCACAAGGTTTGATCTTTGGCTCCAAAGGGCAATGCAAATAATCATGAAGCATATAAATCCTCAATGCTTAAGCTTATTTCCTGAAAAGCATGAAGAAAAAGTGTCAACTACGAAAACGTAGTTGGTGAGTGCATAGGTTTTTATATAAATCTTGGTACATCACCGTTTTAATACTTACAAAAACTGATTACTATTACATTTCGAAATATCCATACCATATGATCGACAAAATTTTCATATCATGTTATCAAGTTTCCAAATACCATAATGTCATATCAAGACTTGGAAAATCTATAGTAAAATTTCAGGTTCTCATTTGTCAAATCATCATGAGAGAAAAAGTATATAAATCGATTAGTCGTATATCATACCAAAATCATTCGGTTACCAAAATCATTTCAATATCACCAATTTCAACGTCTTTCAAGATATCATATGAGGGACGATACCCAATCCGTATGTCCAAACAATTTCCAATTATCAACAATATTAATATCAATTTCACTTAGCCACAAGGGCATAATTCAATATCAAATTTCATTTAGCCACAAAGGCATAATTTACATAATTTTGATGAGTAAATGCTTGAGCCACTACTACTGCCATTTTTTCAAAGTCCAATAATAAATAATACAAATCTTGCACAAGCTGTCAATCAAGTGTCGTAATAATAATAATAATAATAATAATAATAATAATAATAATGGGTCGTGCCATGGAGACGACCTAAGTAAGGTAGCTAGAACACCCGTGGTCGGACTGGAAGTGGAGGTTGTCACAAAGGCAACCAACCTTCCACCGTTACACTAATGGGTGGGTGGACGAAACCTAGTTGCGCAACTAACTAACTACAGGCCTCCATAATCGGAGTAAATAGTAGTGAACCGAAGAAAGCGGTTTGACAGAACTCAAGCTCATCATATAAATCCTTTATCATAATGAACATACGAAACAATTTCATTTCATAATCATAATATCAAGAATCATTTCATATATATGTAATAATAAAAGCAATTTAGCTTATATATCATGCTTTTCACCCCGATAGTTAAAACACATAAAATAGTTTGAAAGGGGGCTATGACTCACCTTGATATGCCGCATATTATACTCATCTATCCAAAATGGGTACTTCCCATCTATAGCTTCCTTGACCACATATCCATTATGTTCCTCCATCATTTTTCAAGCCAAGACTATCCCTACGATAGGACTAATATACGTAAGTTCCTATCTTAAGCCATCACTTAGAAATGTCATTTTCATTATGTTGCTATCATTTGTGGGGTCCAAGTATATTGGTAACACTCGCATCGTTTTGGTTGTAGAGATTGATGGTGTAAAGGGTTACTTTCATTACATGTGTAGTTATAAGTTATTAGATTTTCGGCAACTTGGCTTCATTTGTGGTTTCACTTGATATATTAGGTTATCATATAGAAATGCCATATTAAGTTATGTTATTCTTATTCATCATTTGTTGTGTAACCGATTTTGGCGTGAATAAACATTTGTGATATCAATATATAGCTTGGTTAACATAATTACTTATGTCAATGTCACTTAATTATCTTTGTTTTATTTTGATTATACTTATCTTCAACTCGTATATTCCTCGATTTGTCTTACGATTACTTGGTTCATGAAGTTCGTTTAAGTGTTATGGGCCATTACCAATTGGGCCTTAAGTGTCATGGGCTTTTAAATGTTTTGGGCTTACATTAGTTATTGGGCTTTACCTTATTTGGGTTAGGTGCTTAACGGGTCATAGTGGTTATTGGGCTATAAGGCTTATTGGGCCAAGTGGGCCTACTGATTTGTGTTGCTTATGGGTTCATTATTTGGGCCGGGTTAGCCCATTATGGTTCTTAGTTCATTACCTAGCCCATTATGCCATTTATAAGATTACTTACAAATTTTTTGTTTTATACTTTATTTTTAAGAAATGATAGCTACTATTTTGGGGTCAAGACGAATTATTTGGACCTTCATGATTTTTACACAATGACTTACATGTATCTAGTATTTTTGTGAATTTTTGGTGAATTTTTAGATGATGTTTGGTGTCCGTAAAAATTATCCAAACACAAACTGTCCCGAATGGACACTGCTTGCGATATCAGAAGTTTTATAAAAGTTCTTGATGTTCTGATTGTTAGAAAAATCCCATGATTTTATTTTAAGTTCAAAACACATTGAAATTACTTTCCACCAAGTATGACCTCCTGTAACTTTATGGATTAGGAGATAAAAATTGTTAAAGTTTATAAAATATTCATACAAAATTACAGTTTTGACCAGTTTTAGTAGAAAAATCATATCTTTCGTTTGGTTTAGTATTTTTGAGTAATTCCAGTTGGAGGTTAATCTTAACTCATTTTTCTACAACTTTTATTTTGATATTTTTTCTTGAAAATGTCCTCAAATGTTCAGTTTATTCGTTACAAGACAGAAGACCAATTCTGTCAGAATGTTTATTGGTTAATGCATCCCACCAATGGTTTTGTTTGCTTGCTTTAACCTCTAGATTCCCACTAACAAAATTATTACTTTATTTTGTATCTCTTAACATCAAATATACAAATTTCAATCAATTTCAAGTTCATCAATCATCCTTAGAAGATCCATCTCAAGTCCCATATCAAAACCAAATTAAACTAGTGCAAATCTAAGCATGCATGTAATCATCTCATCATTTTAACAACAAATCTTTATCCATCTTCAATTCAACAACTTAAAAACATATTTTTATGAAAAACTCCAGAAATATATTCATCAAAATATATAAAAATATGACCATATTTCAAAGGAAGAATCACTTTAAAATCTATTTAATCTATGACAACACCTTTGGGTCTTAAACTAGTTGAATCCTTGAATCTTTCTTCTAGATTTCAACATGCATGAGCATGAGGAAGAAGATTCTATTAACTTGCCTTCATCAAGTGTATTTTCAAGAAGAAAATCAAAGAAAAACATGGTCTTTGATAAAGATCTTTTAGTATATACTCAAGATAGATTAAACAAAGAGATGAAGATTTATACCCTTCTTGCACTTGGTTTTGGAGATGAATTTGGGCAGAAATTTCGTGGCCTTTATGCTCTATATAACCCTTATTATTACTATAACTTTAGATTGATTTTTCTTGCCTTTTTGTTGCTTTCTTTGAACCGAAAATGATGAAGAGAGGAAGATGATAATGTGCAGATTTTTGAGAGAAAAATGAGAGAGAAATAAGAGATTAAGTGTATTGGGAAGTGTTGGAGTGTTTAAGGAGTGTAAAGTGTGAGTTGGAGTGTAAGTATGGGTGTAGCATGCATTAGAAGTGTAAGAATAAAGAGAGTAGTTAATTTTTGATTGGTTGAGTTGTTTTGGGAAGGGGGAGGCCGGTTTTGGGGTAGTGTTTTGGAGGGGATTTTGAATTTTTTTGATGTATGAAGTGTATGTATGGATATAAGTTTGTATTTTTAATTTTGTAGTTGTTTTTCCTAAGTTTATAAATATATTTGTATGGATGGATGTAAATTTAGTTAAGTGCTTGTATATATCTTTGTTAAGTTGTGTTTGTATGTAAGTATGCATGCCGTGTATATACATATGCATGTACGTTTGTATTTTAATTTGTTACTTCGCTCTTTATTATAAACCGTTACTCATGTTAGACGTATATATGCTCATTATTATTTAAACTCATTTTATGTACACAATAGTTTATAAGTATGTATTGTAAGATGGTCATTATATTTCTATATTCAAATGTACTTCAATTAGCTTGGTGATTTAGATTGTTGGACATTTCCTAAGATTTATGATTGTTATCACAACTTGTGAGTCTTACCTTATTATTTATATAACTTAACTTCTTGAAATAAAATTTTTGATTCATTGGCATTTTGTCAAGCTCAATTAGAACTAATATATGTAGCTTGAGGTCGGCTTGATTGATTATAGTTATTGGTTATAGCATTTCTAAGATAGCTAGTCATTTATGGTATTTCTAAGGCATCTCACCATACCATAGGGCAATTATCACTATGCTTTGAATGTCTAAAAGTTCGATTCTCTTAATAAATCTCTAGGGATAAAGTCCAAGTAAATTATCCTACTCGAAATTTGAGGGTTGTTACAGTAGAATACGCAAATGGCCATAAGTATGGCACTACTAAAATTGCTCTAGACTGTCCTTTGATCTTAGTAGACAAGAGCTTTACAATTGACCTAATCCCTGTCGAGATTAGTAGTTTTGACGTTATCGTGGGAATGGATTGGCTATCCAAACACCACGCGACTATTTGTTGTAACGAGAAAACAGTTCATATACCGCTTTAGAACAGCGAGATCTTGATCGTACAAGGCGATAAGTCCACGAACGAACTTAAAATCGTCTCAGCCATGAAGTTCCGTAAGTACTTAGACAAGAAAGATCATCTCGTGTACCTAGCTCATGTCATTGATAAAAGTGCTAAAGAACTTAAAGTTCAAGACATCCCCATTGTTCGGGACTTCCCAGATGTCTTTCCTGACGACTTACCAGGCATTCCACCTGTTAGACAAGTCGAGTTCAATATAGATCTTGTTCCCGGTGCAGCACCTGTCGCTAAAGCACCGTATCGTTTAGCTCATCCCGTAATGCAAGAACTGTCCAATCAATTGCAAGAACTTTTGAGCAAAGGTTTTATTCGTCCTAGTTCACCCCTTTGGGGAGCACCGATCTTGTTCGTTAAAAAGAAAGATGGTTAAATGAGAATGTGCATAGACTATCGTGAACTGAACAAACTAACCGTTAAGAACCGGTATCCACTACCTCGCATAGACGATCTGTTTGATCAATTGCAAGGTGCCTCGTACTTTTCTAAGATCGATCTACGTTCGGGTTACCACCAGATTCGTGTTCAAGATGGTAATGTCCCAAAGACAGCTTTTCGTACTCGTTATGGTCATTACGAATTTCTCGTTATGCCGTTTGGCCTTACCAATGCTCCAGCGATCTTTATGGACTTAATGAATCGTGTCTGTCGTCCGTTCTTAGACAAATTTGTGATCGTGTTCATTGACGACATACTCGTGTACTCTCGGAACAAGACTGATCATGAGCAACATTTACGTTCTATTCTTCAACTTCTTCGAGAAGAAAAGTTGTACGCTAAGTTCTCTAAGTGCAAGTTCTGGCTTCGCCAAGTACAGTTCCTCGGCCACGTCGTAAATGATCAAGGCATTCATGTCGACTCGGCCAAGATTGAAGCCATTAAGAAGTGGGAGGCTCCGAAAGCTCCTACTGAAGTTCGTAGTTTTCTTGGATTAGCTGGCTATTACCGTCATTTTATCGATAACTTTTCTAAGATCGCGCTACCCTTGACTCAACTGACTCAAATGACCAAAGACTTTATTTGGGGCGAACAACAAGAACGAGCGTTCCAGACCCTAAAAGACAAACTGTGTGAAGCACCTGTTCTAGCTTTACCAGAAGGCACCGAAGACTTTGTCGTGTACTGTGACGCTTCACATTAAGGTCTAGGTTGTGTACTGATGCAAAGAGGCAAAATGATCGCCTACGCATCCAGACAACTTAAAGTGCATGAAAAGAACTATACCACCCACGATCTAGAACTTGGGGCAGTTGTGTTCGCCTTGAAGATTTGGAGGCACTACGTGTACGGAACTAAATGTACCATCTTTACCGATCATAAGAGCTTACAGCACGTGTACAACCAGAAAGAACTGAACATGAGGCAAAGGCGTTGGGTGGAGTTACTCAGTGATTATGATTGTGAAATCAAGTACCATCCCGGGAAGGCGAATGTAGTAGCTGATGCTTTGAGCAGAAAAGAACGAGTCAAAATCTTATCCATTAAGGAGGTAGATGGTACAGACTTAAAACAACTTGTGATCGAAGGCCAAGAGATCGGCTTGAGATCAAAAGACAGCATAAAGGCAGAGCTGTTAGGTCCAATCGCTCAAGAGCTTGAAGTTGATGATGAAGGAGTCAGAAAGTTCAAGAACCGAGTTTGGATCCTTGCAGTCAATGGTGTTCGAGAGATCATCATGCAGGAAGCTCACAGTTCAAGGTACTCGATTCATCCGGGTGTAGACAAAATCATGCATTGTTTCTGCATCATAATGATCATCCTGGTTTAATTCTCATTTCAAAGAAATTATCTGGTTCTGAAAGTTATGGAGCATGGAAGCGATCTATGATGATTGCTTTAAATGCCAAGAATAAACTCAAGATTGTGACTGGGGAGTACAAGAAAGATGATGTGGCTGCTACACACCATCCACTTTGGGAAAGAAATAATGACATGGTAATATCTTGGTCACTCAATACCATTGAAGACAATATAGGTAACTCTCTAAACTTCATTTATACTGCTGCTGAATTATGGAGTGAATTACATGAACATTACTCTCAACTTGATGGACACAAAATGTTAGAAATCTAAAATGGTGTTAAAATGTAATTATTCCAATAATGGAAGGAGTATTAGTGAAAGTTAGTCATTTGTATAAATACTCCTTTCCATACTAAAATTGTAAGCTTTTCCCCATTTCCATAACTAATCCCAATCATTCCACTCTAATTTCTCTCTCATCTCCATTTTCAACCTCCATACACACACAAACACCTTTTTCACACACTAACACCATTTTTGCACAAATCGAGCTCAAATTTCTACTCTTCATTTGGTATCAGAGCACAACAACTATACGTTGGCAGATCCAGAGCTTGATTTCGTGCAATAATCATCCAATTTTCAAATTTTCTTTTCCAAAAAACCGTTTCTGTTACGAACAGTGGGATTTTGATACAGTTGATCATATCTCGTAATTTGTATACCGTTCGAAGCGTCTTTCGATTACGATTTCATCGGTATATCATTTGTGAAATTTCGTTGAGAAACGAAGGAGATATCATTGATTTACTTTTAGAATTTTATTCAAAACGATCTTCACTGTTCTTCACCATTTCACCTATCAAATCTCATAAAATCATAGTTTTTTGTTCACCAATAGATTCGTGATACTTGAAAACACATTCCTGTCAAATTTCAAGTTCCAATTCGATCTAAATATTTAGTTCGAATTTTAGCTTTTTGGCTCAAAATTTGGGTTTTGAATCTGTTGTGTTTTGTGTTGAATTTTGTTAATCGGTGTGTTGCTAAGGTGAAAACAAACAGTTTGCAAGTGATTTCAAGTTCTAACTCCTAGTAAATCAAAAGTTATTGAAGCTTTTAGAAGTTGTTAATGGAGTTCATGTTCAAAATTGTTTTGATGAAGAAGATGATGGCCCTAGGACGACTTTGCACTAGGACGATCTTGCCAAGATCGTCCTAGCCTCTGAACTTTGCATTCTTTCCTTCTAGTGCTTTGTGGCTTGTAGGACGATCCTCTCAAGATCGTTCTGACAAGTGTTGTGTGTTGACAAGTGTTTGTTGTGGCTAACTGATCCTTTCGGATTGGTTTGGTCAATTAAAACACTTGGAAAGTGTTTTACCTTTGAAGATTTGGGACAGAACCTTAAGACGATCTTCACCAAGATCGTCTCATTTTCTGAAAGCTAAGACGATCTTGACCAAGATCGTCTCAGCACTCACATTCTAGGACGATCCTGACCAAGATCGTCCCAGACTCCTTTGATCATTGGTGTGTTTTGGTTGATCTTTTGAAGTTGTTGTGATTGGGAATCACACACTTCTTGGGTAACTGATCTTCTAGATTGGTTTTGCTCAATTGCATTCATTCCAATTCATACTAAAACTCTGTCCAATTTTCTTCATTATACTTAGAATTTTTCTTCAAATTTTCTTGAACCTAGGACGATCTTCACGAAGATCGTCTCAGCTCTTGAAACTAAGACGATCTCCTCAAGATCGTCTCATTTCTCATATTCCAAGACGATCTCTTTAAGATCGTCTCACCAAACATTTTCTAGGACGATCTTCACAAGATCGTTCCATTTTCAAAATTCCAAAAACAAGACAAAAAGTGGCCTTTATAAAAACGGGCATAACTTTTGCTAGAAAGCTCCGTTTTGGGCGTGTGACCAGTCGAAACGACCGTAGAAACGAGACGCATCAAGCTATAAATTGCCAAAGGCGGTTTAGTCAGCCTTCAATCCCTGAAACGACCTTTTTCTATGAGTTTTGGTCACTTTTATGTCTTTCTCGGGTTTTTACGAACTTTATTTTGCTTATAACTTTTGGCATACTTGTATTTTAGAGCCCATTCGAATTTCTCCTATCTCCTTGTATGACCAGGGAAATGATCAATTCATGTTAAATCAAAATTTCATTTTTAATTCCAAAAAAATAAATAAATAAATTTCACCTTCAATTTCATTTTTTTTTTCATTTCAATTTCAATCACAATTACCTTTCATTTCATTTCACATTTGCTCAACAAAATGTCAATCGAAATTACAAAAGATTTTATTCATTCCTTGTCAGAAGATTTAACAGGCTTAGAACCAAGTTGGAAAAAGATTCATCATCATGTTTCTAAAACTTGCTCATGTGGTGCTCAATATGTTTCTAGAAATTGTATTGTGGCTGAATATGAAAGAAAAGAAGCTAACTTGAAAAAGCTTCTTGATATTCTGGAACAACACCACAATTTCCAATTTGAAGTTCAACATCTCAAAGAAGAAAACAAAGAGCTCAAACATGCAAATGATCTAAAATTGTCCAACATGGAAAGTGTTAAAAAAGAACAAGATCTTTTGTAGTCCAAGATTTCAAGTCTATCAAAGGAATTGGAAACTTCCAACAAGAAGCTGAATGATACTATCTTGGAGAGCAAATCAAGAGAACTTATTTTGCAAGAAAAGATTTCAAGTCTTCAACTTCAGTTGCAAAATGAGTCCTCCATTTTCTTCACTAAGGAGAGCAAGTTCATTGATGAGATGAACCAAGTTGAGAAGGAGAGACAAGATGTTTGCAACAAAATCAAGACTCTTGAAGAGAATTGTTTGCAATTTCAATCAAATGAAACATCTCTACAAAAGAGAATCTCTGAACTTGAGATGGAATTGCAAACACAATCAACATTTTGTGACACTCAAAGTGATGATGGCTCAGTTTATCATGATGCAAGTCCAATACTTCCAACTGAACTTGATGCTTCAAAAAAAGTTTGCACTGAGTCCATCCCAAAGAGCTCAAAGATCAGAGTTTCATCTCATGCTGAACGTAAAGCTTCTCAGTTTACTAATTATGCCTTATTCAAGGATAGAAAGTATTCTTTGAAGCCTACTATTGATGGAACACAGTCTCTCATTCCATTCTTATCATTTGAAGACAACTCTCAGTTCATTTCCCAAACAAAAGCTCAGTTGACAAAGACTAAGCCAAAGCCAGTTCATAAGCCCAAGTCAACTGAGTCAAAGACATTCAAATATTCACTTTGGGAGCTATATGATCTTGCACCAAAACCATTTGAAGTGCAAAAAGTGAATGTCTTTGCATCTCCACTGCATCCACGGAAACTCAACTTTTCAACGACTTCGAGTGTTCACCCACCATGGACTGCAGATTCTATTCGTCGAATCGATGACACGTACATTTGGAATGCCAAGACAAAAACCGTTGGGCCTATACAAAAATGGGTCCCAAAGGTTGTTTGTAAGTGATTGGATGAATATGGCTTATACACATGTCAATGTATAACCCGGGTTAAAGATGTTGTTTATTGGACTACTACTTCATAATGGTTGATTCCCCAGTTTCGACTTCAAAGAAACATGATGAACATGTAGCCACACATTCATCATGAGGGGAAGAAATAGAACAATGAAGTCGAACAAGTGTATGTGCTTTCTTGAAAATTTGATGGGGAGAAAGAAGAATTCATCAGTTGAGGGGAAGAAAGATAAATTGTTAACTAAAGTGATCCTCAAATTATTCTTTGAAGATAGTTATCGCCAACGTGGTGGGTACGCCGCGGGTACACCCTATACATAAGCGTTGGTGGTATGCAAATATGATTGTTTGATCGAGGGGAAGTTTGTGATGAAAATGATGTTTGTCCAAATGCTTTAAGAGAGAGATTCATTAATTAAGGGGAAGTGTGACAAAGTTAAGTTTGTCAAGAAGAGGCTTTCATGTTCAAATCTAAAGAGCCAAGATAAAGTTTCCGCAATGCTTATACTCTCAAGACTTAAAGATACATCTTTAAGAAATGTGTGAAGATTAAAGACGTAAAGCCAAGTTTGATGGAAGATCTTGAAGACAATGAGAAAGCTTCGAAGACCTTCATCAACAAATTCATATTTAAAGATGTTGTCATGCATGAATTACATTTCAACACCAAGGGGAAGAATGTTAGAAATCTAAAATGGTGTTAAAATGTAATTAGTCCAATAATGGAAGGAGTATTAGTGAAAGTTAGTCATTTGTATAAATACTCCTTTCCATATTAAAATTGTAAGCCTTTCCCCATTTCCATAATTAATCCCAATCATTCCACTCTAATTTCTCTCTCATCTCCATCTTCAACCTCCATACACACACAAACACCTTTTTCACACACTAACACCATTTTTGCACAAATCGAGCTCAAATTTCTACTCTTCGCAGAATTTATCAGTTAACAAATGACATTGTGCAATTGAAGTGTACTATCACAAGTTGAAGGGTCTTTGGGATGAAATGGATGCTCTAGAAACTCCTTTTACCTGTAATTGTCCCTGTACTTGTGAAAATGGCAAAGCTAATACTGAAAGGGATAATAGAAAAAGACTTATTCAATTTCTCATAGGCCTTGATGAATGTTATTCCAACATAAGAGGGCAAATTCTACTTAAGACCACTCTCCCAACTGTGCCCAAGGCTTACAGCATGGTTAGACAAGAAGAGAAACAAAGGGAAGGTATTTTTGTTAAGCCAACTACTGCTACAACTCTTGCTGTTCAAAACTATACTCACAAACCCTACATGATCACTCAAAGGTTTCAAAAACCACCATACACCTTTTCTGCTGATACTTCAAGAAAAAGCTCCTTTAAGAAAGGAATTTACTGTGATAACTGTACCAAAGAAGGTCACACAAAGGAGGAATGTTACAGGCTTGTGGGCTACTCTGTTGGTCATCCCCTTTATGGCAAGCTCAAAACATCTTCTCAACCATATAAAGCTCCCTCACAACCTTACAGAGCTGTCCACATGGCCACCACTCCTACCAACATGCACTCTGAACCTAATAATGCTTCAATGGACACCTCCTCCTCCATCAACCATGGATCTGGCACAGACTTGGAAATGTATGCAAGAATGGATCAACTTCAGAATCAACTGAATCAAATGGCTATGTAAATACAACAATCTCAAACTGGTTCAAAGGACTCACAGGCTAGTCATTCAGGATCTCCATCTGAAGGTAAATTCAGACTTATAGCTTCTCACCTTACTGCTCAAAGATACAATGTTATTGCCTCTTTAATTTCACATCTTAAGAAAAATTGGGTTGTAGATAGTGGTGCCACTGATCATGTATCAAAATCCCTCTCCTGCATGCATAACATCAAGTATTTTTCATCCCTTATTCATGTTACTCTCCCTGATGGAACCAATACTGTTGTTACCATTTATGGTTCTGTCACCATTAACCCTACTATCACTATTCAAGGTGTACTCTACATTCCTTCATTTGCCTTTAATTTACTATCAGTCAGTAAATTAGGTGCTCATTTGAATCTTGCTGTTCTTTTCACACCACTATCTTGTTATTTCCAGGACCAGAACAAGAGAATTGCCCATAGCACCCTCTGTAATGGTCTTTACATCCTTCCTCAACAAGCTCAATCTGCCATCAAGCACACTGCTCTCACTGTTGTTCAAACCACTCATGTTCAACTTGCTGCACAAAAATTTGATTCCTACCTGTGGCATTCTAGACTTGGACATTCTTCTTTTCATGTTCTTAAACAAATAAAGACTTTGTCTCCTTTTCTGCATTGTAATGATACTATTTCTACTTGTGATATATGTCCTTTATCCAAACAGCATATTTTACCTTTTTCCCATTAGCTCATCTCATGCTAAAGCTCCTTTTGACCTAATTCATGTTGATATTTGGAGCCCTTATAGACAATCAACAATGCATAATTGTAAATACTTTCTTACTATAGTTGATGATTTCTCAAGAGCAGCTTGTGTATACCTTTTACCAAATAAACAATTCACCACCTCTCACATTAAAATTTTCCACTCATATGTTCAAAATCATTTCAAAACCACAATCAAAACAATCAGGAATGACAATGGGACAGAGTTTATAAATTCATCTCTTTCAGATTTTTTACAAACCCATGGTGTCACTCATCAAACCTCTTGTCCATATACCCCTGAACAAAATGCTAGGGTTGAAAGAAAACAGAAACAACTTCTTGAAATTGCAAGATCAATCAGGTTTCATACTAATTTACCAATTCAATTCTGGGGTTACTGTATTCAAACTGTAGCCTACATAATCAATAGACTTCCTTCCAAACCCCTCAAATCCAAATCTCCTTATGAAATTCTATTTCACTCCCCTCCTGATCTTACTCATCTCAGAGTGATTGGATGCAAAACTTTTGCATATAAACACACCAATGACAAATTTGCCCCCAGGACAACAGAATCCATTCTTCTTGGATACCCAACAACTCAAAAAGGATATTTACTCTATGATCTCCAAGATAAATCCACTTTTGTGAGCAGAAATGTTATCTCCCATGAATCAATTTTTCCCTTCAAAAATGACATCAATAAGCCAACATCTTTGGCACAACCAAGCCCTGATCCTATCTCATTTCCTCCACCCCCATCTCATGAAACACCTTCTGACCCTCCCACTGTTTCCAACAACCCATCTAATAACACAACACACCAGGATACTTCACCTAATGAAAATCCACCATCAAATCCAACCACCAATGCTTCCATTCCTGACACAATTCCCACTTCTGCTCAAACTCTTAACTCAGATGTTAACAATCCTTCTAACATTAACACTCCCTCCCAATACCCCAACAGAATACCCTCTAATAGAACCAGAAAACCCCCAATCAAACTCCATGATTATCACTACACTCTACCTAAATCTGCCACCAATTGTATTATGTCCACAAAGAGGCTATGCAAAAAGAGATTCTTGCACTTGAAACAAACAATACATGGACCATTACTTCACTACCACATGGCAAAACTCCCATTGGCTGCAAATGGGTATTCAGGATCAAATATCATGCTGATGGATCCATAGAAAGATATAAGGCACGACTTGTTGCAAAAGGATTTACTCAACAAGTAGGAATAGATTACACTGAAACTTTTGCACCTGTTACCAAGATGGTCACTGTTAGGACCATATTAGCCTTGGCTGTTCAACAGAATTGGTTCATTGAACAATTGGATGTGAATAATGCATTTCTCCATTGGGATCTTCATGAAGAGGTTTACATGGTTATACCTCAGGGTTACACTCATAATGTACCTCCAAACTCTGTCTGCAAACTAAACAAGTCCTTTTATGGTCTTAAACAAGCAAACAGGCAGTGGTTCACAAAACTAACCACCTTTCTCCTCAAATTGGGTTTTATTCAAAGTTACACTGACACCTCTCTCTTCATACTTGATTCACCAAAGGGTCTTACCATCTTAGTTGTATATGTGGATGACATCCTCATTATGGGCTCCAACAAAGCTGCCATCTCTGAAATCAAGTCTTCACTGGATAAAACCTTTAGCATCAAAGATTTAGGTCCACTCCATTACTATCTGGGTGTTGAGTTTCTCAGAAATAAAGATGGTTTATATATGTCACAAAGAAAATATGCACTGGACCTACTCACCACAGCAAAACTACTTGATGAAAAACCCTCCAATACACCCCTTGATCCCCACATCAATCTCACCAACACTGATGGTGACCCACTACCAGACCCTTCCTTATACAGAACTTTGGTTGGCAAACTCATTTATCTCACCATCACAAGACCAGATGTGGCTTTTGCAGCTCAAACATTGAGCCAATTCTCTCACAATCCAAGAACTACTCACTTGCAGGCATTTTACAAAGTTCTTAGATATATAAAGCTTTCTCCTGGACAAGGGTTACACTTTCCAAGGTGCAACAATTCTACTCTCTCAGCTTATTGTGATAGTGGTTCTCTCTCTGCTTTTAGTGACAGTGACTGGGCATCCTGCCACATCACCAGGAGATCAGTTACAGGATATTGTATTTTTCTTGGGTCTTGTCTCATTTCTTGGCAATCAAATAAACAAAATGTAGTCTCAAGATCCTACACTGAGGCTGAATACAGAGCTCTTGCAGACTGCACTTGTGAAATAACATGGCTTAAGAGCCTTCTTCATGATCTCAAATGCTCCATCACCACCCCTACTCTTGTTCACTGTGACAATGCATCAGCCATTGCACTTGCCTCTAACCCTGTTCAACATGCCCGCACCAAACACATTGAGATTGACTGTCATTTTGTAAAAGACAAGATTCGAGATGGTCATATTTTACCAAAATTCATACCTACCAATGCTCAACCTGCTGATGTTCTCACCAAAGGATTAAGTCAAACTCCCCATCACAAATGTATTGCCAAATTTGGCATTTGTGATCCATTCACACTGCCAATTTGCGGGGGGGGGGGGGGGGTAAAGGTGATACCAATGCTTCACAATGTTACTAGCCAACATCTTTGGCATCGCAAATGGTTCAAAGATTATAGCCTTATATAACTTTGATATAGTTTTGATATACTTATGTAAAGTTTATATAGTGTAGGGGTAGAAAACGTAAATAATGATTTAGTCAGTTAACCGACTTTCATTTCCAGTATTTAATGTTCTTCTAGTATTTCCTTTTCAGTTAAGTTGTTATGAATATCAATAAAGTTTCCAATAATTCTCTGCTATGATCGTTCAATTATGTTCAAGATTTAGTTGTTAATAGTAACCCTCTCAAAAGACCTTGCAGAACTTCAAGCATGTTTTTTTCTAGTCAAACCAGATCCAAACCGAAAAGTTATGCCTACCGACCTTGCTCAGTTATGCCTATATCTATCTCAGGTCCTGAACACATTTTTCTTAGCACGATGATGATACTATAGGTGGAAAATTTAAATGTATTTTGAGTGAATGATTGTGTTTGAGATGTTATAGTCAACTATAATTTTATAAGGTCGAATAAGAAATATGTATCTCGGTTTGGGCTGACTTTCCAATATTGCCTCTTTAGTTTTGCTATCCCAAATGTGCATCCTTATACCATTTATTTTTGTTAAATAATGTTTTTAAGGATCATGTTTGTCATGCGTAGGATACTTGGCTGACTTCAAGATGGACCCGTATGCCGTAAATGAGTTATGAGGATGTGCAAGCTTGAAACTGAAGATGGAAAAGTTATCAATAGGTTGGAAATAGATGAAGAAAATTACACTAACAATTAAAATTGGATTTCAATAGCAAAACAAGCAGCACAAAGTGTGGATTGCTGCTGACTGACTAAAGTGGATTTCTATATGAAATCGTTGCATATGCATTAAAATCATATATGTTGCATTAGAAGAGAACAAAACAATACACGCCTCCTTCTGAAGAGTTGCCAACTTTAGCATATTACAACTTTACAAAGTGCCTAGAAAACCAACAAATATGATACCGTTACTTCAAAATCCCCCTATTTTGAGCATACTGTTATTAACATCATGAACTGTTCTCTTAATGTGGCTTCTCAACTAATTAACTAGATTAATCTTTGCCACGTCCAGTTAGCCTTGCTTAAATTCTTAAGGTTGACTGCAATGTGGAATTCACAATTAATGCCTTGCCCTGTATGATGATACTTCCACTTTAGCACAACAGAAAGTATATGAAAACTTAGTGACTAAATAACTTAATCAACAAGTCGAATATTTGTTACCTCATTGCTGCTTGTTGAGAACATCATCATTCATTTTTCTTCTCTTTTTTGTTGGAACATCATCATCGTCATCATTCTTTCTTTTTCTCTTCATCTGGTCATCATCATCATCATCCTTTTTCTTCTTCCGCTTCTCCTTCTTGCCCTTATCATCAACATCATCATCCTTTTTCTTCTTCTGCTTCTCCTTCTTGCCATCATCATCATCATCATCATCATCATCCTTTTTGTTCTTCCCCTTCTCCTTCTCCTTCTTCCCATTCTTCTTCTTCTTTAGTGCTCTAGAAAGCCAAAGTGATTATTCATAAGAAAGACACATAATGTTAGTGTCGAAGGGTATTTTTGCTCCTTCTTGGGATGATGCAGTTGGCTCGAGTCAACTCGACCAGACGTGCTAATGGATGATGCAATAGTTTGGATCATACCGGACCAGAAGTGGTCCGGTTCTTCTAAGGAGGATGCTTGATGGATCAGAGATAAACCGAATACGATGGAACAACACACAACAATGAGAGGACCGAAGGAGAGACCTTCTTCGGGTGGCGATTCTCTATTGGTAACTCACAAACCTCGTATGTAGGAGGAATGGTACGCCACGGTTCATTTGGACTGAACCTTCGATGAGAGAAATAATCATAGTTTAGATAGAGAGGGAGAGAGAGTAGTAAGTGTGGTGTGTGTAATGTTGGAATGATAATCTGAGGGCACCTATTTATAGTGCCCACTTTGGGTAATAGGATGCTTCGCTTTGGGAGTGCTTCATCACCCGGGTATTAGACTTTCCCTTGTCTTATGTATCATTGTATTTATTGGACAATCGTGAGTCCCTTCTTAGCTGTTTCTTGAGGATTGGTTCAACTTATTCGTTGGTTCATTTTGATCACTGGTTCATCATACTTGCTGGTCCATCTGACTTGTCGATCCGTCAGACTTGCTGGTGCATCATACTTGCTGGTGCATCATACTTGTTGATTCATCATGCTCACTAGTCCATCTTAAGTGTTGGTCTGTTTAGCATTCTGCTTCATCTTGCTGCTTCATCTTGTTTGTTGGTCCATCTTACTGGTCCATCTTACTTACCAAGATGAGTTCATCTATGTTAGAGGACCAGTTTAGTCTATACACCAACATGTCCCCCAGTTTAGTATTATGTGGTTATCACATGATACTAAACTCTAATCTTATATATTATTTTTTGTTTGTGCTTTCCCTCAGGTGCTTCGGATGTTTGTTCCATCCCGCTTTGCACTTCTTTCAAGATACATTAATGATATCATCCGAGTGCTTTGGATGTTTGCTTCATCCCGCTCCACACTGCTATGGAGATATAATAATAATATTTTTCAAATACTTCTCATGCTTACTGGTATGAGATCATTGCCCTTTCCTTTGAATGAGACGTCAAGGGTCAAGACTCTTGGAATTTCCCAGTCACACTTTACGTTCCTTTTTACCACCACTATATACTTTTCAAAACACAAGTTTCACATGTATTTTTTGTCCATTGGTTCGTCTTAGGTATGATGCATCGGCTAGATTGGTTGCATCAGCTGGATCAGTTGGATCGACTGGATCAAGTGGATTGGCATGATCTATTGAATTGGTTAGATCAGGTGGGTTTGCTGTATCAGAGAGATCAGCTGCATCGGCTGGATCGGATGCATCAGCTGGATCGAACGCACATCTGGATCGACTGCGACACCCTTCGCAACTTTTACAGCAAGTATGGTATTGATCTGTCTTACCATCCTATCGTGTCCAGTTGATGTTACTATCTTACTATGTCCTTGAAGTAAGATGGGCGTGTACACTTGTTCGTTTGAGTGGGTCGTTGCTCATATACCTTTGACTTAATTCTTTTTTTTCGTTAATGAAAAATTTCATTTACATATTATCCAAGTTGTTCCACTTGGTGTGATGAAACTTATCAATTTTGAAGTAGTGTGTGGTGCCCTCGGTGATTCAGCCACTATTCCGTTGTTTTGGAACTTTTATAAGCTGGGAGGAGTTGGCCAATGGTATTCAATTGAAAACAAAGAACACTTTAAACCATCTTGGAGAAATAGGTGTGTATTTCAAGTGCAACTGTTATAATGGACTGGGAAGATCGGTTATTGATGCTTGTATTGCTCCTATTGCCATGGAGTGACGGTCCTCTACTGAGACGATCAACCCCATGCTGAAGGGGGGTACTTATGATGTTCCTTTCTTTGAATTGGTGCAGCGGCCGATGATGCTCTTCCTTACGTCGAGAGCTTTCTTCCTCCATCTTTTGAGTTTGCTTCGTTTTGGCCTCCTTGTTTTCTTGATTCAGAAGAAATTCGTATCAACTAAGATACTTAGACATAAATGACTTGCTTCAACTAATGGGTCTCTTTCGGGTCCTCTCCTCCCCCCAAGAAGAATAAACGTGTGAAATCTTCTTTTACAAGCGTTAGACTCCCCGATGGGAAGCTTGTTGTGAGAGATGATGATGATTGCCACTTCTCCAGCGAGGATATGCCTTTTGAGATTGTCTAAGCATTCTTATGACGCAAAAGTGGTTCACAATGTTCCTCTACATTGGATCGCTCTACCGATACAATTTCGTCCAAAGTTATAACGGTACTACCAATCATTCTCGTGGTGAGATTTTTGTTGTGGGAAGTGAAAAAAAAATGACAATGAAGATGATGAGTTACAATGACCATGTTTTCAAGTATGTGGATATTTCCCGTCATAATGATTGTGAATGTGATTCAATTATAGTTGCTGCTTAAGAGGATAAGTTGGACTATATTGTGGATGATGGTGGTTCGAACCATGAAATATAGTAATGATGAAAGCTTTGACGATCCAAAGGTTAAGGGTCACGGACAAAAAAAAATTTGTAAATGAAGAGAGCACCAAATCGGAGCAGATGCTTGACGTTTCTTTTTTTTTCAAATGAGAGGTCCAGCGTAGTTGTGATAAGAGTTTTGATGATCTAAATGTGAAGGATTGGGGAGAAAGTACTTTTGTAATTGAAAAAAGCACTGAATCGGAGCAGATACATGAGATTGATTCTTCCATTCCAAAGGAGTGGTACAACCCGTGGTGGTGCGTTCTATCTGAATCTGTGGATCCCATTTTATGTAAGGATGTTGCAGATCGTATTGCCACCCCAACTGAAGTAAGACGTTTGCTGCATACCACGAACTTTGATATTCTGGATAAGATAACTGTTCTCTTGGACTGACTAAATGTTATTGTTCCAGCTATGAGACGACGTTGGGAGTCTTTTATTAAGTCTCTTATAAATGCAAATGTAAGCAAGTTCGTGCCCGTCGGTTTTGTGTTAAGGTTTTGGATTAAGAAAGAGAATAAAAGATTTAGAGAAACAAGTTGCTTGTTCATGTGATGATTAGATGGAATAGCATGAGGTTATGTCCTTTTTGTTATTGATAAGCAGTTGAAACCGCTTCGGTTGGAGAAATATCATTTGAGGAGGAAACTTCAAAAGGTTGTGTCTAAAATTTCAGCCATTACGGTTGGTTCGTCCCATGAGGGTGGTGCATCCTCCTCCATTGCTACTGGAGGACTTTAGAAAGCATTTAAAGAACTCATTCTAAGCATCCTATGAAGGTGGTGCATCATCCTCATCTGCTACTGAAGGACTTAGAAAGCGTATAAAGAACTCATTCTCAGCATCCCATAACGGTTGTGCATCTTCCTCATATGGATTTGACGGATGAGCTTTACGGGAAGTGTGAGATGTTGAAAAGGAATAGTGAACCCATTGAAGAGTGTAACTATTGGATTTTTAGTGAAGGTGTTGGTTTGGTGGTGCATCAGATGTGTCACACACCCGAGTTATAAAAGGACTTTCACAGGTACAATTGACTTGTAGTGATTCGGGCTACCAAGATGGATTGAAGACAAACTATCTTTAGTCGTCGCTTTAGAATGGCATGTAAGATGCACTAGGATATGACCTCAATGCAACGATTCAAGTGTCAAAATGCCTTGACTGATTTTAGTTCATTGAAGCTGCCATGTGTGGAGAAGATGTCTACCTTTGTAGAATTAACCTTGGATGTCCTTCACCTTCTAACACTTGGAATGATTGGTTGTTTCCTTCCTCTTAAGTTTTTCTCATATGTTTACTATGTGATGTGTTTCAACTCTTCTGATGATGCACTAACCTAAAATGGTGTTATCATTGATATGTTTATGACTTCGAATGATATATCACTGAACTAATGGTATTATTACTATGCATCCACCACTTTTGGTTTATCCTATGAAAAAGCGACTATCATATGTGCATTGCTTGTATGTTAGTGCAACCTTAATTGGTTATACATATGGTAAGAAAATAGAATACATTTTTATGACAAATGCATAAATATGATGATGCAAAGGTAATGGAGTGTATTCATTACTTGAACTAGAAATGCATAATAAGACCATCGAATGAGTCAGTACGTCATTGTTATAAAATGCAAAAGGTACGGATAAGTGCCGAAACGTACCTCGCGCTAGATAATAAGACCACTGAATGAAGCGATGCCTGCAGTATCATTTAAGACAAAAGATGTGGATAAAGTGCCAAGACATACCTCTCGTTAGATATTAGTACCACTGTATGAAGCAGTGTCTTACTCTAACTTGCGTGCTTTGCTAGATAACACGAATAAGTTTGTTTCTTCTGGAGTAACAAAGCTTTATTTGCCTATTGTGGCAATGGAGATTTATTTGTTGAGGAGCAACGGGAATTTGTTTGCTTTGCGAAGAAATGAAGATTTATATGCTTCATGGAGCAATGGAAAGTTATTTCCTTTATGGAGCAATGAAGTTTTATTTGCTTCATTCTATGCTTGTAGCATTTTTTGATACCAAGTGAGTTGTTAAGGCGTACCATTAACATAGTTTGATTTGTTTACCACCCTGGCGAGGTTAGTCGTTTCACCAGTAGGGAGTGTATTAGTAGGTTCTCAACCTGTCAATGTGCCCAACCGTTGTTGAATACATGGAGCTAATTTATGAGGTCGCTCAACCTTATGCCATTCCTTTAGGAAGCCTGTTCCTACGGAAAGGGGCTATGAAGAGGGGGCAGCCCAGCCCATATACATGCGCATGTTCACATATATTCGTCCATCTGTTATGGTTCAGATGTATCTGATGCCAATCTGGTATGAACCCCTTAGAGGGTTTGCTTTTTGTTACCACCATACCATCATCCATGGTATCCAAAGTGTATTTTGGCTCTCTTCGATCATTTGTTATCCTTATGACTTTGTAAAATAAAGTTGCAAGAAAATGTATATAATACTTGTGTTTTATTTGTTTGGATGTAGCAAACAAGAAGGAATTTATTTCATGCGTGTAGGCAAAAAACACCATTTATCGCATGGGTCATGTGTTTTATACTCCATAATATTGAATGTGCCATAATTAAAATATGAGGGCCTTACCTTGGCTATGAGAAGATCGGAGTATAAAAGACACAATTAAGCTTTGTGTAACCCTCTGTCTCGAGCTTGCTAGCTTACGTGTTTTACTTTTGAAGGTGGGTGCCTAACCATAGCCTTAGGAGTGCTCCATCCATGATGTTTTTTACGTGCTTTGATCCAAACCTCATCGCCTTTGAATCTCTGCTTTTCTATCTTCATTCGATCGATATATCTACATTTTGATTTTATAATTCTTTGATTGTAATACTTTTCACTTCTTGCATGCGTTTCGCTTGTTTTGCGGTTGCCCATTCTCACCACTCTTTCAATGATTTGAGGTTCGTTCTTGGATCTTCCTCATTACCTTCTAAAGATCGAGTCGAGGTTTGGTACATTGGCATGCCTACTTTTCCTAGGATTACTTCTTCGATGCCATAAGTGAGGTTGAATGGTGCCTCGTGGTTGCTTGTTTTTGGCATCATTCAATCGGTCTGCAATACATGAGTTAATGGTACATCGCGTCACTTCCTTTTCAGTGAAGGCTTTCCGTAGTTACATCACTATGCTTCTCTTGGCTC
Organism: Erigeron canadensis; assembly: GCF_010389155.1. Classification (NCBI taxonomy): domain Eukaryota; kingdom Viridiplantae; phylum Streptophyta; class Magnoliopsida; order Asterales; family Asteraceae; genus Erigeron; species Erigeron canadensis. The sequence goes on from NC_057768.1 coordinate 20,015,425, forward strand.
TTTCCACTTGTACATAGCCTTGTGGATATGCCACTAACATAGTCATTAGCTTCATCAGGTCCAACTTTATTTCCTCCCCCACGTTCTCTTGAGTCTCTTCTTTATTTGGGAAACTCCATCGGGCTAGTTCGCCTTGTTTTCTTCATCATATATGGTTGTTTGCCAAGATGTTCCATACATCATTATTTCTTCGAGCATACTCTGATGTTGCTTCTTCTATGGGGTGATGGATGTTATTACTAGGTGTGTACATAGCCTCTTGTTGTGTTCCTTCTCGTGATCCCGGTCATTGGGTTGATTCTTGTTGATGCTCCGGACCCTTATAGTCTTTGGTTGGAACTCATTGTTGCTCGATCACTTTTAAGACTTTCTGTAACACCCCACCGTTGGCGGAAACATGAGGTGTCATGAAAAGTACAGCACGACATGGAATTATATAGATACTGCTAAATGAAATAGAATATAATAAATATATATTCCCAAAAACATGAGTTCAAAGTCTTAACAGTGCTAAAATAGCTTATTACAAACAAGACCATAAAGAAATAATCCAAGGCATGTAGCCTTAAAGTCTGACAATAAATAAGGAGCACTAAACTCCGAAGTCCAGCCTAGCATAGCAATCCTTATCCCTGATTAACCTGAGTACCTGAAAAGTATACTAAAACGTGTCAACACAAAGGTTGGTGAGCTCGTAGGTTTTAGTCAAAAGTTAAGTCAAAGAATTAAGTCTTTTGTCAATTATTTTAAGTCTAAACCAGTAATAGTTCAATATAAACGAGCAGAGTTACGCCATAATAAGTCCAAAAGTCTCAATGTCTCAAAGTCCGGCCTTACGGTACCTGCCTTAGTCCAAAGTCTCAAGTCTCAACACACACAATAAGTACGTCTAAGCACAACAAACAACGCATAATTACACACATACAACAAGATCAAAGCACGTCAAATGGCACAAGTAACTCTACACGCACAGGCTCAATATTGAACATAAAACAGAAATCAACAAAACTATTTGAAAATAAGTATACTTTCCACCCCAAAACTTGTAAAAAGAGGGGCTACGAAACTCACCTGAAAGCAGCACAAGCACAAATATCCTATATCAACGAAGAGGAATACGAACTGTCAGAAACACCGAAATAAGCTCACTATCTGTCTAAAAGTCCTACATTGTCCACAAGTCACCCAGTAAGTACTTACTTAACTGCACAAGTCCGTGTCCTATACTAGTATCTTAAGAAATGCCATTGTGTTTTGTCAAATGTCATACTATATATAATAGTCCTTTCGTTCTTATAAATTGTCCAATAATAATGTCACGTCTTATGTTTATCTCTCGTCAAGTATTCAGTTGAAACGTCACAATATAATTCATCAAGTTCGAAAAGTTGTATACTTTAGGATTTAGCTATATTATTTATAAAGTCCTTTCGTCTCAAAAATTTTGTGTTTATATATGTATATGTAAATTTATATACAAAACTGTTCAGCTTAATAAATCCGTATATATATATGTACTTAAGTCCAATGTCCGTATCAATTCAATTCTTTGTATATATATAATATATATATATATATATCTAGTTAATTTACTCTTTATATATTTATATTTAATTATTCAAGGAAAATAGGATTTAACTTTAAACAATAATTCAAATAATTTAATTATATCATTTAATTTATTTAACACCTTTAATTTTTACTAAAATTCCCAAAATAGTACCCTAACCCTAATTTTGACCAAATTATGAATCTGCCCCTTTGACCGGCATTGACCAAGTTTGACCGAGGCATAAATCAAGGTTCCGGATAGATCTAACCGAAATCATTCAAAACAACACACATATAACTCGGATTAAGCAAGATTTCGATTTGAACAATTATGTATGAACCGCAAATACAAGGAAACGAACCAAAATCTAACAAGAACATGATTTCGGATATATATATTTCGGATTCAAGGATTTCTGCTTCATATCTATATTTTCTTATACCAAGTCGATTTACACAAAAATAGTGGAGGTGGTTCGTGGTGGTTCTTTTGGTTCGTGGTGGTTCTGTGGTTGGTTCGTGGGTGAATGGTGATTCGTGGTGGTTCGTAGGTGAATGGTGGTTCGTGGCTAGTGGTGGTGTTCTGCCGATTTAGAGGAAGAGAGAAAGAGAGAGGGGGGGGGGGGGGGGGGGGGTGAGGAGTGAAAGAGAGAGTGAGTGTGTGTGAAATGAGGGGGGAAGACTTAGGGTTAGGGTTTTGTTAGTTCCCCCTTGACCCTTGACCGAGTTTGACCACTCTTGACCCTCACACAACTCATTTGACCCGACCATTTTAAGAGACTCGTGACCCGTTAATCTATTTTGTCGTCATATTTAAGTGTAACTTTTCAATAGTTTTCTAGCGACTATAAATATGTCTATATTTAGTTATTAAATCTTTAATTGATTTAATTTTTAAATATTTTACTTAATTTGGCATTTCCACAGGACAACTAGTATTCCTCCTATTCTCGAGTCCACGTACAATTTTTCTAAAGTCTAAACGCTCATGAAGCCCAAATCTAATAGAAATTCATTTATTCCGTGATAAAGTCTTATTAAACTGATTACGTACCTAAACAATACTTACTAGAGTGTCCAAAAAGGTTGTTCAGGGAAGACGCTCAGATGACAGTTGTCACACTTTTGTTCATTGTATTTCTTTGATTGGGCTTCCATGATTTGCTGTTGCTGCACTGACTTGGTGCTTCATTGTCTTTCATCGATTAGGCCTCCATGATTTCTTGTTGTTGCACTGACCTGGTGCTTCATTCTCTTTCGTCGATTGGGCCTCCATGACTTCTTTTGTTGCATCGACCTGGTGCTTCATAGTCTTTTATTAATTTGGCCTCCATGATTTCTTGTTGCTCCACCGACCTGGTGCTTCATTATCTTTCGCCGATTGGGCCTCCATGACTTCTTTTGTTGCATCGACCTGGTGCTTCATAGTCTTTTATTAATTCGGCCTCCATGATTTCTTGTTGCTCCACCGACCTAGTGCTTCATTTTCTTTCGTCAATAGGGCCTCCATGACTTTTTATTGTTTCACCGACCTGGTACTTCATTGTCTTTCATTCATTGGGCCACCATCAGTTCTTGTTATTGCACTGACTTGGTGCTTCATTACCCCTGATGTAAGCTTTAACCATTTCCATGATTCCCTATAAAATCTTTGGGAAATTAACACTTAGTCTGTCACGGGGTTCAAACCAAAGCATAACTTGAGGGCAATTGGTTCATCCCTTGATTGTGCGATTCCCAAAGGTTATAGTTCAGTAGGTGATGTGTATTCCATCGGAACGGATGGACCCGAACTTGTGACTTTATAAGTGTTGGGGTCCCACGGAAGGCGCCACTTGTCGAAGGGTATTTTTGCTCCTTCTTGGGATGATGCAGTTGGCTCGAGTCAACTCGACCAGACGTGCTAATGGATGATGCAATAGTTTGGATCATACCGGACCAGAAGTGATCCGGTTCTTCTAAGGCGGATGCTTGATGGATTAGAGATAAACCGAATACGATGGAACAACACACAACAATGAGAGGACCGAAGGAGAGACCTCCTTCGGGTGGCGATTCCCTATTAGTAACTCACAAACCTCGTATGTAGGAAGAATGGTACGCCACGGTTCATTCATTTTTCTTCTCTTTTTCGTTGAAACATCATCATCTTCATCATTCTTTCTTTTTCTCTTCATCTGGTCATCATCATCATCATCCTTTTTCTTTTTCCGCTTCTCCTTCTTGCCCTTATCATCATCATCATCATCATCATCATCCTTTTTCTTCTTCTGCTTCTCCTTCTTGCCATCATCATCATCATCATCATCCTTTTTGTTCTTCCCCTTCTCCTTCTCCTTCTTCCCATTCTTCTTCTTCTTTAGTGCTCTAGAAAGCCAAACTGATTATTCATAAGAAAGACACATAATGTTAGTGTCGAAGGTTATTTTTGCTCCTTCTTGGGATGATGCAGTTGGCTCGAGTCAACTCGACCAGACGTGCTAATGGATGATGCAATAGTTTGGATCATACCGGACCAGAAGTGGTCCGGTTCTTCTAAGGCGGATGCTTGATGGATCAGAGATAAACCGAATACGATGGAACAACACACAACAATGAGAGGACCGAAGGAGAGACCTCCTTCGGGTGTCGATTCCCTATTGGTAACTCACAAACCTCGTATGTAGGAGGAATGGTACGCCACGGTTCATTTGGACTGAACCTCCGATGAGAAAGATAATCATAGTTTAGATAGAGAGAGAAAAAGAGTAGTAAGTGTGGTGTGTGTAATGTTGGAATGATAATCTAAGGGCACCTATTTATAGTGCCCACTTTGGGTAATAGGATGCTTCGCTTTGGGAGTGCTTCATCACCCGGGTATTAGACTTTCCCTTGTCTTATGCATCATTGTATTTATTGGACAATAGTGAGTCCCTTCTTAGCTGTTTCTTGAGGATTGGTTCAACTTACTCGTTGGTTCATTTTGATCACTGGTTCATCATACTTGCTGGTCCATCTGACTTGTCGATCCGTCATACTTGCTGGTGCATCATACTTGCTGGTGCATCATACTTGTTGATTCATCATGCTCACTGGTCCATCTTAAGTGTTGGTCCGTTCTGCATTTTGCTTCATCTTGCTGCTTCATCTTGTTTGTTGGTCCATTTTACTGGTCCATCTTACTTACCAAGATGAGTTTATCTATGTTAGAGTACCAGTTTAGTCTATACACCAACAGTTAGTCTATAGAGAATTTCATCAAAACTCTATACATGAATAATAAAAACAAAAGTCACCATCTTGATTAATTCCCGCTGCATTGCTTTCGTCATCACTATCAGAATAGTCTACATGATTATAAATTATATATTAGTATGATACTAGTGCAACACCAGCTAAAAAACAATTTTTCTTACCATATTTTTTATGGACTGGTCCTAAGGGAGAGTGGTGGTAGACAATCTGTCCTGAAAATTTGATGTCTTTTTCCCAACTGTGGTACAGCTTAAAGTCTTCCCCAAATTGGAAGTTACATTTATATTCGGGTTTTCTAGCAGACAAATGGCAAAGAAGAAAATTTTTTTCTCCCATTAAGAGGATATTTCCTAATGACTTTAACTTCAATGTTAGTGTCTACCTCTGGTATTTTTCTCAAGCCAACATTTTTAATATGTATAGCTTCACCACTACCAACCGTTACATTGCATTTCAATCAATCGTGGTTTCACCACAGCAACTAAAGAAGAAAGAAAGAAAAACAAAGACAAAGACAATATAAGTGTTCAACACTACTAGAAATATGGCTATCCTTGACCCGCTTTTTATGACTCACGCTAATAGATGACGCGCAAAGTGAGAAGTCATAAAAATACTGTTATAATTTATAAAATTCGAAGAGTTTATGACACGCATTTTTTAGTGTCATAAAAAAAGGTAGCATAACACGGGGCTACAGTGTCTTCTTATTCTACTTATTGTACGAAATCGCCTTTACTGCTAAAATTAAAAAAAAAAAAAAAAAAAAAAAAAAAAAAAACCCACAATCGAACTAAATCCTCTTTTCCTCCTGGTCACTCCTCAGATCTCAATCCACCACCACCTCACGATCACTTCTCAGACGTCAATCAATCCACTACATCGTCAATCAATCCACCACATCGATCACATCGTCAATCGATCCACCACCACCACATCGTCAATCGATCCACCAACGTCGCTAAATCGAAGCAGATTTGCCCTCATAACATAGAGGATGGTTCGGAATGGAAGTGGAATTACTTAAGGGTTTGTATACTTTTTCTTCTTCTCTATGTCTATATATATATATATATATATGTACTGTATGTTTATATCTATGATGATAATTACTAGATATTTGTATAGATGTTGAATGTATATTGACTATATATGTGTAGCATTATGTTAGATTATTATTATTTTAATCTATTTTTATAATCCGATTTTAGCCGTAAATTGACTAATGATCCGAATTGCTTGAGCTTTGTGTTAGGAAATTGTATCTAAATGCGGTGTTGATTTTTAACAATATTAGATGATAAAATGATTTTTAACAATATTAGATGATAAAATTGGTATAAAGTGGTTGAAATTGGTAAAAGTAAAATTGGAGTAATACAGTGAATTTGAGGGATTGTGTATATATTGCCAATTTCAGTTTATGTAACTACATTATTTTTTGCAACAATTTGGCAGCCATGGGAGACATATTAAGCCGATTTATCGATTGATTTTAAGAAGCATCATGTTCCAAAGACATTTTTGGACAAATTTGCATACTATACTGTCAAGTCTCTACGACTTCCTACTCATATATTCTTTCAGGTGATCAGATTTGAGCCAAATTTGTTAAAAAATGGTTTGTGGTTTGTGTTTAAATGTAAATTGTGCTGAATTTTAATTTGATATAACAGATGCGATATGGGTGTCAGGGCAATGATGCTTGAAACTGTGGCTGTGGTGCCTGGAATGGTGGGAGGAATGCTTCTGCACTGTAAATCCCTTAGGCGATTTGAGCACAATGGTGGTTGGATTAAGGCTCTGTTGGAAGAATCCGAGAATGAGAGAATGCATTTGATGACTTTCATGGAAGTTGCTAAGCCAAAACGGTATGAACGTGCTCTTGTTTCCGCGGTTCAGGGTGTTTTCTTCAACGCCTACTTTCTTGCATACCTCGCTTCACCTAAATTTGCTCGTCGGATCACTGGGTACCTTGAGGAGGAAGCTATTCACTCGTATAGAGAGGAAGGGGTATGGCTTCTATGTATTCTTGGTCTTGCAAGAGGTTAGTTTGTTCGTTTTCGATAACTAAAAACTTGTATTTCGTTTCGAGGTTGTTTTAACTTTAACACATGTTCATATGGGTTCTTGATGATATAGGAGTTACAAGAATGGGTTTGTATGGCATGACCTTTGTGAAGACGACTTGATTCTTCCGGCAAATGGGAACGAATATGTCCTCAAAGGTTCTGAACTTGTTGATGAAGCTAATTCAAGTGCATAACCATCTTCTCATTAGTAAAGTAGGCATTTTTTTTCTATATAAAAGTTTCTTGGTCTTTTGACAAGTTTGGATATTTGGAATGACTATTTTTTTCGATTATTTTGTTGTTTTTAGATAAGTTTAGGGGTTTGGTTATTTGTAGTTCTGATGATTTTTGTGTTGAAATTTGTAGTTCTTTTCAGTGAAAACGAATGAAGGTATCATCGCTACTTCATATGCGGCTGTTGATAAGTTTTATATTGACCCAATGAAGGTTTTGCCGCTATCAAGATTTCTCCCACAGCCGAAGTATGTTTCTTTTTGTTAGACATTTATATCGTATCTACTACATGACATTTATCTTGTATTTACTACAATGTTCAATATTATTGTTTCATTGAATAATGAATTAACCTCATTGTTTTGATATATATATATATATATATATATATGAAATGCGTTATTTTGATATTTGTGTTTTTAATTTTGTATTATCAGGTTTTTAATTTTCATTTAATAGAAAATTAGGAACTGAAAAAAGTTATTTTTTAAAAAAAAAATAGGTTATGACACGCAAAAACGCACGTCATAAAAAGGAGTTATAAATGCGTGTCATAAGTGCGTGTCATAAGTGCGCGTCACAGACGGATGACGTCCAAATGCGAGTCATGAAAATTTATGACTGGTCCTTCCTTGACGCGCTTTTGCGCGTCATCTGACTCATTTATGACGCGCATTGCAGGTCAAGAATAGCCCTATTTCTAGTAGTGCAATATATATATATATATATAGGGGTGAGTTATTTTGAAAACCACTAAAAAAAAAAAACGCGAGAACCAATCTCAGCCCTCCATTCATCAAGATCAGGAAGGGCATGTTTGTAATTATTAAAAAGTTGCTCAGCACTCTCTTTCTCTCTCCTCTTATTAAATCAAAAAATATCTAAATCATTAAAAAAAACTTTTATCTCACAAACCGTACATCATTAGACGGAAAAAAAAAGCATGGGTAGTCTTGAAATTTCGTCCTTTTTCATTAGAGATGCGATTCGATATACTTTTGACGACTTTTTAAATTTCGTTTTTTTCATCACGTTCATCCTACACATGTGTAAGTACAACCTACACATGTGTAGGAAAGACCTAGAAGTAGTGAGTTGTATAACCTGCCTATGCGTAAGTATAACCTGCCCATGGGTAAGTACAACCTACACATGGGTAAGTTACTTATAAAGTTCAAAAAAGATGAGGACACATTGTAAAACCCTAAAGCTTAATTTCTAATCCGAGGGGGAAGCTACTTTCTAAAAACCCTGGAAAATCTAAACCTTAAATGTTAAACCCTAAAAACCTAAAACGGATGAGGGTTCCCGCTCTAGGGTTTAGGGTTTGAAGCCCGAGGGTTAGCCGGCTAACCCTCGGGCTTCAAACCCTAAACCCTAGAGCGGGTACACGGTAAGCTTTAGGGTTTAGGGTTTAAAGTTGTAAGGTTAGCTTTGAAGTTGTAAGGTTAGCCTAGGCTAACCCTACAACTTCAAACCCTAAACCCTAAAGCTTAATTGCTAATCCGAATGGGACGCTACATTCTAAAAACCCTGAAAAATCTAAACCCTAAATGTTAAACCCTAAAAACCTAAAAAGGATGAGGGTTCACACTCTAAGGTTTAGGGTTTGAAGCCCGAGGGTTACGGCCAACCCTCGACCTTCAAACCTTAAACCCTAGAGCGAGATGTATTAGGGGTAAGTACAACTTGCCTATGGGTAAGTACAACTTACACATGTGTAAGATGAACGTGATGGGAAAAAAATGAAATTTAAAAAGTCGTCAAAAGTATATCGAATCGCATCTCTAATAAAAGAGGATGAAATTCTAAGACTACCCATGCTTTTCTTTTCGTCTAACGATTTATGGTTTGTGAGATAAAAGTTTTTTAGTGAATTAGATAGAATTATATTAAAAGTAAGAGAGAAAAAAATGAGCTGGCGAAAATACCCTTCTAGTGTTGAGAGGAGTTTTTTTATTTTTAATCTTGTCCATCTATTTTGTTTGATCCAATGGTGTAAAGGAGTTCTTGAGTTTTTTTTTTTCCTGTTAAATATTGACATTAAAGTTGAAATTAATATAGGGTTTTTAATCTCTAAAATATTGAGTTTTAGTTCAAGATGTGCAGTTTTTGAATTTATTTTTTCTGTTAAATATTGACATTAAAGTTGAAATCAATATAAAGTTTTATATTTCTAAAATATAGAGTTTTAGTTATTAACTCAGTAAAGTTTATTGTATAATTTTTCAATAAAGATTTAGACAACTTCATAAAGCCAGCAATGATTTATTAATATATTTTTTGTACTTGATGAGAATTAATTAAAATATCTTTGTCATATATATAATTTATCTAATTTATTTATTTATTACATAAGATTAAATATTGTAAAAAAAGTATGAGGATGACACATAAGATGAAATCCTACGTGACAATGCTTTAACATAGGTTTAAGATTGAGGAGGGCTTTAGAAGGCTAAAATTTCTACTCTTTTAATATATATATATATGTCAAAATGATGCCTTCCAAAAAAAATAGTGTTCAAATTATGTATGTTATCAAACAAATGTTAACATCAAACTATTAATCCTTTTAATTTGCACAACCATGTAAATAGAAAGTAAGATATTTGGGCGAATTAAATTTTATCGTTAAATGTTACTTCCTTCGTCACAATTTAAATGTCATAGTTTGACATTTTCGGTCTTTTTTGTTTAACTTTAACCGCCTAGATATCTTTTTGGGATACGTAATAGTTGATGTAGTATATATGAATCGATTAAGCTTTAGATATATTTTATAATGATATAACTTTCACCAGGCATTATAAAACAAAATCAATAATATTAATGGTTAAAGTTACAAAAGATTGACTTGAACAGACAAACTTGGACATTTAAATTGAGACGGAGAGAGTACCACCTAAGTTTTACCACGACTAGAGGACCAATTCAAGACACGATTTCGATTTCAACTTCACATATATATGTCCCAAAAAATATGAAGATAAATTACTGGTTGATTTAGTTAACCAAGTCGACATAACTAATATGTTTAGATGAGTTGGAATGTTGGATCATGGATGAACGTATAAAACGCACATGTCAACTTTTTTTTTTTTAATTCAACTATAGTTAATTGCCTTGTACATATATATATATATATATATATTTTTAACATATATATTTAGATTGTGTATTGGACTCGTAATTTGTTCGTACACAATCAACTGAGGCCTCCTTGACATATCTTGCAACGTAGCATGCTCATCACATCCACCCCGTTAACAATAATGTACTTCTTCATGAAAATATTTAGTTGGATTTAAAAATTATTCTCGCATATTAACTATTTTTGCATTCGTCTTAAACTATCCAATATCGCCTACCATTGTTCCGATTTCTATCTATCAAGTTAATTCAGAAATTCAAAAGGAAAAGTTACAAATAAAATTAAGGTTCTAGCTAGATCGAGATTGTTTGGGATATGATGAAGATGATCATAAAAGAATAAACATTGGTAATTAAGGGTGTACGTACGTAATGATGATACTCTAGTTATAATTAAGACGAATAAATCAAAGTATTTATTGACATGTCTTAACATTATTGACTCATTGAATATGACTAGCTTGAGTATATAGGTATTTATTGACATATGCACTCTTACTATTGAATTCACAAAAATTCTCAAATTTGATATATAGTATTTCAATTCGAAGTGTGTTGGACACCCGAACGTTTGTCCATAAGGTCTCAGGTTTGATACTCTCGGGAGTGAGATTTACAGGCTTTAGGTTTCCTGGGCTTTCGTGAAGCATTTACCGGGTGGGGCGGGCAGGGGGGGGGACGGGTCTTAGGTCCACGGTAACCAATCCGGATACTCGTGACTCGGCCCTTGCTGTTCTAATAAAAAATTTAAAAAAATATAGCTAGAGCTTCAAATGAATTTCATTAAATTTTTTGAACCAATTATTTGGATGAAAAAATTATGAAAATAACCCTATAAACTATTACTACATATTTTAGGAAAAAAACAGTTGAACCAAGTTAACTCTAAAGCAACTTTGCACAAAAATGGATGATGCAGAAACATGGCAGTGAGCCCAAATCACATGACTACAAATCTTTGACTTTTACTTTAGCTTCAATGCTTAACATGGGAATACTTTCTGCCTTGGATATGTATGATGTAATATGCTACCTTCATTGCTAGTGTTGTAGTCTATAAAACTGTAGTTTAAATCTTAAGAGTTGCTCAATAAAAAAGATTGAAAACCAAGTTCAGGTTGCTCAATTTTTGCTAGATGAAAAATAGCATATCCACCACAACATTATCTGTCAACTTAATTAGCACATTGTACGTACGTAATGCGCAAATCATATACAACAAATCAAATACATAATACATTATATTATATTATTATATATGTATAGTTGATATACAGTAAACGTACTTAACTAGCGGTTAGAGAAACCCTAACGCAAAGATTAATTACAAAGATGATTGAATTGAAAGAAGCTTCTAATTGAAATCCGTTAGGGAGTCGAATAGTTTTTTGGACTAGAATTTTCTTTCTTACTTAATTGCATGTTATTCTCCATATTTATTGGGCCATGTGTAGGGGCTTTTGGTCCTATTGAATTGTGAGTACCGATGTTACCCTCGGAATGAACTAAGCTATATAGATAACTACTAAAGGATTACATGCAAATATCAAGTAGCAACCTAGAGTCAGTATCAATATGTAAATTCATAAAAACAAGTATTACAAACCATATACACTCAATAATTGTGAGGCCGTGTCCCTATGCTTGTTTTCATTTTTTTGTGATTTTTTATACATGTGAGGTTTGATGTTTTGATGGTTATATTCAGTTGTCGAAAAAGAACATATCAAAAGGCTGTGGCAGGACCAACAAGGCATTAACCACTAAACTATCAACATATTCTTTGAAATCAGCATTCCAATAACTACACCTTTCAAGTCTGTGCTTTAGTTGGTTCTTTTCCTTTACTGAGAGCCTACCTAGTATTTCGAACAACACCCTTGACAGCAAACATAACTAGTTGAACACCTACCCACTCATCAACTAGAGTTGTTATACCTTTGGCCAAGAAAGACGTCTTCTTTTTTCTCTATAGTGCAACAATATTCATATCTACTTTTTTACAATAAACTAATTAAGTAAGGTTTTTTCTGTAGTTGTCATTTACAGTTTAGAATCTGTAAAAAAGTACTTACATAACTACTTACATAACTAGTGTACAACTCATCAAACCACTTAATTAGAGAAAAACAACTACTAACCCATACTAATTGCTTCAACTTACATAACTAGTGTACAACTAGCATACTAACCCATACTAATTGCTTCAACTTAATTAGTTTAGTTTTGTTTCATCGTCTATCTTTCGGTTTCCACCAAATCATGAACAACTTGATATGGCTTTGTAATGTTGTATTTATATATATACCATTATCAAGGTCAAAAAATTATTTCATCTGATTACCACGAAAATTTGTCACCCATGGTAAATCAAGACAACAAAAGTTGATATCTATTGTATCTATTAGTCGAATAATTCCAATACACAGGTTAAAATGCCATATGACCATTTGTATCAAACTTTTTGATAACATGAGATATTATCATAGTATTTGAAATTATATGTCTTACATATGCAAAACAACTGTTGAGACCAAGAAAATGCCATTTGAAATCATTACAGAATTACTTGAAACCACCTGGCTTTAAATCAAAAGAGTTATGTTACCGTGCGTTACCCGGGAGACATCACGTTGATTACAGGAAACATTGTAAGAAAAACACAAATGAAATCAATAAAACACAAATGAAATCAATAATTTTGATTATAAGAAAAAGGGGGAAACAACAAATCTAATTCAATAAATTAGTTGCTGAACTAAAAAGAGGGCTTATTGTGAATAATCGTTCCTTATGTTTCATATATCGAATTCAAGGGGTACTCTCATAACCGCTACTTTACCAATAACCAATAATAATAATAGAAAAAACAAATACCTTGGAATCATCCTTTGTCACTCAATTACCAGAGAAAGAGACAGGGGGATTGTTGATACAAAAAGACGAATTAGGTTTTCGGGGGGGGGGGGGGGGGGGGGGGGGTGGTTTAAGAAAATATAGAGTGAAATGTGAAGCAGTTACGGGTTAAAATATATGGATGAGGGGTCGTATGTGAGAAGATTGAAGGCTCTGCTAACCCTTCTCAAATAACTAATCCGTAGAGTTCAGAAAATCTTGACACTTCAGCTTTTTAGGCAAATAGACTATTTTAAAAAGTGCCACAAAGGCAATAACTACCCCACTTTTTAAAGAGACATTTATATTATATGTAATACTATATTATATATATATATATATATATATATATATATTGTCATTATAATTTGTCAAAGTGTCATTGTTCAATGAAGAGTCACTTTTGAAATGCATTTCCAAAAAAAAAGATAAAGCATCAAGATGAGTAACAACTATCTCTTTAGCAAAGTGGTTTGATGGGTATGATTTAATTTCTTTTCAATCACTTGTACCAACATTTTGTAAGTTGTTTTTCTCTAACAAGTCTTGACAAAGCATTACCCCCCTCCCGACTTTGTTTTCCTCTATTCACCACAACGATAAAGAAAGTCAATGGAGTTTAATTTTCCATATCTTTTGGGGTAATAATTCAATTTTACTATTAATATTTATTGATATATGTTGCAAGTACATGTATCACTGTATCATTATTATTATTACACACGTGGTTGTTAAGTTAACAATGCTAAAGTATATGAATGATTTTATATGTAATTGCTATTTCTGAAATAATACATTCCTTAATATTGATATTCATTTATTTAGCTACATAATCCATATTTAAGGGTAGATGATTTTTGTTAAACAGTTTTATGTACTTATTTAAACAAATTTGTCTACCTTTGTTCCCATTATTCTGTCATGGCTATAGCATAAAAGTGAGCAATTAATTAGGGAACATTACATATCATCTCCAATATATATATAGAGACATCATACTCAATTTACCATTTATGAAGTGGGGTAAAAATGTACGCTCGCTAGAATACAAAAAATTACTCATAGCAACTATGAGTATTAAGTGGAAAAAAAAAAGTGAGAAATAGATGAAGAATGAAAGGGTAAGTAAATTACCTTGTAGTTAACAGAAAATGTTTCAACACCAGTAATACTCAAGGGCTCTTCTAACAGATCAGTCTCTGGCACAGCTTCACTAGTCTGTAGATCTTTGAGAGTGCTTAACCTCTTCAACAAAGAACATGTGTCCTGAAGACCAAATTTCACGTCTTGTAACAAAATTTTGCTTATTTTTAGGCAAATATCTAATCCAATATTATTATAAATGTGACCGAACACTGAACATGTAACGTCCTCATGCAAAGGATATGCTGCAGCTACTGTCGAACGCAGTGCAAGGTCCAAAAGGAACTGAAAATATATATCAAACTAGCTAATATACCCGTGCTTCGTTGTGGATCTTGACATGTTAACAAAGAACGAACAGCATTGAGCTTCATCAGGCTTCCCATAACCTGTGTAATGAAGCTTTATCAGCATACAAATAAGAATATCTCACATGCATTCTCTTAAAACTAACCTGGCCTCACACTTTTAAGCTTAACAATTCTCTAACGAAGAACAACATAAAAAACAAATTTTGAGCATAAATTGGCCTCAGTGTCACAGACCAGCAAGTATCATTAGCTACCAACACAATCATGAAACCAAAGCAGTCGCATGGCCCCTTTGTCACCCATCACGAATCCAGCAGATGTAGCCATGCCACCAGTCCCCTTTGTCACCCATCTTCATTTTGTTCATTTTGTCTACATGACTCTTTTAAAATTGAAGACAGCGTTACATGAATTGAGAGTTTAAAAGAGTACATGATTGACGTTAGAATTAACGTAATCACCGGTAGAAGAAATATGAATCTATATAAAAGTTGGAAGATCAAAAGGGTGAAACATTTCCTTCAGACAGGACCCTGCTCAGCTGGATTACCAAAAAGTTCAATGAATTTTGGCACTAAACTAACATAATGCTAGAGCCAGTTATTTTCCAAATACTTCCCAATGAAAATCCAAAATATAGATTTACATAAGCAGTGTAGCGTGTGCGTCAGAGCAAACACTGTTGAGACCAAGAAGTAGTATACCACAACTATCTTCCTAAAACTGAAAATACTAAGTCAAACGTATCACATCTCTAGTTTTAATTTCTAAAACTTACATCATCTTCTGTGGCTGTCATCGAAACAGAACAAACAAAAACACTGGTAAAAATTCTTCCGTCAGACTGCTGTTTTTCAAAGTTGCCTCCGGCAACATGACTTTTATCGAAACTATTTTCTCTATCAAAGTTCCTTTTGTCAAAATCTCCAGCCCCAG
Source organism: Erigeron canadensis (assembly GCF_010389155.1). NCBI lineage: Eukaryota > Viridiplantae > Streptophyta > Magnoliopsida > Asterales > Asteraceae > Erigeron > Erigeron canadensis. Next base: position 20,030,954 of record NC_057768.1, read on the forward strand.
AACAATTTACAGAGAATAATCACTTATCAAAACTAAAGGCACAAACAATAGATTAAAACACTTAAGAAACATAAAAAATAGAAAAGGTTCCACCTTCAATTCACATTACAAAGCCACTTTTATACTATAAGTCTATAACATCTTAAATTTCTCTTATAACCATTCATTTTCACAGTTTTGAGTCTCAATATACAAAATCAAAAACTATGAAGATAATAAGTCAAGGATGAAAAGCAAACCTTGAGGAATCTAATTTCCAACTTTGAGATTCTAACGATCCCGATTTAGAAGAGGACTTTCCTAGAAAAGTAAAATGTGTGCTTATTACTGGTTGTGGTGTGCCCAGTCTTTCAACACGGTTTTTCTTACAACATCTTTCAAAACAGCTAAAAGATTTACCAGGGTTGGCTCTTATGGATTGTGATCCGAATGGCATACATATCCTCATGACGTATAAGTGTGGCTCCGATTCTTGTGCTTTTGATAGCAAGAATCTAGCTACCCCGAGAATCAAATGGTTGGGCCTTCGACCAAGTGAGCTGGATAATTATGATGAGCATATCTCCGAGCTTAGTAAACATGATAACAAGGCTCTTAAACGTTTGTCTGGATGGGATTATTTCTCAGATGAAGATGGGTGGATGGAGGAATTGCAAATGATGGATGACTGCAAGAAATCATGCGACCTTGGAGTACTGAGTACATTAGAGATATTGCGAAGGATACGTGAACAAGAATGGATATGAGTAGATGGTCAAATAGGAACAGCATGAATTGTTTCTCTTTTGTAATTGAATTGGGCGCTCTAGGACATCCTGTCTTTATTGTTGTTACTTTATTTGTTTTCGACTTCCCTTTGCTTATTCTAGATTTTATGCTATGAACTTTAATATATGTGGTATATCTAGGAGTTAAATAAATTTGATTTATTAAGTGTTGTAGAGTTACTTGAGTTGTGTATATATACTAGTACACTTGATTGATAAGAGGCACTTCCAAGTCATGGTGTCTGCACCTAGATGTTGGGACGTAAACTCCCTTTGCTCCCTGAACTACCAATTGCGTGTGTATGCCTATCTATGTCCTCATGGAACTTGTTCAATTTCTAAAGTTAATTGCAGGAACAGGCGAAAAAGATATTTCCTATGTGCAAGATCCCAGTTCAAACCCTGAAATTTTGGCAAATATGCCGATAGTGGTACTCCAGAAAATTTACGTTGTTCAAAATTAACTAGCTGACCATTTTCCCTGATAATTAAAGATCCTGCCGCAAAGCCATCTGGAGTAGCTTTTACTCCTAGAGATCGCCTCGTTGTACCAATCATACAACAAAGGTCGTCAATTAAACGATCAGAAATTGATTGATTACCAAAAATAACTCTCTTTTTGTAAAAGATACCTCTTTTTGTAATAAGTCTTTTCTTTTTCAAATTGAGTAGAATCCCTACCAAAGCTGATAGCCGTTGTTGTCCGGGTGCAAGAAGCTTCCTATGTCTGACCTCATTAAGCGGCTTCATACACTGCCTACCCCTTCTGTACGTGACGCACTCATGGTCTCTAACGGGAACAAACCATTGCTTTTTCGTGTTTGTAAGCTCTGTCTGGAGGTTTTTCAATCGCCGGCTTACAACAGACCGACGGAGATCCTTTACATGAAAATAACTTTTCATAGTGAAAAGTTTTTAGAAGATGAATAAAACCCTAATTTGGGTCTGAAAGAATTTGGTTCATCGACATCATACAAAGACGGGAATTAGGGTAGGTTTATTATTTAGAGTTAGGGTTAAATGCAAATTTAGTCCATGCGGTTATTCAAAAATGAGTGCTTCATCCCCTATTAGTTTTTGATTTTTTTCATTAGGGATGAGCAAAAAGTACCAAATCCTGGTCCCGTCTCGATACCGGTACCGGAAAGTGTTACCGAGTCCCACGTGGAACCGGGACCGGTACCCACTTTTATAGGTTTGCGGGATCGGTACCAAATGGGATTGGTACCGGGAAAATCCCGAAATCCCGAGAAAGTCCCGATTAGTCCCATATAAACTTCAAACTCATGTTATTCTCTGAAATTGCTTCTTTGGACATGGATGATTGTGTTTTATTAACTTCAAGTCTTCAACTAATCTTGTGTTTGCAGCCATTTAGTAAATCAGTGTATACAACTAGTTACTCTTATTATGCATAAATGATGGATATTATCTAGTAGAACGTATGCTTCAAGCATAATGCTTGGAAACTGAGTACATTATAATACGGAGTAGTTACATCTTTACAATAAGTCAAATACTAGCATATGAAAAAGTCAACACTACACTAAAACCATATATAGATTCTTCGTGGTCGTTTCGTTTCTGATTATAATTTATATCTTAGTTTACATTAATGTCATGCATATAATCTGGACATTTACTTAGATGTTTGGAGGCATGATGTCACTCTTATTATTAGAATCTGGAATGCATTAACATTAATAAGTGATTGGGATATATTACCAGCACTTGGAACTAATATATTAGTGAAATGCATTTGTGTCTATGTTTAAATGGGACTAGTCGGGATTTACTACCGATATCCCGGTCCCGTCTCAGTACGGTACCGGGACCGGTACCGACTCAAATGGGATCAGGACCGGTACCAGATTTTGGCCATTTTCGGGATCGGTACCATCAGTACTGGGACCGGTACGGGACGGTACCAGTCTCACGCTCATCCCTATTTTTCATCCTTGTGGTCGAACTTCTGGTAAATCCACTCATTTCTGCTCTTAACATAAGGGGTATTTTAGTCATTTCAACATGTTTCTTCTTCCCCACTTGTTCTTCAAACCCAGATATGAATAAACATTTATATCTATATGTTGGATAAACATGTATATCTCTGAAGATATACAAGAAGCTAATGACTTTAGGAGGATGTATGACAATTTTCGTGCATAAATTTTGGTACATATGTTTACTGCTAATTTTCTTGATGTGATATTGGTTATTTTTTCTGTATAAACATGTGTATAGGCTGATACTTAAGGAAGGAGCTAATGAAGCTTCACATACAAGTTTGTCAACACAAACCATTTACCTGAATCGGTTGGAGTTTATCCTAAACATTGATAAGAAACAATTGGATGAAATCAGAGAATTTGAAGAGGTAAATTGTTATCATCATGTATTAACTTATAACCATATTCCATATTACTTATTACATGTTTGATGTTCATATGGGCCAACTTCACAGACTGGAGACTTTGTTGTGGTGGCCACAATAGCTATGCTTGAGCATACATGACACCTGAACTATCCACTATATTACTGGTTTCATACCAAAAACTTTAAAGTTTACGGTAGTCATACCCCAACTTAACGGCCAAACTGACGTCCGTCAGGTCAGGTATCGTCTGTGTGGAGAATTGATAAGTTGGGGTATGATGAGAGTAATTTTAAAGTTATAGGTATGAAATCAGTAATATGGTGGACTGTCCGGGTACCATTTCAGTAAATAACCCTTATATTTATTGTGTTCTATACTATGTAAAAATTATTACATGCTTTTAGAAACATTATAAAGCTCAAAACTTGAGTTGATATTGATTTTTTAATAAGTAAACAATTATAAATTAAAAAAAATCGACAGTATAATTTTATAATAGATTAATATATTATATAAATTTTAAAAGATAATAAGTATGAACGTAGAATATTTAAAAGAAAAAAACAAATTAATAATACAAACATAATTAAAGCTAAATTCCCAAATCATTGAAAATAAAAAGTGAAACAAAAGTAATCCATAATAATAAAACATCAACCGAAAAAACATTGAAACTAATAAATATTGCAAACAAATTTTTCGGAGATGGTTAGGTGTATATATTCAAAACATACAAATAATATTTTTTATTAAAAGATAATTAGTGAAGTAACTGGTACATGTTAGAAACAAATAAATAAGCATATAGTAAATTTATCAAAAGTTTTTATCAAAATTTACATATCTTATTCAATTTATGAACCCATATTAAATTAAAGCTTTGTCAAATACTCAATTAAACTACATTGGAAATGCAAATATACAATATATAAAACTTTGTATGCATGAAAGTGTAATATATATACTATATAAATAAGTAATTTCTTTATAAGTTATAAAAAAGAATACTATATAAAATTTAATATACCTTGCCACTTTTATTCTAATATTTTCCAAATAATAACACATAAATATTTTAATAACACATTAAATGCAGCCCTAAGGGTTGCTTTTAGTATTTTTCCTACTTAATTTAATTAATCTAATACATGTAATGTAATTATATCCTACTATAATCATTTTGTGCGGTCATGACGGCATGCTATCAAACAATGTGGTGCTCAATCATATATTTATTTTTTGATAAATACTATAACTTTTACTTCTTTATTAGACAAACTACCCATATTCCCTTGTCAACTTTCTATCTTTAAAACATACAAAATACTCTTAACTTTCAACACATTTCCAACTCACATACTACATCTACCCAAAACATCCCTAAAATATTTTCCAACCCTCTATTCAAACTACCTCTCTCCTTTATTCATTAATTCAAATATTTCCACTTTTCTAAATGAAATTATTTAAAACACACTTTCCTTAACCCTTAAAATAACTACATTACTCATACATCAATCATTTTTACATTAATAGTTGGATTAATTTCAAATATCGATTTACACTTTTTGGATTAGATTAATGATGTTATAAATTAAGATAAACCAACAGGGTTGATGGCTAATTGATAAAACTTTTGACCTGAAGATCCACTTGGGTATGAGTCTACCACATTTGTAAATTAATAGAGAGTTTTTCGAAAATCTTAAGTTCCATTTCAGATATTTATGTAATTTAAAAGTATGAATAATATATTATATATGTCATTCTAAACAAAAACACACGCTCAAAAAATACATATTGTAGTTTAAACTTAGTAATGTAACATTATTTCTAATTACATGTTGTTTTATTAGATTGATACATACAATAGTTTAAAGTTAGTAATTTAATACTTGATTTTGTGTAAAAAAAAGTATATGTATTTTTTGAGATTTATATTGTTACACTATATAAAAATGTTTCATCAATATTTAATTTTACATCGTCATTATAGAAAGATATAAAAAAATATATATGTTGAACCATTTACGATAAAACTTATTTTTTAATAACAATATTATCTTTTTTCAGCAGACATCGTCATTATACAAACATATAACATACATATCTTACTAACAATTTTTAATATAAAATATATGTTTTTGAATAGTAAATTAATAATGCGATTACATTTCAACATACCAAATAATTATATAACTGCTTTAAAATGTATAAGGGAGAATTTCATATATACCCAATTTTAAGACCTTAATTACATATTTACCCAACTAAAATCAATAATTTCATATTTGCCCAACTTTAAGAAGGATTCTATCATATTTACCCAAATCACAAACTATATTGATTATAATTCTTTAATAACTCATTTTATTATTAAGTTATTCACCAATATATCATCTAAAGATTGGAGGAAAAAAAAACTAGGCCTCTCCAATTAGCAATCCCATAATGTCATCCTTTTTATGCCATCTTGGTAGTTGACAAAATCACCATTCTTTTCTCAACAATCCCTGATGTGAGAAACATAGATTTTATAAAATTATGAATTGCCTTGACTAACTCTTACGGATGCATCAACCATTTTTTTGAAGCTAATGTAGATGAACTAAATTGTACTTGCCACCATTATTTGCACTACATCCTTTTATGCTTGAAACTAACGTGTCGCCAATCATTATAAAGGAGTTGAGAACCTTAAATCTTCATAATTTGCTGAACATCAAAACTGTTAGAGACCTCATGAGAAGCATCAAAAAGTAGTTTATTTGCAAATGGAGAAATCCATATGAACTTGAATGGTTAGCATATTTACGAATGGATCAAGAACAAGGAATTTGCTGATGTAAACTTAGTTTTAATTCATTTTATAATAGAATGGGTAAATATGATAGATAGTTATTCGAAATTGGGTAAATATGAAATTTTTAATTTCAATTGGGTATATATGTAATTATGATGTTAAAAGTGGATATGTATGAAATTCTCCCAATGTATAAATATGTCAACCTCGAATGCATGACTTATTGTTTTAAGTTAATTTCTAAACATTAAATCACGTGTAAGTCAGCTGTTATATATTAACATTTCTAATCTTTTACAATAATTATAGTATTATGAAATTTTATTGCTATTATATTTCAAAATGTCTAATCTTTTACAATAATTATAGTATTGTGAAATTTTATCATGTTTATCTCGCGTATTACGCGGAAAAATAATCTAGTATATATATATATGGCTATCATAGCCAAAAGAAAAAAAATCGGGTTTGCAAAGTGATCTAGACCATCTAAATTCACAACTAAATTAATCTTGATCCTTTAAACTTAAAGTCAAACTATTCAAACTAAAAAGTCAAACTTTCAATAAGAAATGTAATATATACAATTTGACAGCTATTTTGTACTAACACAACATACCATAAATTATTTGACACCTATTTCGAATTGTCACATGTACACAGCCATTTTGAAATTTGAATTACGAGTTTACAAAAATAATACACCATATTGCCTAAAGTGGTATTTTGTACAACACATATAATCAGAAATCAAAATTTATAATTAATAAGAAATCCTTACAAATGCTAAGAAGATTTTTTATACCATTATAAATACTACAAACATCTTTTCATTTCAATACATTATAATTTTCTAATTTTCAAACAAGAAGATGAAAAAAATGATGTCTTTTGTATTCATATATCTTTCTATGTTCTTTTCATATTCCATTCATATGGTTTCATTCCATGCAAAATGTCAATATCCATTTGCTCTTTGCATGTTACATTACTCTATATTACCACATAATGCTAACTAATATTCAATTTTTATGTTTTTTATAGGATCTAGAAGCCACTAATCACTTCAATAACGACAACGACAACAACAACAAAAAAAAGTCAGCATGTGCTTGAATGAAGACATCGACTTGAAGGAGCACATTACTTTTTCAATGAATGAAAAGTTTAAAAAAGAAAGAGATGATTTATTGACGATAAAAAGAAAACTTAAGGCAAACTTGCAAGCAATGAAATCACAGAACAATATGGTTACAGAAGAAAATAGCTTCCAATGACACACTAATGTAATATTAACAATATTCTTTTTAATTCAATGGTACATGTATGTAATCATCATTTAAGAAAAACTCATTCCTAATTGTCGTGTAAAATAAAAGAAAATCATCATTTACACCACGTACAATAATAAGACAACCTATCGACATGCCCATGATAAAATAAGCAATACCTTAAAAACTGAATCTTTTGCACATCACATAAACATGGAGAACATATATAACTAAAGAGACCCCATAACTATATACTCTGGACGGAAATCATGTCCCCATTGGTTGAATAAAAAAGTGAAAACAAGGATTTTGGCCGGGCTAAATAAAAAAGAGAAAACTCTATAGTTATATATGGTCGGTAAAGGTCGCTTTGAAAATCAACTTTTTAAACAATGCGTGTGAGAATTTTATAATAACCTCTTCTGAGTTCAACAAAAAATCTTATGACATAAAGCTCTATATTGTGAAGGAAATAATACCATTAGGGGTCATATGCAGAGAAAATATATGTATAACAATGTAGAGATTATGAGTGTGGTATTCCATCATAACTTCCATCTTATGATCTGATCTAAAATATTTGGCAGACAACTTTGTCATCCTCAATCCAATATTTTCAATGATAGTTGTTTGAGGTTCCTTTATGTTTATTTCCCAAAGCCCAAAACTAGAGTCAAACTAAAGGTAAAAAAACCAATAATATATTTATTTCAGCCATAAAATTGAATGCCAAATTATTTGGGGGCTTTAGGCAATTGCTACCCATTTATAGTATAGAGCAGGCTATTGGTACTATGTAGCGTATTTTAACAGTTTAGGCTATTGGTCAAAACTCAATACTTTTATTAAGAAGAGGTACAAGTAAGATTAATTTAATTTTAATACTTGAATTAGTGATCATTTACAATATCCATTGTTCTTCACATTGGGTCGATTTTAGTCGAACACACCTTATAGCCAACTTCTACATTTATAATAACTAGCACGGAACCCGCGCTATGCGACGGTGTTCGTGGCGATGTTGGTGTTGGTGGGAGGAGACTGTTGGTGATAGAGACGACGTCGAGTGGTATTTGAAATTGATGTAAAGGTAATTGATGTAAAGAGCTAATTGAAATATTTTAAAAGATTAATGACTAATAGTGTAATATATCATTAAGGATATTTTAGACATTTTCTCTCATGTAACTTTCAACATGAGAGCTATTTATAATATAGTATAGATAAACGTATTACGATATAGGAAGATATAACACCTGAACCAACTATAAACCCTAAAAAGGGGGGGGGGGTGTTTCAATGGGTGGGAACTATGTGGTCTCATTTATCGTCATGGTACCCACAACGCACAATGTATAGAACTCGTGTGTGCTGACTCACCGTTCTCACACATGGGTCACTGGATATAGTTTCAGCTCTTGTCTTTAGAAAAATTTAAACCTGTGACTTGCATCTTTTTGACCCATGTGATCACATGATGGCGGTACCAATTGATCGTCAATTGGTACTATAAACCTTATACTACCCCTTACTTATCACGAGATAAATTGTTCATATGACATTTACATTTTAATTTCTTAACCGATCATGTTCTAAATATTGTTATGCCATCGTTGATGTCTAATTATATATGCTTTTAGTATGTTTAATAATTACATTATATGGCTAAGTAATCTGAAAAATTGTATAGTAGTTCTTTGTAGCTTTATAACATGTCAAACTATGTCGGAGATGATTCTAATCTGGAGCTACTAAATTGTTCTCCAGCTATCTTATGTATAGGTTTGCAACGTTTAATGTTACGCCTTACTAACAAAAGCTGGATGTTTGAACTTTTGTTAATTCATATCCTTACGAGTATGGTATTCGCGTAATGCGACGGCAGTAGTGGGAAAGGCGGTCTGTTTTATTAGAGATTTTGGGTAGTTACGGAAAGAAAAAAAACAAAAAAGTCCAAGGGCAAATCCGGTAATTCAAAAGTAGAATTACCTAATATAAAAATAGGCCATTTATATTATAAGGTATTATAGATATATAAAGTAGTATAAACAAATCGTTTGTGTACTCATACGTATAAATTCATTGTTTGTAACCCGGTCAACGACCGGGTATTGATCTAGTATATATATATAACAAGCTTCTAAATTCATACCTAAACAAATAGGAACCCTTGTATGAATTACAACTTTGATTTACAACCATTAGATCAAATTTAATTATTTTATCTTTAATAAATGACGATATTAATACTTTCACTTTATATGATTTGTCAAAACATACCCTTCTTAATTATTATAATATACTATAAGTAATATATAAATAATATAATTATAATAATATGTTGATCGATTTCCATGTTGTTGTTAACGTACTCATCTAATGATGGTATCATAATATACAATAAACAAATATGTTGCCCGTATTTAATATACGGGACTTGACTTACGACGTTATTAATAATTTTTTAATTTGATAAGATTAACAACATAATCAAATTTTATTTAAGTGAAACTGAACATTTGAATGGGTTGATAATTAGTTAGGAAAATTGCATTTTGTTATATGTAAAGATAGAAATATATTTACTTGGTGGTGGTCATTGTAAAAACATCGCAATAATGTACAGTTTTGGAATAACAATGGGGCTCAAAACCCGCGGAAGGCGGCACTGAGCAGTTACTTACTTACTTACTTACTTAATGCAATAAGCTATGACCTTTATTATATTGTATTTGCTTCGTTTCTTTGAAAATAGCAAACGTGGTAGTTTTTTTTTTCCTTGGACTCATAGCAAATTAGCCTGAGTCATTTGACGTAATTTTATCTTACCCTGGTGCCTTGCCATAGTATTTAGTAACAAATTCAGTCGTCTCAACAGAACTTATTAAGATTGATACCCTTGTCATTTTAACATCTTTTATTTATATTTGACAAAATATTAGTTTATCACATATTAACATTTTAATAGATCTATAAGTATTCCTCGCGTATTATGCGGGAAAATAATCTAGATGTATATAATATGTATTATATATTTAATAGATTAATAAATAATATATATCCTGATAATAATAATACTATATATATCCTGATAATAATAATACTATCTATCTTTTATCTTATCTTGTGAAGTCCCTCACTCGATGGTTTAACCCACAAGTGTAGAATAACAAGTCAAGTAATCACTAGAGATGACTAGTATTAAATGTCAAGTAAGCATTAGATTGGACTAGTATTACGATTAATATAAATGCAAGAATATATATAACGTAATACGTACTTAAGCAATATAAAGATAAACAAATAAGTAAATGGTGAGACACAATGTAACTTTCAAGTGTATTTTATTTATTGATGTTAAATAAAATACAAGGTTGTTGCGGAACAAGATATTACAAAGTATCTAAACAACCTATGAAATACAAGTGATCTAATCTTTGCTAAATAAACTCTTTGATCGAAATACTTAAAGTTGTGAAGTATGACTGTTTAGATCGAGAGTATTTGAGCAAAGGCACCAAATTACAAAAGTATGTAATTTGGACGAGGAAGTGACTTGATATTTATAGGCAAAAAGAATAAATACATTAATTCCTTAAAAGCATTGATTAAAGTACAAGAATAAAGTCACATGACAGTGACTTGTCTTCTAATTAACCAACCACCTTTACATGCGTGTAAGGCTTTTAACAAAAGACAAATGGATTGTCCGGTTAAAGGCATGTAAAGGCATAAAGTCAATTCCTCGTAATCAGTGTTCAGACTTGTAAGGTCTAGAACACTGACAAGGACTCCAGTCAGGAGATCTGGTAAGTCTTCCAGTGAGCTCCGCTATTTGTCAGACTTCTTTCTTCAGACTTCAGTCTTCGACTTCAGTGAGAGTGTTCTTCAGTGGAAAGATCTTGACTGGAGTGAAGTCCAGTGAACAAATCTGGTGGAATCCAGATTTCTATACAAGTAAGTTGTTCACTAGTCTTCACATAATTTCTGGACAAATCTTCAGAGGGCTCCAGTAGTTACGTCTGGAGCGAGTCCAGTAAATCTGGACCTAACAAATTCCCCCTGTTTGTTTAGAAATTATGCAAGGATTTTCAAGCTTGTATCTATACAAGTTTGTGCTTGAAAAATCCTTGAGAAATTTGACTAAGTCTAATTTAAATTTCTGGAGAGCCACTTTATAGATCATCAGTGTTCCCAATTTGTACATTTTGATTTCTAGACTTAATCTGGATAAGTACTTGTAAAAAAAAATAGTAATTGCAACATATATTTACAAACATCAACTGGAGGAAAGTTACAATTTTATCAACATGAAAATAAATACAAGTACAATATTAGAGTCAGGCCTTTTTCTTTTCAGCATGCCCAGATGGCTCTTCAGTGGCCTTCCTTTTTACACCTGGAGATGACGACGAAGTAAGAGAAGTCCTTAAGCCCAGCTCCATCTCCATCAATTCCTTTCTCCTCCATTCCTTGCCAATCCTCTTCATAAAGTATTTCACATCCTGGGAGACATCTTTACCCCTGAATGAAAGCCCAATCTCTCTTAACTCTGACCATCCAAAAGCCCTGATTGAGGTGTCCTTCCTTTCATCAGTAAAGTTCCCTTCTCTGAAGAGTTTGACATGGAACTTAGAGAAGTTATCATGATTTTCAGCTAGATGGATCTCAGCACCCATTATTGGTCGGACATCAGCTCTAAATTGTGACAAATGTTCATACTTTTCCTTTGTCTGAGCCCTTTTCACCATTTCATCCACTTCCCTTGACACTTTTCTCTGTTCAGCCACTTGTTGAAATTTTTCTTTATTAATTCTTTCAGTTGTGTTCAAGGGAATGAAGGTACTGAGATCTGCATCTCTGGCAGCTTTGGATTTCTTGACTGGTGCCTTGGGCAAACCCTTAACTTTCTTCCTATATTCATGCTCCAGAGCCGTTGCATTACTCCTTACTTGTTGCTGGAGATTTTTCAGTTCCTCTCTTCTCTGGGCAATAAGATCCAGTATGCTTACCCCATAAATTTCAGAATCATAAACTTGTTCATCCTGAGCATACATGGATCGAATATAGACATCATCCAAGGCATCCATACATTTCTTCAGCTTGGGATCATCCTTCATCTTCTTGTATACTTCAATTTGTACGCCCAACCTACCAGCATTGTAAGAATCCAGAGTCCCATGCCTGGCCATATCCAACTGGTGAGCAATCAAGTCATCTTTTAAATTTTTCTTGAAGATTTTGATTAAGATGCACTCTTGCTCCAGTCTCTTTGCTTTGGCCTCATCAGCAGATACATACTCGTCTGCCTCATTTGTTGGTTCCCTAGATACCACTTTCTTGCTTTTGAGACTTTTCATTGTTGTAGTAATATCTGGGAGCTTTTCAAAAACTGGCTCACTGGCATCAGTACCAGCAGCCTCTTTCTCAACATGTTCACTGGCTTCAGTACCAGTGACATCTTCACCAATCACCTTCTTCCAAACCTCTATCTTCTTGCTGAGATCAACCTTCTCAGTTCCAGAACCAGAACCTTTCCCCTTGGAAGCATCTCCAGACTGAAGATGATTCCACACCTGGTCCAGTGTATGTCTGTCAGAGGAGTCAAATGTACGACCAAACACTGGAGCTATGTTGTTTACGGTTTTCCTCAACTTCATCACTTCCTTTTTGATTATCTCAAGATCCTGAGGAAAGTGGCGAGGCAACTGGGCATCAATCATCTTCATAACTTCAAGCAACAACCCATCTCGGAGATTTCTAAGGAGAGTTTCAGACACCTCCTCAGTGATTTCTTTCAACATGTTTCCCCTGAACTTCCTAACAACTTCATCACTGAGGGTGCTGACTACTGAGTTTTTCTCCAGAGTTGGCCTACTCTCCAGAGAGCTTATTCTGGTGGTTAGATCTGAACATCACCAGCCAGACTTGCCAGAGGTTGAGCAACTTCAGTTTGAATGGCAGTCTGGACACTTCTTACCACATCCTCCTTGATACCCTGGACTGCAACTTGTATTGATTCAGAATTTCTATTTGTAGCTATGACAAGTTCATCCAGCTTCTTAAAGACAATTTTCTCATTACCAGCAAAAACATTCATTTCTGACTTAAGATTATTGGAAATGATAGATTTGAAGTCAGAAATAACTTGAGAAGACGCCTGAAGTGATCTCTCCAGGTCCGCCACCTTATCAAAAAGGCCTTGGACCTCAGTTGAAAAAGAAGAGAAGAGACCACTGGAAGGATTGTTAGTTCTGGTGATAGTTGATACTGGCAACACCCTTGTGATACCTTCAGTTGGATGGGTGACTGCCAGTGGTTCAAAATGTGGAATTTCTGGAGCAGAGGATGATTCAAGTGTTGTTGTTGTTTGTTCTGGAAGGGGTGTTGGTGTATTTACTGGGGGTGGAGGAGGCATATCAGATAGAATTGACTGGGAGACAGAGTGAATGGTGCGATCAATTACTTCTTCTCCCAGAAAACTCATGTTTACATCAAAGTCATTGTCCTCAGATAGTGGAGAATCAACCATATCCCAATCTGGGCCAGTTCCACCTGCCTGGTCCTCTACTTGTACATTCTCCACCCCAACATTCAGATCAATCTGAGCCACCTGCTCCAGATTCTCTCCTTCAACCTGCCTAGTTTGTTCCCCTTCAACTTCTTCAACAATTAGGGACCCATCAGCAGCCATGATGTCCCCACTCTCAACAGTTGCCACTGGAATTACAAGAGGTGATCCAGATCCTCTTTCTTGTTCACCACTTCCTTCTACTTGTACTGGGGAAGTGGTTACTGGAGCAGTCTCCTGACCCATTTCTCCAGAATCTTGATAAGTAGATTCTGGAAGGACTGATACAGGAACTCTGTCTCTCCTCAGACGACGAGTTTTATTTCTTGGCCGGGTGGGGTTAGGTGGAATTTCAACAATATCCACAGCAGGCTGTTGAAGATCTGGGGCGATCTGGGAAATAGGTTGTACCCTTTTAGCAGTAGTTTCATCAACAATTTCCTCCTCATTATGAGGCTCACCAGCAACCTCCTCATCCGGTGATGATGCAATTGCATCTTCTTGAATCCTGAACTGATAGAGCATCACCGATGGGATGTCGACCTCAGTAGGAGATGAGGTCAACTGGTTGAGGTCCCTCAGGTATTCACACATCGAAAAATGAGTTGTATTTACATTGTACTCATTCTTCAAGGCCTTTCTAAAAATGATGGACAGAAAGCGAATATATGGAATGAAGGCCTTCCTGCTCTTGACCCTCAGTCTGTCCACCAGATCATTAAAAAAGATCTGGGCAAAGTCCACCCTGTATCCATTCCATAGGCAGTAAGCAATCTGAAGCTGTGTCTGGTTAATCTGATCCAGACCTCCAGAACTGCCACCCAAACACTCAACCAGATGAGTGAAGAAATATCTCCATGAGTCTGTCAGCCTGCTCATATATACAGTGCCTTTCCTGAGCAGCTGACCATTCTCGTCCACTATCTCTGTGTGCCCCATCAGCCTGCACACCTCTCTGGTATTGATTCCAGATGGAATCTCTATTGGCATCTCATTCTCATCAAAATAATTCATCCTCAAAGCATCTCTGAGGGAATCAATGGTAATGGTGAAGTGTTTGGTGCCTTGCTTTAAGGTGTAGTGGATGGAATCATCACTTTCCACGTACACCGCAGTATACCGGAATTCACAAAGGTATTCATGGTACATTTTGCCCGGATTAAGAGTTAGGGCACCATAGAGTGGGCTACTTAAGAAAAAGCTGTTCAACCTTCCAATGATAGAAGTGGCGGTGTGATTTGCTGAGAGTTTTGCCATCCAGTTATTCATATTTATGCGGATGGCATCAGCAGAAAGAGATATATGTGATGCCTTCTTGACATTATCGACAGGATTGTAGTTTGCAGCAAGGAGATTTTTAGGAGATGGTTTAGGAGCCATTTTAGGTATTATGAAAATGAAAGTAGAAATTTAATAAGAGAGATGATGATGATTGAAGAGTAAATGAAGAAAGAAATAAATGAAGGAATTTGAAGATTTGGGAGTAAATGATTTTCGAGATGAATCTGAAAGTGAAGGTAAATGCGAGTATTTATAGAGGAAAGAGAAAATGGAATTCAAAACGGTAAGTTTGAAAAAGTTCAAAACAGTTTTGATCGGTTTTGACATCCGCATTTAATGTTTCCCATCACACATAAATGTATGACGGTTGACAGCCTACAAAAAAATACCCACTAACACTTTTTGACTTCCCAAGGTAACAAAAACCATCATTTAAATTGAAAGTGTCATGCTACGTAAGCTGAACAGTAACTGTCCAGATGAAAACTTTGTAAGGTTGGCATGCACTATTCTTAAAATATTAAAAAGAAATGATTTGACACACACAGGCTCATTTTAATGCATCTGGAGGTTGACTAGACACTCCAGTTTCACTGGTGGATTAGGCCAGTAGAACATGCATTAATGGTACATTGGAGGGACACTCCAGTAAGTACCTAGATTGACCATTCTGGTAATCCTCAAACACGCACATCAACTAATATAAACAAATGAGAGGGACACATTTACAAAGCAACAAAAGTTACTTCAAACATGCACATCAACTTATCCAGTATTAATGAGAGAGACACATTTACATGGTACTAGAAACATTTTTTCAGAAAAATTTGTCCAGTGAGAAAATAAATTCCCCCTGAAACTTAGATATATAAAAAAATGTGGTCTGAGTCTTTCCCTTGGAATGGTGATCCATAAATCTATTAGTGCAAAAATAGTATCACAAAGGCGTTTGATAGCTTTACTGGCATAGATTTATAAATCTGGAATCAAAGAACCATGCCAGTGTCACAAAAGCGTTCATACCAAGGTTCCAGATTAAGGGTTCAACATTCCCAACTCACTGACAAGATTTTGAAAAGTTTTCTCATCCAAAGGTTTTGTAAAAATGTCAGCAAGTTGTTTATCAGTGGGAATAAAGTGGATCTCAACATCATTCTTCATTACATGATCGCGAATAAAATGATACCTGACATCAATGTGTTTCGTCTTGGAGTGCATGACTGGATTGTTTGAGATAGCAATGGCACTGGTATTGTCACAAAAGATAGGAGTCTTTGAATACTTAATACCATAATCAAGCAACTGGTGCTTCATCCAGAGTATCTGAGCACAACAACTGGCTGCAGACACATATTCTGCTTCAGCAGTGGATAAAGAGACTGAAGTTTGCTTCTTACTGGTCCAGCTCACCAGTTTGCCACCAAGGAAATGACATCCACCAGTAGTGGATTTCCTGTCTATCTTACAACCTGCATGATCTGAATCTGAATAACCCATTAGATCTAAGCCTGAGCCTTTGGGATACCAAAGACCCAAACTAGGAGTACCCTTAAGGTACTTCAGAATGCACTTTACAGCCGCCAGATGAGATTCTTTTGGGTTAGACTGATATCTGGCACAAAGACATGTTGCAAACATTATATCTGGTTTACTGGCAGTTAAATACATTAGTGAACCAATCATGCCTCTATAGACAGTGGTGTTCACTGGCTTCCCATCAGGGTCTGAATCTATTGTTAAAGGTGCAGAAATAGGAGTTGATTTTGAGGGTGAAGAGTTCATATCGAATTTTCTTAAAATATCTCTAACATATTTTTCTTGATTAATAAAAATACCATCACTGGTTTGTTTAATCTGGAGTCCAAGAAAAAATGTTAGTTCACCCATTAAACTCATTTCAAATTTTGAAGACATGATTTTTGAAAATTTCTTGCACAAAGATTCATCAGTAGAACCAAAAATAGTATCATCAACATAAACTTGTACCAACAGAAGATGTTTCACGAAGAATAAATAAGGTATTGTCAATTGCACCTCTTTTGAAACCATTTTCTGATAAGTGTTTGGTCAGAGTATCATACCAGGCTCGAGAGGCTTGTCTGAGGCCATACAGTGCCTTGTCCAGACGATATACCCAATGTGGATGCTTTTCATCAATGAAGCCTGGAGGTTGCTTGACAAAAACTTCTTCTTCTAATTCTCCATTCAAAAATGCACTTTTTCCATCTATCTGGTAGACCTTGAATTTATGATGAGCAGCAAAGGCTAAAAACATTCTGATGGCTTCTAACCTTGCTACTGGTGCAAATGATTCTTCAAAGTCAAGGTCTGTCTGGACATACCCTTGTGCCACCAATCTGGCCTTATTTCTGACCCATGACCATCTTCGTCAACTTTATTCCTGAAGACCCATCTGGTTCCAATTGGTTCTTTCTTGCCAACTGGAGGAGGAACCAGATTCCAAACTTTATTTCGTTCAAACTGGTGAAGCTCTTCTTGCATAGCTATCACCCAGCTTGGGTCATTCAATGCCTCGTCAGTCTTCTTCGGTTCCATCAGTGACAAGAAGCTGACATATAAACATTGTTCACTAGAGGCACTTCTAGTCTGAACCCCTCTACTGGAGTCACCGATAATCTGGTTGATTGGGTGAGCTTTTGTCCACTTAGAGTATTGACCAGGATTGTTTCTTACAACAATATCAGTGCAAGAGTTCAATTGATCTTCTGGAGTAGGATCTTGCCAGACAACTTCAACATCTTCATCAGAATCTGTAAGATTACGATTTGCATCATGAAATTCTTCATTTAAAGGCACTTCTTGGATGACTGGCTCAAAATCAATTGAATCTGATACTGGAGGAGTGATACGAACATCTGATCCAATAACAAGTTCAGAGAGTAGTTTGAAACTTATTGAAGGATAGAATGAAGTATTACTGGAAGGTTTTTCAAATTTCACTGGTTCCAAGTCAGGATGACTGGAAACATATTCAGATGAATCTTTATTGTAGTTGATAGGATCAGATTCACCAAAGATAATTGGACTTTCTGGGGGAGAATTAAGGGTTGGCTTTTTATTGATTGCTTCATTTGACTCATCAAATGTGACATGAATTGACTCCTGGACCT
This sequence comes from Erigeron canadensis, assembly GCF_010389155.1. Taxonomy (NCBI): domain Eukaryota; kingdom Viridiplantae; phylum Streptophyta; class Magnoliopsida; order Asterales; family Asteraceae; genus Erigeron; species Erigeron canadensis. The sequence goes on from NC_057768.1 coordinate 20,049,155, forward strand.
TTTCCAGTCTTTTGTTGTAGACTCTGAAGGCTTTACGAATGGCTGAATATCCTAAGAAATATCCTTCATCAGCTTTGGCATCAAATTTGCCTAACTGAATGGAGTCGTTCAGGATGTATACTGGACATCCAAAAACATGAAAATAACCAATATTTGGTTTTCTATTTCTTAATATTTCATAGGATGTCTTCTTGTGTCTCTTCACATATACTGAGCGATTTTGAGTGTGACACGCAGTTGCAATTGCTTCAGCCCAGTACATCTTAGGAAGACTTGATTCAGCAAGCATACTCCTGGCAGCTTCTATCAGCGTTCTGTTCTTTCTTTCTACAACTCCATTCTGCTCTGGAGTGTTTGCTGATGAGAAAATCTGGGAGATGCCAGTGTCAGTGCAGAATTTCTCCAGAGTTGCATTCTGGAATTCTGTTCCATTATCACTTCTTAACTGACACACTTTTCGCTTGTATTTGATTTCAATTTGCTTGATAAGAGCGATGACTTCAGCAGCAGTTTCATTCTTTGACCTAAGAAATATTACCCAACAAAATCTGGAGTATTCATCAACAAACACCGGGGTATATTTCTTACCAGCACGAGTTTGAACATTCACTTGACAAAAGAGGTCCATATGAAGCATATGAAGAGGTTCAGATATGCTAAAATTATGTTTTGTTTTGAAACTGGTACATCTCTGCTTCCCCATCTCACATCCTGGACATGGCTTTTCCTTTTTGAAAGAGATAGAAGGTATCCCATCTGCAAGTTGTTTTCTGTACAACTTGTTGATATTTTTGAAATTTAAATGGGACAACCTTTTATGCCATAGCCAGTTTGTGTCTTCATCAGCCTTGGTATAGAAACACTGCTCTGAAGGAGAGCTTTCCATATCCGTCACGTACACATTCCCTTTTCTGGGAGCACTCAATACTACCTTCCAATCCTTATTAAATACGATGCCTTGAGAGATGTTAAATAGCACCTGGTAGCCATCATCACACAACTGGCTCACACTTATGAGATTATATTTCAACCAATTTACATAAGCCACTCGTCTGAATTTGACTTGACCATTATTCAGAACACCGTATCCCTCAGTCTTTCTAGAACCATCATTTCCAAAAGTAATGGAGGGTCCGTCTGAAACTTTGAACTCTTCCAGCAGGGTCTTACATCCGGTCATTGTCCTGCCAGCAACGCTGTCAGGATACCAAATATATTTCTTTCGATCGCCCTGCACATCCACCAGATTATTAGTTTAAGGTTTGCGAACCCATCGACTGATGGGTTCTCTGGATCCACAAGGTTAGATCCCAGCTGGTATCTGGTTGATTTCACTTTCAAAAATAGTGGGTTTCTCAGAAAACACCACTAGAACTGACAGTTTTGAAACCTTTTTCTTGTGAATATGTGTGCTCGATTTTTCTTTCTTGGAAAAAGGTTTTGTATTTTGTTTAGGGCCAGATGAAGTACCCTCAAAATTGTTAATTCTTGCATTACAACTTTGAACTTGACGAGCCAGTAGTTTAACCTGACTCTCCAGCCTTAACTAAATATTTTCTTCAGATGACACCATAGCCTTTCCAGTTGACTGTACTTTTGGCTTAGGTGGAGGAACAACATTCTTCTTTTTCTGAACCTGGGGTTCTTTAGAAGATGATCGAGGCAAAGGTTTATTCTGCTTAACCTTATTGACTGGAGCATTCCTCTGTGGAGCTCCAGTCTTAACCTCAGACAATTGAACAGGAGGAATAATACAAGTTTTGGGTGTTGTTGGTTCATCGTAGATAGTGCTAGGTTTTAGCACTTCAGGCAGGCGGTCAACAACAGGTATTAATGCAACCGCTTTGCTCTCCTCTTATTCTTCATTGGACGGTTCGGATGGACTTCGCCGTTCTTTCCCAACTAAAATAGAAAAGGCTGTATCACATCGAACATTAACATCACCCCCCAGATATGCACGTTTTTGGGATGGGTACTGGTTACGTGCAGCATCATATGGTTTCTTGGTCTCAAGCCAAGACTAGATAACATGTTTTTCTTTTGATAAAAGATTTTCCAGTTCTTCTTTTTCTTGGACCAGTTGTTCAGTAACCAAAACTTGTGCTTTAAAAGCGAGTTCAATATCTTGCAATTCTTTTAACTTAGATTGTAAGTTTGTCATTTCAGAAAAATCTATTTCAAAATTATTTGACATTTCTAAACGAACAGTTTCCACAAACATTAAATCAGAGTTTAAAGCTTCAGCAATGTCCAATTTTAATTCAGGATCAGTTTCTTTGTCATAATCTATTACCTTTTTAATGACAATGTCCACCCATCTTCCAGATGTGACATCTTCTTTCACCAGATGCTCTTCATCAACTAGAGCCATATAACAACAATCTCTTTCCTCTTCATCATCAACTGATGAGTCATCAGAGGGAACCCATTCTTCTTTTGCCACCATGCATTTATTATTATCTTTCTCTGCAGACATGAGATCAATTTGAGCCTTAAGCTTTTTGTATTTTAATCTGTAGCTATCATCAGGCTTGTTATACGAAGTTGATGGACCAGATTGTGAGACAAACTGATTGGACTTGCACTCTTTCATGAAATGACCTTTTCTGCCACACTTGAAGCATGTCAGATTGGTCTAGTCAGTGGAATAACTAGGTGCATTGTGTCCAGTGGGTCTGTTAGCTCTGGCTTTAAAACGGTTAAACGTTTTAGCCATCATAGCCATCAGATCATCACTATCAGTTTCATCATAATCTGGAGAGATATTATTCATGACTCCAGAATCCATTAATTCAGACAACATCTTCTTCATCGAAAATACATTCTCGGAAGACATTAATGTTACACATGGTGGTTCAGTATGACTAACCACAGGGGAACTACTGGAAGCATGATTAATAGCATCTTTTTCTGCCTCAATTCTCTGGGCTTGATTCTCTTCAGTGAATCTGAAGGCTCCATACAAAGATGACAGAGTATGAGAGTGCAAGGTTTTACCTTGTCTCAAGACCACGATCATATGAGACCATTTTGAAGGAAGGATATCACAAAATTTTTCAAGAAGTATGTCCTTGTCCTTTTCTACCCCAAGCCCTCTCAACTAGTTTATGATGGACATAAATCTGGTGTAGGTACCAGTTAATGATTCATTAGGTAGGGCAAAAAATGACTCGTACTTCTTATTTAAAGCCACTTTCCAGTTAACAATAGTATCATCACAACCTTTATACTGGTTCACTAGTTCATCCCACATGCTTTTGGCACTCGGATAAAGCACTAGTGTGGGAATAAGAGCTTCAAGAATGGCCCCGAGGATCATGACTTTTAAGGTAGTGTCAATATTGACCAGTCTCCTGTCCTCTTCAGACCAGTGTTACTCTCTCTTTTCCCTCCCAGATCTTGCTCCAGTTGGATCAAGAAGTGGATTGAGAGGACTTCTAGGAATATAGGGTCCTTCATTTAAAATTTTAAGCATATTCCTCTCAATACCAGTAACATGTAATAACATCCTAGCTTTCCACGTAAAAAATTCATCACCATTCCCATTGAATTTGGGAACAGGAGTGTTTGAGTAGTGCACATGCACGTGTGGAGAAGCAGGAATAGGAGGTGGTGGTGGTGGATTATTGTTAGCATGGTCATTGGTTTGTTCAAATTCATTTATGGGTGGAGATCCATTGTTTAAAGGGTTTCTTTGTGTATTCTCTGGGTTGGCCATCAAGAGAATGCAGATCTAGGCAAGTATGTTAGCCTTCTGCTCTGATACCAATTGTAAAGTCCCTCACTCGATGGTTTAACCCACAAGTGTAGAATGAAACTTCTCTTATTCGTTTTCTATATTAACCTCATTTTACCCGACAAGGGTTTCTTGAGAGAGATTTGGGAGAAATCATACCGTTTGAAGTTTTGTACTATCCTCTCCAGTTTTTTGTTTAATTTTGTTTTGTAATAGAACTATTATCAATATTAGATAATAGGTTTACAACCGATTAACGGGGGTAAACTTTTATTTAGATTGGTTGTGTTTGATCCGATTGAAATCAGTCTTGTGAGTGTTTATTGGATTAAGATTCAATATATATGGGTTTGTTTAGATTTCTTAACATGGTATCAGAGACAGGTTACGGAAAATAATAATTTCACCTAAATCTTTTCAATAATAATTTTAGGGTTTGTTGATCGATTTGGGGTTTTTTGATTAGATCTGGTTTTTCTTGAACAACGTATGATTATTTAATCACCGTTTGAGTTTACATATCTAGGTGTGTACGGAAACCCTAATTTCTTGTTTTAGGGTTAGGGTTTTCTGGTGGTTCAAGATCTTCTGGGTTTATTCTATTGACTAAGTGAATCAATAGATAAACCGTTTCTCCTGGTGTTTTTGCTGCTTTGATCCTGCTATGTTTATTGACTAAGTGAATCAATAAACTAGTAGGGTTTCATCATCTGAGTCTTCTAAATAGCACTGTTTGCATCCTTTCTTCCCTTCTTTTTCTTTGTGCTTTTTTTTTCTTTTTTTTTCTAAAAGTTTTTCTATCATCTTTTTCTCACAAAACCAGCTGTGTTAAACTTGACCTACCTCCGTGAGAGGGAAGGAATCCTGTCCCTGGCGCTGTTTGGGAGATAAAAGATTATTTTCCTTTTTTAGAATATATATATATGTATATACATTTTCTGCTTTATTCTTTTTATATATTCTTGCTTTTCTGTGTGTTCTTGTTGCTGTGTTAGTTTATTTGTGTTCTTCTTGATTTTGTGTATTATTATCTGTGTTGCTTGTTTCTACTTGCTATCATGGATATTGATGATAACCTGCATGACAATGATTATAACATTGATAATGAATCTGTTGAAAGTGAAACTGCAACAAGAATTAGTAAACTTGATATAAGTCACCCTTTACATTTGCATCCTAATGACTCTGCTTCTTTGACTATTCTCTCTGTTAAACTCAAAGGAACTGAAAATTATAATATCTGATCTTTGAAAAGAAAAGCAAAATTAGCAAAACTTTGCTAATCAAGAACAGATTTATGATGAATCAATGATAACGAGAGTATATAATAAAGTAGTTGAATGATTAAGTGAAAAAGGGTTTTAATACAAAACACAAATCTGAAAATAGTCCATCAGATTGTGGATAGAGCAAAAATAATAAACGATCTACATGATGCTAGAATTTTAGTATATCTTCAAATTCTTTTTTTTTTTTGATGATCAGAAAATCTTCGGCTCTTGTGTTGTATTATATGGAGTATGAGAAACAACCGTTGTAGAAGATCCAAGAGTATAACGGGTGTATTAAGGTTGAAGCCCACACATCTTTGACCCTTTATCTTGAGAAACAATACACTTTCAGCCCTTCAAATATCATATCATCTTCATTTTAACTCTTTAAGAATCAAAGCTAAGATTGAGCAAATACACTTGTCAACACCCCCCCCCCCCAACAATCTTAGCGGCGGGTAACTCGAAGAATATGCACCAAAAAGCAAATTCAATCAAAACCTTGATCCTCTTCAAAATATTGGGCAAGAGACTAAACAAGAAGACTAAGGCATTTATGAAAAGAGATCTTCAAAATAACAAAAAATTGGTTATAAAAGCCGGAACATTTAGTTGCACCGAAGGTCTTTCACCCCAAATGCACTAAATGTGGGCAGCCAGAGTGTTAGTCATACCGAAGGTCTTTCACCTCAAGCATACTAGCACGGGCTAAAAGCAACAAGAGACACCAACAAGAACAACAAACTTATCAAGGCAAAGCTTACTCGCATCTTAGAATCTCCTTTCTAAACTCAACTAGATTGATTTAAAAATCATCCTTAAAGTGAAAATCCATCATTTTTGCAGAAATGGCGAGTTACAAACATTCCAGTAGCTAGCAAACTTCACAACCATATAGCTCTAACAAAAAAGATCTCAACATTCTAACCTTAGGAACTGCTAACACCAGATTTCATTGTATAAGACGAGAAGCTAACAATGACCAGATTTCACTATAGTCGACATCATCACTATTCAACAAGTTTTTATTTCCTTCATTTGATATGACTCATATCCATTTGATATTATTAAGCTCAAATCAAAAAGAAACTTTATGCCTAAAACTATTTATACTTTCCACGTCCTCATAACACTAAGTTCAAAAAATGTTATCCATAAACTCAGATATCAACCATCAATCCCATGGCTACTCAATTGAGCCTTATTTAGTTCCCCTTTAACCTCGGTTCTAAGAGCAATGCACTAACAGAGCAAAGACTCGAGAATTACCTATGATTGCGTTCTCCTGATGCCTTATGGAACCCGAGAGGAATGTATAGGCAATGAGATACTAAAAAAGCATGAGCCTCGACATGAAACAGTCAATCACGCATCTTGAACAGCTAAACAAAAGAAATTATTGCAACCAAGCATCTTGAAAAGTAAAAAACCAGCTACAATCATCATCTTTTCCTCGTTTCTAGCTAGCTCAAATTCTGAAATCAAGTTAACAAACCAACAGAGAACCAATGATAATAGGAAAATAAGGTATCTAACAAAACTAGAGGGAGAGAACACGACAAGAAAAAAAAAATAAGACTTTATGGCGACCAAGCACTGGGATAATAGAAAATAATAGTGGTTTAGAATAGAAAGATATTTAAGGCAGTGGGATTTCAAGAGTTCAAAAAAAAGTTCAAGGATCTGAGCAAAAACTCAAGGACCAAAAAGAAAGCTCAACTTTGTCAGCAAAATTTTTTTATAGAACACCCCTTTTTAATATTACCAAACATAATACTACCAAACCTCATAATACCCATATTCCCCCCACTAGTGTGAAAATCAAAGACCACTAAGACACCAGGAACATTTAACAACAAAGCCACCCTTTCAACAATACAAATTGTCAAACACTCATTTCCCCCCCTTCAATCTTGTAGTTAAATACCAAAAAATATAGTGAAGACTAGCAGATCGCAAACTACAAGATTGAGGAGACAAACAATAATTTAAAAAAAAGGTCAGGGAAGAAGAAGACTTCCCTAATTACCGACAACCTAAGTTGTATAGGCATCAAAACAAAAGAACAACTCATACCACATCCTCATCAACATAAATCCTTCCAATCGACACCTACAAAGAAGCAAACTTCCAGAAAAAATGTATGACAAGACACCAAACATAATCATCATAAAAAATGTCACCATATAGCAAACAATCAGAAGTGAGAGAAATATAAAGACTAATCCAACTTAACTCGAAACTTTTACAACTTCACAAGTCAGGCAAACAACTAAACATGCAAAGAACATAAAGACTATTCAGAGTTAAGGGAAACTTTTATGACCTCATCACAAAAAAGACAAATTTTAATCCAAACAAAACAAGGTTAAAAAAACACCGGTTTTCTTATAAGTAAAATATAGATTAAAGATAAAGAGAAACAAACACCGGTTTTCTTATAAGTAAAAAACCACCTTACTGAATGTGAACTTTGTATCCATACCCAAATAAGAAAAAAACCCCAATCATTGCCTGCAGCAATCTGCACTACAGTCTTATGGTCAAAACATATATCATTCACCAACCAATACAAGGTTAAAAAATCTCAAACAACCATCATATAACCACAATCCAAACAGCAAGTGTCACACAAATCAACAAGACAAATAAGAGGTGACGTCATGAAGACTAAGAATGCCCAAGACAGATAAAAGGGGCTGCCATAATCGGCTAAGAATGTCCATAACACATAAGAGGGGCTGCCGTAAAAGGCTAAGGATGCCCAAAAACAACCAATTAGCAAACAAATCACAAGAAGCCAACACATAAGGGTCATAAGTCAATTAGTAAAAAAAGAGGGTGAAATGAATAGGTGATGAAAGGTAATAAGAGTTGTGATGGTTAAAGGTTTGTGACAAAAAAGTGGTGAAATGAAAAGTTTTAAAGGTTAATGGAGGTAAGAAGGTGAAAAAAAGAAAAAAAAAAGTTAAGGGTTAAAGTTTAAGGTTAAAGGTTTGTGAAAAAAAAAGTAATAAGAAAGTGAATGGCAAATGGTTAATTTTGTGTTTTAAAATATTTGTTTGGTTTGATTGGGTATAGTTGAATGTTGTGGGGGTACAATGAGATATTAAATTTAAAGATGAAGTGTTAAGGGAAAAGGAGAAGGTAATATGGGTGAACGGTTACAAAGGGTCTAAGATCCACATATAACAAATTGGTCATACAAATCATCAACAATTAATCAGAACAGAAAGATGACATGATTCCTTAAGATTTTGTATTAGCATGGAATCAAGGAACATTTCAAGAAAGAAAAAGAAATTTGATAGAGCAAAAGACCCTATTTAAAAGAGACTTAAACATGAGATCACATGATTCTAACACTTAGGTTATAGAAATCAGATAACCAATCAAATCGACACTGGATTTAACATATAGATAATAAAGAGAAAGGAAGAAATACGATACAGAGCTTTTGAAGCAGATTAGCGGAAGACTCGTATCACTTATCTTTTTGATTCACTTAGTCAAGAAGTAAAGTAACAACCAGGGAGATAATCACAATCTATCCTTCAAGAACATGGAAGCCCAATTTACTAATCTTCAAAGGTAGAAGGTCGAAACCCTAATTATGAACTCCCCAAAATTAGATAAAAGAAATCTTATCAAAGTTGAACCTGGCTTTGATACCATGAAAAGAAAAGCAAAATTAGCAGAACTTTGCTAATCAAGAACAGATTTATGATGAATCAATGATAACGAGAGTATATAATAAAGTAGTTGAATGATTAAGTGAAAAAGGGTTTTAATACAAAACACAAATCTGAAAATAGTCTATCAGATTGTGGATAGAGCAAAAATAATAAACGATCTACATGATGCTAGAATTTTAGTATATCTTCAAATTCTTTTTTTTTTTGATGATCAGAAAATCTTCAGCCCTTGTGTTGTATTATATGGAGTATGAGAAACAACTGTTGTAGAAGATCCAAGAGTATAACGGGTGTATTAAGGTTGAAGCCCACACATCTTTGACCCTTTATCTTGAGAAACAATACACTTTCAGCCCTTCAAATATCATATCATCTTCATTTTAACTCTTTAAGAATCAAAGCTAAGATTGAGCAAATACACTTGTCAACAGTCTTGTGCTATGATACTTGCTCTTGAGGGTAAAAATAAAATTGGTTTTGTTGATGGAACTTGTAAAAGGTCTAATAGAGATGAGGTTTTAGGAAAACAGTGGGACAGAGTCAATGCTGGGGTATTTTGTCGAATATCTGAATGGATATATGCGGATTCATTGATACTGCCATAACCGTAGCCTTAACAGATTATGCAGGCAGTCATACTATTGACAGAATTCTGAAGAAGTTACATGTATGACTGTGTTGGTTCCACCAACCATGAATGTATGTGACACAAAAGACTAGCGCGAACCAATATATGTGCGTTGATGTTTCGAGACTATAATTTCATGACTTCGAAAATGATAAAGAGGAACATGCATGGTTTTGCAGTTCATCAAGTTTGGGCTGTTTTTGATACCGGCTGCTGAGTCAGATAGGCTCATTTGTCGGGTCCCTGCTTTTCTCTTAACGAAGTTAGCAAAATGGTTTTTTGAGAGGGGTATTGAGAGCTTGATCTGGCAGAACTTTCAGGTAATTATTGACGCTCCTCACTGTACGTAGTCTTGTGATTTGCATATACACATTATACACAAGTACAATCATATACACATTCACACATGTATGCGTATATTGACATATCATATTTATGTATATCACTATATGTATTTGTATGAGATACAAAGGTATATATCTATCAGCCGCCAACTAGTTTACCATATGTATGTATTTGCCGCATCATCTATTTTCACTTATAAGTTATACTAGTATCATATAGAAGATTTCGATCTAGTTTGTAGTTTCATACTTTAGAGGTGCAAAGTACGTTGTCGATTAAGTATAGATTTGGGCACATGGTCAAACTGATGGTGTACGTCACCCTTCGTGACGGAACATGACCTTCGTGACGAAGCCGAACCTGCGTGACGAAGGTACCCGCTGTAAGCCTTATCTAAATATGGAAGAGATCATCTCAATCTCTTCCTCCTAAATTAAAGAGATTGTTCTTACCCTGTCTTAAAACCAGATATGGCATATTATTAAGAATATTCTCTAAAATCCTAAACTTATTCTCCAAGATAACCATCCTATATATATGGATGAGTCTAAACCTAAATATTCATTCTCCTTCTCTCCAGAAAACACATACACAGATCTGGACGTCCTCTTCTCTCTATAAGCGATGCTCCAGCAACCTACAACAATATACTCGCATATCAGCAACATGCGGTGGGACGATGACTCTTCGTCTCGAAGCCCACACAACCTACGATGGTTAGGCAAAAGCATCATTGAATATTGGGATATGATAATATCCTGATATTAGCATGCTAAACAGGATCAAACAGATCCATAATCATTGGCACGATCTCAATCGGCCATATATCAATCATATTCGATTGGCGTAAAGAGACACGAACTCTACCTTCGGGGAATCGCCAACAAACAACCAAAAACACTCATCATCCCCTTTTCTAAACCTAATCTCGGTTTGGTGTACAATCACAAACCATATAATTATTTTATACCGGTCAAAATCGGTTGACTCGTTACATGCTTCTTATGAATGTTGTGACGAATATTATCTGGAAAGTTGCTACTCCCTATTTGATAAGATAATTCTTTGAACAAAATTGACTTACGGGTTATATGATGTATGAATCAAATAGGAATTATGATGTGTTTGGTTTTTCCTTTTAAGCTATTTATTTGAGCTTACACTTTTCTCCTATTAAAGATAAGATGGTGATAATCATAAAATGACATCGCGAACAGTTTTGTTTTTTTTTTAAAAAAAAGAGACAATTGAGACAATTGTGAGGTACAAAGTACAAACCGCGGACTACTTTTTATCATGGTTAAAACTTAGTTTTCTTTTGAGTTGAACTCAAAGACTTCTTTAGAGAGAAACCTAATTGTTACTTTGTGCCTAGAATGTTGTAAGTAGCAATAGCGATGTAGCATGATTAGAAAGCACCAATTAGTGTTAAATAAAAAACCACCAAATGTAAATGCAAAATATGGAAACTATGAAATCTTAAATTCTAATGAAGACACATAATAGTAATACATTTCCCTTTCAAAAGACACAATGCTAAAGCTAAATGCATTATGAATTTGTGTTGTCACAATGTAACAGAACATGACGATATAGATTGCCACTCGTATCTGCAAGAAACCCATGTTGTAAGCTAACAATTCAACAATAGAATTTAAGTCATGCCACGAGACTTGGCTTTTGTAGAATCCCAAAGTGTAACATCTTTCAATTTTAGCTTTTCATAAAGTAAGGGGGAATTCGAAAAAATTAATATTTTTAGATAAGGTGCATATTCATAAAGCGTAAAAATATTTATACTATCTAATAAAACAAACCACCCCTTTTTTTCTTTAAAATTTTTGCCTTTCAAAAACCAAAAATACCCTTTCTGTCTTTATTCACTAACTTAAACATCTCCATATAATATACATAGAATACCTTAATTAAATAATCTACTGTATAAATCTCACAACACTTAAAATAACTACAATACCATTTTTATCATCAATTACTTTTACATTCACCCCTACGTTGCCCCCATCACCGTTCCCACTACCGCCCCACCACCTTCACCACCACCACCTTCGCCATCAGCACCCCACCGTCACCGTATTGTGCGGGCATAATTCTAATTTTTTCGATAAATGAAGGGACATAATTTCATAAATTAGGAAACTTTATAATATACTAAAAAAAACAAAAATGAAAAAGGGTAAATGGGTGGGAACCCTCTGGTCCCATGTGACGAATAGGTACCATGAGTCACTATCGCATAGACTACAGCCTGGTGACTCCCCAGAGAAATAGGTGGGAGGGAATATGCTTAGCAAGGATTCGAGCTCGCACCTTTTAGCTGCCTAGGACTCTTTGTCAGGGGGTAACACATTGGTAACTTTATAATATACTTTTTCTAACATTGAATTAAATTTCATTCCTCATTTAATATTTTTTTAATTATATGTTATCTTTTTAAAAAGTACATATATATTTTCTGATATTATATTATTTTTCTTTATAAACTATTAAAACTATGTTCTATTTTCTGAGAAAAAAAAATCTTATAATTGTTATTTTATTGAAAACCATTTTCGTTCTTTTATATAGATAAACATATAAAAAAAATTTCCTTTTTTTTGTTTTTTAAAATGATTCATCTTAATATAATACACCATCCATTGGGGACCAACCAAGTAAATTCAATGAATTTATAATACGACCAATAAAGATAGCTATAGCAACTTTTTCTCACAAACAAAAGTCACATTTTAATAAGATTTAAGTATAAAAAAAAGGTACATACTGTAGGTTATGTTGGCGACTTCAACAAATGGAACATAGTTTAAAATGCTTTTAAATAAAAATTTCTCAGTTAAGAAAAAAAAAGTTTGAAAAGTATAATTCACTTATATTATTATTTTGAAAAATATATAAATTAATAGACACAATTGAATGTAAAATGATTTTTAGGTGCGCTAAACATGTGTGAACATATATACAACATCAGGTGCCATCTGACTTACCATATTTTTGGTGTCATCTGACTTACCATATTTTTCTTTCACCTTCATTATAACAAAAAATTGCTTACCATACCTTTAATTGGTATACTTGAATTTTAATTTTATACTCATTCTTTCTTTATTTTATTTGAAGTAGTTCAATTTATTTGGACGCAAAATTTTAAATGTATATAAGGTCGATGATAAAATAACAATAAAAGTATATTATAAAAACATAGCGTCAAGATATAAAAATTACAACACGAAAAATAAAAAGTGATGAAAAAAACACTATTTAAACACCAATCTTTTTGTGTTATACCCGCCCGTTGGTTTGTGATTACCCTCCATCCATTAGCCATGGGTAACGAGTATTATGTGTATTCTTATTTAAAACATCCTTTTAAAAACCGTTACAAATTAATATACTACTGAATGAATAATAAAACAAATAAAAAGAAGTGTCAGTAAAAATATGACCAAAATTAGGTAAAATACATAACCAAAAAAGAAATAGTCTCAAAATAAAATTAAAAAAAAAAAGCACGCTTAAATGCATGTATATATTACCCTGGCAAAACCAAAATGAGAAGGATAAAGCAGTAGCAACATTATTCTCGAGTACATGTGTCATTCTACGGATTCTTCTTTCCCATTTAGGTTCCCTACTACAATTGTTGCTGAGTCCACTCCCTTGATAATACTCAGCTTTCAGATCTTATAAGACCAGATTCGATCACCCAGATCGGTACAGGCTTTTACTGTTGTTACTGTTGGAGTGTGATCATGTTAATTATAAAATGTATGTCCGAAAATAATTTAAGCCTACGGAATCACACGAAATGACATAGTAACTCTATATTATTAATTAGTATATTAAAATAATATATTAATTAAAATGTAGTCACAAACGATTAATTAAACTAATTAAAAGATTAATTGGATTTAATTAATTAAAGATGAGGTGTTGGATTAGAATTAGGAATTAGCTGAGTTGTTTCCTGATTCTAAACCACAGGGCCGAAAATTTGAAGGGTTCTAGAACCCTTTAGATTGCTTGTCCAAGGTAAAAACCCTTACATATTAGCCTATAGATAGAGAGCTAATTCCTAGGGTTTTACACACACAATTTGCAAAGCAAAATTCTCCTCTCTCCCTCTCTTTGGTTCGACTAAAACACCCCTTCACAAAGGGTTTTCGGTTTTAGCTAGGAAAACAATTGGGTTTTCGGGTTTAGCTAGGTTATCGGTTTTGAGGGTTTAAGCAAAGGGTTGTTTGGTTTGTAGTTCGGGTGCTATCATACAATATACGGGATGTCTAGTGTGCGATCGTAGAGGGGTTTTACTTTAAACCCTAACTCACCTTCACAAAGGGTTTTCGGTTTTAGCTAGGAAAACAATTGGGTTTTCGGGTTTAGCTAGGTTATCGGTTTTGAGGGTTTAAGCAAAGGGTTGTTTGGTTTGTGATTCGGGTACTATCATACAATATACGGGGTGTCTAGTGTGCGATCGTAGAGGGGTTTACTTTAAACCCTAACTCATCATAATAATACTATAATTATTCTTTGAAAGCTTTGCTAAAAGGTACATGTCTCAATTCTCTTCTTTGTTAATTAATTTGATTACATATTTGTTTCGATTCTTCCGTTGCGTACTCGTGATTAGATGCTAATATTCTTAACAGTTACAACAGACACACATTCACATTCAAGTACACAAGCTCCCACTGATCATAACTCCATGCCTTCTCCCGCACCTAATATAGTTGTCGAGAACCAGTTTGATGCTTTGTGCCAGGAAGATTCAGAAGATGAAGTTTATGTTGACAATAATCCTACCTAACAATTTATGGAAAGCTGCTGATGCTCTATGAATCTAGTTGTCGTCTATCGTTTATTCATATTCGTTAGACTAGTTTTTTTTTTTTTTATTGATTAAGGGTAATTTTGAGCATGTTTGAGACCTCTAATTAGGTAATGTTTGTGATCCCACGTATATACGGTTTGTCGTATATGTGAACTAGGATGACACTTAGCCATATTACTTGTATTGAACTGTTTTTTTAATAAGAATACTAAGCTAACCAGGGTAAATCCTTTTACCTATTACCCTGCCAATCAGTATGATATAAAACGAATTAAGATAAAAAAAAAAAAAAAAAGCAGGCAAATGGCTACCCACTCTACTTTAGATAAGCCAACTTGTAATGTGTTATATACAATTACGGTAAAATTTCCATAGTCGAGCGAGTACTTGCCGAGTACTTGCTACTCCTTAGGGCGTCGAGTGGGCTCGAATCAACTGGGAACTCGGAGTATTCTACGTTGACCGCTTTGACTACCTGGAGTACTCACAGCTCTCTAATCGGTCGAGCTGGTCATGCATAACGAGTTCTGCTACCTTGTTAAATTATTAATGTTTTTATCCATTTTCAACGTAGAATTTCTATTAATATATTTTTGGGGAATATATTGCCTATTGCAATAACACCTTTTTTTTTTTTTTCTTACAACCAATTAGTCATATTATAACATAATCGTACAAAAGTTTTAAAATTTTCTTGTTTCAACAGGTTTGATATCTTCATTTTTAAACCGTAATTCTACCACATAGTTTAAGTATCTTGTATGATCTTATAATTATTCATCTTAAAAATAGGACATTATACTTCATACTAAAAGAGGTGCGTGGAAAGACAAACATGCAAGTTTAGTACGAAACGCGTATATCTTACATCATCCTTTTAAGTTTTAGTAGAACTAGACATATAAAACACAAAACATGAGATATTGTAGATATTCATCTATTCAAAAGTTGGCTATTGGGATCCTTCAACTTCTATCATCATCAATAAATATAAATATATGGAAGATGACATTTGTATCATTTGTTTTTATTAATCCATTAAAGTTATGTATGAATTATTTGTACTGTATGTTATAAAGTTTATACAGTTTGGTAAATTTATTAAAATGTTTTGTACGGATATCAATTCCTTATATATATATATATATATAGGTTTTTTACCGCACGATGTGCGGTAGTTATATTAATTTTTTAAAACTTTTAATATTGACATTAATAAATTTACAATGAGCTACATTTAAATACCAAAATACTGAAATAGTATGCAATTTTAATCTAATACTTAAGTCATTTTCGATAGTCGGATCCATAAAAAAAACATGCTTGGATGAATGGACAAAGAGCATATTATATTAGATACAAAATGAATAGCTAAAACAAATGAAAACAGCCTGAACAAACTTTCATATAATTACCATTAAAAAAACGAAAGGAACCTCATATAAATGTTGAATAAAAAAGATAATGAAATATATTAGGTATAGACGTGATTTTTTAAACTAAAGAGAAGATATCATTTTATATAATGAGAAGATCTTAGATTCTTACAATATATTTATTTATTTATTTATTTTAACATATATACCTTCATTTGTTTTCTAAACATATAGTTTATTTAAAAAAAAATATGGAGTTGATACATAGGATAAAATCTTATGTGGCAATTTTTTAAATTAGTTTTAGATTGCAAGAGGGCTTTAAAATACTTGGTTAACTATTGTTTTATAAGAGTTATAGATATATATATATATCAATCAATTTATGTGAAAACTAGATTACTAGCTAAAACACATTGTGTTTTGAACTTAATACAATGTATTTTGTAAAAAAACATTGTTAAATTTCAAATCAAAATGTATTTGACCAGTTTTTTTAGTTTTTAAATAAATATTTCTGGCACAAAATATAATTGTTATTATTAACAAATAAGATACATGCATTTGCATTACTATACAGACCCTGGAGTCAAGTTTCTGGTACGAGCATGCGGTACAAAAGAGTCTGTCTTTACTTTACCATAGGGTAAAGAAGATGTATAAAATGGAAAAACATACGAGTAATAAATAACAGGTCAAAAAGGATACATATAACAGAATGAGTGGGAATGACTTGACCCCACTCCTTTTCATCCCAATAATATGCTCTTTTGTTTCTTTCATGAATTTTTATTGAAAAATTCATTCATTCATTAATAATAATCCTAAAAAGAAAAAGAAAAAGAAAAAATCTCCAAAAACAACACCTAATTCCCAATTAATACCTAACAACTTTTGATCCTTTGATTTCATCAAATCTGAAAAAAATCCTTTCATTTCTTTGTAACTGATATATTATTAATAATAATAGAACAATCTCAGATCTAAATTCATTCATTTCACATCAATCAAATATTACGAGTACTACTTTTATAATTATCAGTAGGTCAGCCCTGCGTGGTTTCTGTTATGACGTTGCTGTTGTTGTTATCACGCTGATTACTTTCTGGCAGCGTGCAAAATGGATTCAGATGAATTAAGAGAGATTCTATCAAATTATAGATTAGATATATGGGGAATGATAGATACAGCAATAACCTTAGCTGCAGCAGATTACCCACTTGAGCTAAAAAACCGGAGAGACGGAATTGTGGAGCGCCTTTATAATAATAATAATTGGGGTGTGAAAAATGATCAACAGCAGGTAAATGAGAAGGAGGTCCAACAAGCTGATTCTCCTTATACTCCTCAGTCAATTCCTCAACATAATAATAATAATAATACTAATAATAATACTACAAATAATAATAATAATGATGAAGATGAGACAGTAGATCCGTATGGCGGATTGTTTGATGACGAAGATGATGAACAAATCAAGATTCTTAATATTAAACAACAACTTGAAGACCCTCATCAGGTTTTCCATATTCTCTTATCACTTGTGTGTAACTGTCATGTAGCTAAGCTTAGATTTAGAACCGTCACATAGTAAAAAAAATTTTAATATTTATTGTATAATGAATAAATGTTTCGCCTCATTTTTATGGATTGAAAAGTTAGGCGTTCTATAACTAAGCTTCATGTTTTGTGTGTGTGTGTGTGTGTGTACACATTTTGCCAATGAGCTTTAGCTCAATTGGCATGAGGGAAGTGAATAAATGGATTTAAGTTCAAATGGATCCAAGACGGGTTTTATGGGTTTTTTTATATAAAAAAAAAACCCGGTGGCTTTGGTTCCCTGTGGCGCTCTCTGTTGTTTGTGGAATTAGGGGCATATTGGGTGCTTTTTACCATTGGGTAATCGCGGGTAGCTGGACATTAATCTTTGTTGGACGTTAAAAAAAAAGTTGTATTTGTGTTTTTTAATACTAGTGATTATCTTGAACTGTGATTAATGAGTATCATGTGATGTTAATAGAGTGATGATTCTGTGGTGGAGTTGCTTCAAACACTAGCTGATATGGATCTAACTTTCAAAGGACTTCAGGTTTGACTAAAGCTTAAAGTTTTTTTTTTTTTTCTGAAGTAAAGTTGATGCAAGTTTTTATGTGGTTAAACATTGTAAGTTATGATTCTTTAGGAAAGTGATATCGGAAGGCATGTGAATCGACTTCGTAAGCATCCGTCAAGTGAAGTGAGATCATTGGTTAAGCACCTTGTGAGGTTAGTCATTTATGGTTAAATTGTTAAGAGTTGAACTATTGTTAGATATCCGTATATAACGTTCTGCATTTTGTATATAGGAAATGGAAAGAGTTAGTCGATGAGTGGGTTGGTTCCAATAACAATAATGATCATCAAAATTCTTTAACAGGTACGTGATAAACGTTTGTATTGTGAATGGCTGAACCCTGTTTGTGTTTTGTGATGTAAATGACCTTCGGTTATAATTGCTTGGTATTTGCAGATGGTGACTCACCTTTGTTGCATAATGTATCACGTAAAGCGCATAACGGTAGTCAACAGGTGATATGACACCCGGAATCTTGAGTGTTGTTTTCTGAATAAAAAAAAGATGCTGATTTGCATATATTCTTAAGCTATTTTGATAAGGTGAAAGTGTTTCTCTACAGGGACATGATTCTGGCTACTCTCCTAATCCACACAGTTAAGTATCGAATCCAACTTAACTAATTCAATGGCTTTTAGATTCTCATTTGGGGCTGTTTTTGATAAATTTATTAATAATTGTCCTAAATGTGAAACTGTAGATTGGAGTCCTGCCCCTGAAAGGATCACTAATGAACTAGAGCAACGTCCAAAAAGTGTGGTTCCCAAGAGAGAAACACCCTCAAGACCAGTAACTCAGCCCCATAAATCCATGACCGCTTCTGTTTCTACTCCTCAGAACGTATATCTATCGTACTCTTTTCTCATATATATATAATCCCTTTTTTTAAAGATTTTTTATGATTTAGTTGGGATTTTTACAGCGACCACGCAAAGAACAAAGCATTGATTCTGACAGGCTAGCATCGGCTAGAAAGCGGCTTCAAGAGAACTACCAAGAAGCCCAAAATGGTTTGTTTATTTCTTTTACCAACAGTTTGGTTTCTTCATTCATGGAACGTTATAACTTTCATTCTGTTGAATATTTTGGCTGACTCTTATCATTGGGTGTATTGTGTTTTCCTGTAGCCAAAAAGCAGAGGACAATACAAGTGATGGATATTCATGAGATACCGAAGCCAAAGAATGGTTTCATTGCCAAGAATAAAGGCAATTTTCATGGAAGGAACCATAGATGATGATGTTTCCGTTTCCGCCAGGGTTTCGCAGAAAGCTGTGTGCCCTTGTGACACTTTCACCATGCCCCTCTTTGCATTCTCAACATAAAACTACTTTTATCTTATATGGTGGCAAAGTCTATTTTCAAAAGCTAAACTTACTGTTCTATCCCATATATACACTATAGTGTTATATCTACTGCTTTTTGTGAGATGTGATTCTGCAAATCACTTGGGTACTTCAAAGCTATTCGCCAAGACTTTGGGTTTTGGATTATTTTGGTGTAAAATCTATATGATTTCAAATATCAAATTTAATTTTTTGGAATTTATGTCATTTCCGTTTCTAATATAGAAAAGAATATTTTTTGTTTCGAATTTATTTGTAAGACGTTTATATATGGTTTCTGACTTTCTGTAATGTATAGGATTTTATCAAAATTTGAAAATTTGAAAAATTTTCATGTTTTTATAAGAAACTAGCTGCACGTTTATAAGTTACTATGTTTTTTACCCGCACGATGTGCGGTTATTTAAAACAATCATTTAACAAAGTTGTAACAAATATTCTTTCTTTTGTAAATATAAGAATAAAGATAAAACAATGTGAAAATGTGATAATATTTAATCACATGAATAAAATTATCGATAATAATAGTTTTCATAATAAATAACATAATAGTATTTAAAAATATTATATTAGATTGTATAATTGTAATTGTGATTATAAATATAAGATTTGCTAATATTGATGGAAGATTAATATTGTTTTTCCGAATTTAATTTCTAAAAATATAAAATATTGATAAATTATGTATGGAGATATCAATTATGTGGCAAATTTTTAACATAGGCTTAATTTTAAAGAATGGTTAAGTACTCTTTGCATGGCTGTTAATACATGTTGATGATAATTAAATTTCAATAAAAATATGTATAGTTAACTGTTTTTATAATTATAACATTTCACTAAAGGAATGCATTTTATTTAACTCACCAAATAACTTATAATTTATAATAAAAATTAGAGGGAAAAGGATTAAATAAATACAAATAAACCATGTCAGAATTAAGAATACAATCTAACGTAAAAATCAAAGAAAATAGGAAACACGAAATATGATGGAAAGTTTTGTGAAATACTTTTTATAGTAAAAAAAAAAAGGTTTTGCTAAACGAAGCCCTAAGGGCTTTCGCTAAACTGCATTAATTAGTTGTACACTTATCATAAATTCAGATGGTGGAGTTTTAATATGAAAAGGTATAATCTTTTTATGCACGTTAAGTGAAGTCCTAAGAGCTTTGTTTAGCATTTTCCTAAAAAAAAATATTATATTTTTAAGTTTCTGAGGGACTTGGAGAATTTTTTTATCTAGCAAAAAGTAATTATGAATCGCCACTCATACTTCAAGAAATATTAAATGAAATGGTATACAAATGTAATGTCTTTTAACGGGCAAGTATGTAGCATAATCAAGATGCTAGTAAACCAAGAGAAGTTAGAATCAAAATTTAAGCATAACACCATCAATATATATAAAAAAATTTCAAACATAAATATTATATTTTCATATTGGCAATTGAACTAAAGAATGAAAAAACTATCTTGGTGTCTATAACTAAATTTAATAAATTCTTTTTATATTAATGTTAAAAATTTTGCCTTAAAAGAAATTTACATAAGGTTTTGAAAGTTAATTTGCCTAATATTCAAAACTTATTTTTCAAAGATCTCATTATATCTTTTCCTAAAATTAATTGCCTTGAAGTAAATGATTTTTTGGTATAATAATTTTGTAATATATAGTTTTTACTTAATTGTAAAAAAAATATGGAGACGCCACATAGGTTATAATCCTATGTGTCAATATTATAAAATAGGTTTGAGTTTTTAGAAGCACTAAAATCGTTCGGATTACTACTGTTTTAATATTTATATAGATTATATTGATTCTTCGGAAAGTAAAAACAATCATGAAAGTTAAGATAAATGATTAGATATTGTAAAATAGACATTGATATAAATTCGAGTGCAAAAACCTTATTAAGCTCATCATAAGTATGTTCATATCGATTGAGGTTTTCCGTTACAATGTCAATCGGGACAAATAATAAGTTAGTTATTTGATCATAAAACATTAAGACATGTCCTATTTATTAAAGTCAAAGTTAAAAACATTATACTCTGAAAATTCAAAATATGACATTTTTAATGTGACACAAAGAATAAATGATAATGTGTTATGTGTTATTTATAAAGAATGTAACTATATTTTGTTACTAGATTATTTTCCCGCGTAATACGTGAGAAATAATTATAAATTTACTAAAATGAAAGACAGAGATGTTAAAATGACAAAGGTATCAATATTAAATAAATTATGTTGTAACGGCTGAATTTATTACTAGATATTCTGACAGCACAAACTATTTAGATTTAGTTTCATCAATAGATAATAATCAGATGGTTAAGACCGTCTATCCAGTGCAATACACGGACACAATCCAACTTGATTTATTAACATGATTTACTATTAAAAATTTTTGAGTGATATAAAAAAGAATAAAAACTTATTCAACCAAACTGGAAAAAAAAAATCCAATGATTAAAATTATATATATTATTAGTAGCCTCATATGAAAAAAAGCCAAAATTTAATTTATTTTATGACCATAACATATTGTTATTATAAATATTATATGTTTAATTAAGACCATTTTTCTAGTGCATTATCTGGTCACAATTCTATTGTAATACAAAAACTTGCAATAACTATTTTTCCTTTTAAAACATATTATTATACATGAAACCTTGAATTTTAAGACCATTTTTCTAGTGCATTATATGGTCACAATTCTATTGTAATACAAAAACTTGCAATAACTATTTTTCCTTTTAAAACATATTATTATATATGAAACCTTGAATTACATTCGTAAACAATGTTAAAGGTTGCAATCAAGAGTTGTTTCTTGCAATTGCTATATTTATGTTGTCATGTATGATCTTAATCATCAATTAAAATCCATATTCACAATTATAAATCCCTATTTCCTATGTGACTACAAAGATGTATATATACATTATACTATTTTTTTTATTCACTCAATGATAATTATCTTTTTTTTTCAAATGAGATTGTTTGTTATATTATGTTATTTTTAGGAAAAGTATTTATTTTATTATATTTAAGAAGTATATACCATAACTTTTATAATTATAATTTATAAATATTTATGTTTCATTAGTCATATCTCAACATATTTGACGTATATCATATATTCATAAAATATAATTTATTGTTCACGTCAGTCTTAACCTGACAAATTTTATATTATCATAAATTATGAATAATAATGTAAATATTAGTTATGGTAAAATTTTTTTTAATTTTTCATTCAGCCCCACACAACGTTTGGGTTTAACCTAGTTTATTATATAATATATACGGTAGATAGACTATAATTATAATCTTCATATATAATAAAAGACAACTGACCTAATAGTTTATTAACCAATCACAGCTCTCGATTTTATCAAATTGAAAATTGATGATATCATTATTAATTTAATTATAAATTAAAAGTTATAATATTCATTATCCAAATATATTAATATCTATTGAAAAAATCTCACTAATTCACACTTTTTTGTTTTCAAATTATAATCTACACACTTTACCATCATTAAATACTTAATTTATAATTATTATAATTACCCTTACTAAATACTCAATTTATATTACAATTTGAACTTATCAAATTGAGAATTTTGTTTTTATTATATTTTCATCATTTAATAATTAAAAAAATTTCAACATATTATTTCTAATTTTTTCTTCCATGAAATATATTAATATACTAACAGACAGTTGTTCTGAAAACTTATTGACCAATCACAACTTTTAATTTCTTAAAGTTGACTATTTGAACCCATAACATGAATAAGTTTATTTTCAATCATAAATTTTGTTATAAGTAGATAATTATTAGGATTGTTTTCATACTTTTTAATAACAATTAGGACTCTTGATTTGAGTGACAATTGTATTTAAACATTAATAAATAAAACTAATATATACAAAGGAAGAAAATTTTGTACATTATTGATTCAGAGAAAGAATGAATCTTGAATAAAGTTCATATCGATTTGGATTTAGTATTCATATTTTTTTTTTAAGTTCATATTTATCTGAATTTAGTATTACTAAATCATTAATTAAAAAAACAATAAATAATATAATACAATTTGACAATTTTGTAATACTTCGTACCATCACAATGCACGAAACAACATCTTAGAGAAAATCTAATAATCGATATATATTATTGTAACACCCCGAGTTTTGAGGTAATTTAATAGTAATAAAATATTAGTACTATTATCATTTTCATATAAATGTAACTTATTTAAATGTCGTATGAAGACTCTATATGTGGTATATGTTAAATAAACTAAAAAGTCAAAAACAATTGTCGAGACTCGGGTTGTGAACAAGGATATTTAAATTACCCGAGACTAGAGGAATTAAGGATGTAAATACCTGGGTGTTTATGTGATAAACACAAACAAATTTGACTCATATCTAGTTAACACGTATCAAATATG
This sequence comes from Erigeron canadensis, assembly GCF_010389155.1. Taxonomy (NCBI): domain Eukaryota; kingdom Viridiplantae; phylum Streptophyta; class Magnoliopsida; order Asterales; family Asteraceae; genus Erigeron; species Erigeron canadensis. The sequence continues at coordinate 20,072,990 of NC_057768.1, forward strand.
CATACCACGTCAGAAGCTCTAATCTAATTTCCCTCCAAGGATGGAAAGATCACACAGGAGCTAGAACAACAAAGGCAATCAATTTCAAGCTTAATTCAATCAGTTTTAAGCTAATTTCTAGTTAGTAATCTTGCCCATAATCCTAAGGTAATTCTTACTCTTGATTTTCAGAGTTAAAAGTAAAGGGTTTTAGGGTTTTGGGGATGAGATAATGAAATTAATTAAATTTAAGCAGGGGTTTTGTTCCTATGATGTTATTAAACATCTAAGAATCATTAATTTTGATTCTTGAAGAGATTTATATATATAGTTGAATTTAACTTGTGAGTTGGTATGTCTAACTGATAGAAATTAATAAGTAGATGTTTACCCATGATTACGGTGGGTTAAACAAGTGTAAATGGATCTACTGATCCTAACTTGAAGGTTAATTTTGGTGAAAACCACCTAGTTTGTATTATGGCTATAGCTAGTAATGAAAGTGATAATTTTGACTTTAGAAGTCAACTGTCCAGAATTTACTTAGGCTGAAAATTTAGTCTTAGCATGTTAATGAGACGATATTTTGATATTTATTTAGGTGCTAAGAGTTTGGAAGTGCTCGTGTATATATAGATTCGATCATAAGACGAAAAGGTATGTTAAGAAATCTAAACAAACCCATATATATTGAATCTTAATCCAATAAACACTCACAAGACTGATTTCAATCAGATCAAACACAACCAATCTAAATAAAAGTTTACCCCCGTTAATCAGTTGTAAACCTATCATCTAATATTGATAATAGTTCTATTACAAAACAAAATTAAACAAAAAACTGGAGAGGATAGTACAAAACTTCAAACGGTATGATTTCTCCCAAATCTCTCTCAAGAAACCCTTGTCGGGTAAAATGAGGTTAATATAGAAAACAAATAAGAGAAGTTTCATTCTTCACCCTCTTATTTCTTCTTCTTACATCTTGAGCTCAAAACCTGCAAGAATAAGAAACATGTAAGAAAGGTCCCTCAGGTTTAACAAGTTTCAGTTTAGGCTATAATTTCAACATCCCCTCTTAGCCTAAGCCTGAAACACATCATAGAGACATAATTTTGAAACAAGCTTATCATGTTGAACTTTGTTCAAGCCTTTGGTGAGAATATCTGCAATCTGATTTAAAGAGTCAACCTTCTTGGTTTCAATGACACCTGCTATAATCGTATCTCTCACAAAGTGGAGATCAATTTCAAGGTGTTTAGTTCTTTCATGAAACACAGGGTTGGCAACAGTTTAAATTGCAGCCTCACTATCACAATATACAGGAACAGGGAGCCATTTGCCCCATTTCAAATCATCAAGGAGTTTTAGAATCCAAACAATCTCAGAAGTAGCAGAAGCAAGAGCTCTATACTCTGCTTCTGCAGATGTTTTAGACAAAGTGAGTTGTTTCTTACTTTTCCAAGAGACAAGAGATCCATTTAAAAACAAGCAGAAACCAATAACAGATTTTCTAGTAACCACACATTTAGCCAAATTTGCATCAACAAAAGTTTCAAGGGATAACTTGGGGTTCTTAACAATGTGAACCCCCAAACCAGGTAACCCTTTCAAGTATCTCAATACTCTAAGAGCAATTTTTATATGAGATTTTAATGGTTTATGCATAAATTGACTCAAACAATGAACAAAATAGGCAATATCAGGCCTAGTATGAGTAAGATAGATTAATTTTCCAATAAGCTTTTGATATTCAATGACATTATCAATGATACCATCTTTCTCACTAACTTCACTGGTAATAACCAAATTCTGCTCAAGTGGTGTTGCAAAGGGTTTACAAGCAAGCAGGCCAAATTCATTTAACAAGTCCATACAATACTTCCTTTGAGATAAGCACAGACCATACTCAGTTTTAATGACTTCAATAACCAAAAAATATTTGAGTAAACCTAAATCCTTAATCATAAATTTAGAATTAAGGAACATCTTAAACTCATTAATAACATCAATATTGTTACCAGTGACAATAATGTCATCAACATAAACCAATAAGGCAATAAACACATTACCCTCACTTTTTGTAAAAAGTGAGTAGTCACTTCTACTCTGCACAAAATTGTTTTCAAGTAAAGCTTGGGTTAACTTGGCATTCCATTGTCTTGGAGCCTGTTTTAACCCATATAAAGACTTTTTCAACCTGCATACTCTTTGATCATCAGAATTAAAGTATCCTTCAGGTAAAGTCATATAAACAGTTTCATCAAGTTCTCCATATAGAAAGGCATTGTTAATGTCAAGTTGGAATAAAGGCCAGTTCATTTGCACAGCTAAATTAATCATGCATCTAACAGTAATAATCTTTAGAATAGGCGTAAAGGTTTCATCAAAATCCACACCAGGTTTTTGACTATAGCCCTTAGCAACTAACCTCGCCTTATACCTCTCTATCTCTCCATTAGCCTTATACTTAATTTTGTATACCCACTTACATCCTACAGGTTTCTTCCCTTTGGTAATTCAGTGATTTCCCAAGTGTCATTATCATACAAGGCATTCATTTCAATGTTCATGGCTTTAATCCAATTATTATCCTTACAAGCTTGCCAATAGTGATTAGGTTCAACAGATTTGTTCAATTCAGAAGCAAAAGCAAAGCTTTCAAGATCAAGTTTAGCATAACTAACGAAGTTTTCAATTCCAAATTTGACTTAAGAGTCAATGACAAAGTCTTTATACTTATTAGGCATGTGTGAAGATCTTTCAGACCTTCTATTACCAATTGGAAGAATGTGTGGATCTTCAAGTTCATTAGCAGTATTATTAATATCTTGGTTATTACCCTCATAATTGTTGTTATTGTCCTCATGTGTTGCTGCCATCTCATGTACATTGGTACTCTCAATGGAATCTGGTAAGATATCATTAGACATCCCACCTAGATCAATAGTTGGAGTGCCAGAATGTATAGAGTTGCTGCCATCACTGTTAGGATAGGTAGCAGGGTCATTTTCATCATAGGGTATATCAGTTTCATCACACAAATTGAAGAACTCAAATTGATTTATTTGTTGATTATTATTATTATTATTATTATTATTATTATTATTATTATTATTATTATTATTATTATTATTATTATTATTATTATTTCCATGCTTTATTTTAAAAGGAAAAACTTTCTCAAAGAATTTAACATCCCTTGAGTAAAGAAACTGTTTCTTATCAAGACTAAATAATTTATAACCCTTTTTATAGCTACCATAACCAACAAACACACACCTTTCTGTTCTACTACTAAACTTGTCATTATTGGCAAGAATGGTAGCAAAGCAGAGACATCCAAATATTCTTAGGTGAGACAAAGAAGGTTCTTTTCCAAATATCATATAATAAGGTGATTCTCCATGCAACACAGAAGATGGCAATCTGTTAATCAAATAGTAGGCAGTTAAGACACATTCAGATCACAAATACAGGGGTATCCCCCCTGAAATAGAAGAGCTCTAGCAATGTTAAGCAAGTGTCTATGCTTTCTCTTAGCAATCCCATTATGTTGAGGAGTATAAGCAATAGAGGTTTGATGAATGATACCCTTACTTTCACAAAACATGGTAAAATTTTTGTTGCATGAAAAGTAGAAATTTGAGCTCGATTTGTGCAAAAATGGTGTTAGTGTGTGAAAAGGTGTTTGTGTGTGTATTGAGAGGTTAGGGATGAAGATTAGAGAGAAAGTGTGTGTGTGTTTTATTAATTATGATGGAAATGTGTCAAAGGGTTACAAATCTCATGTGGAAGGGGGTTATTTATACCTTAAAGCTAAGTTTTACTAATGCCCCTTCCACATCTAAAATACTTACATTTTAACACCATTTTTATCTCTAACATTCTTCCCCTTGGTGTTGAAATGTAATTCATGCACGACATCATCTATAAATACAAATTTGTTGATGCAGGTCTTCGAAGCTTTCTCATTGTCTTCAAGATCTTCCATCAAACATGACTTTATGTCCTTTATCATCAATAAATCTTGAAATTGTCATGCAATGAATCTTTTCAGAGTAAATGCACTGCGGAATATGGATTTGGCTTTTGAGCTTTTGAACCACTTTGCGGAAGCTTGATCTTGGCTCTTTTGGATTTGAACATGAAAGCCTCTTCTTGACAATCTTAACTTTGTCACACTTCCCCTTAATTAATGAATCTTTCTCTTGAAGCATTTGGACAAGCATCTTTTTCATCACATACTTCCCCTCGATCAAACAATCATATTTGCATACCACCAACGCTTATGTATAGGGTGTACCCACGGCGTACCCACCACGTTGGCGATAACTATCTTCAAAGAATCAATTTGGGGTCATCCTTATTAACATATCTTCTTAGTTCCCCTCAAATGATGAGCTATATTCTCATTTCTTCAATCTCCCCATCAAAAATCAAGAAGACATTAAGGTTGTTCGACTTCATTGTTCTCTTTCTTCCACTCATGATGTGTGGCTACATGTTCATCATGTCTCTTTGAAGTCGAAACTGGGGATTCAACCATTATGAAGTAGTAGTCCAATAAACAACATCTATAGCCCAGGTTATACACTGACAGGTGTATAAGCCATATTCATCGAATCACTTAACAACAACCTTTGGGACCCATTTTAGTGTAGGCCCAATGGTTTTAGTCTTGACACCCCAAAGGAAAGTGTCATCGATTCGACGAATAGAATCTGCAGTCCATGGAGCGTGAAAACTCGAAGTCGTTGAAAAGTTGAGTTTTTGTGGACACAGTGGAGATGCAAAGACATTCACTTTTTGCACTGCTAATGGTTTTGGTGCAAGATCAAATAGCTCTGAAAATGAATATTTGAATGTCCTTGACTCAGTTGACTTGGGCTTATAAAATGACTTTGGCACAGTCTTTGTCAACTGAGCTTTTGCTTGAGAGATGAACTTGGTATTGTCTTCAAATGATAAGAATGGAATGAGAGTCTTTGTTCCATCAATATTTGTCTTCTGAGAGTACCTTCTATCCTTTTCCAAGGCATAGTTGGTAAATTGAGACACTTTACGGTTGGGGGTTTTTGGAACATCACCAATCTTGTAAACAGGAGAACTACTCGATTGTTTTAAAAGAGCTTCAACTTTTGTATGAAGAGACTTCGACTTGAAAGATTCAATTCGACTTTCAATCTTCTCAAGTTGTTTTTCAACCGAAGAACTCAAATCAGACAAAGAAATTGTTGACACTTCAGCCTTTATCTTTGAAGCAAGAGTTGTTTCCTTCAAGAGACGAGCTTCCAAGGATGAAACTTGTGACATCAACTTATCATTCTTCTTCAAATTTTGCTTGTCAACTTCATTCCAAACTTTAAGGTTTCCAATTTCATCTCGAAGTTCTTTTATCTCACTTCTAAGCCTCACATTCCTAGCTTGAAAGTAGGTAATTTGTTCTTTCAGTTTGACATTCTCAGCTTGTAACGAGACTACTTCCTCTTGAAACTTTACATTTTCAGTTGCAATCGAATGAATCATTAACTTCATTACTTGACAAGGAGTTATTTCAGATTGCGAAAAAGTAGTCGTACAACATGAGCACATTCCACCTTTATGAAGTTTTATTTCAGATGAAGTAGGTGTCTTGGGTGAGGAAGTTAACCAAAAATTGAGGACGTAATCATTTTTGACCGAATTTGAGATACTTGGACTTGTCATTTTGTTGAGCAAAGGTGGAAAGAAATGAAAAAGTATTGTGTTTTAAACTGAAATGAAGAAATAAAAATGAAAATCGGAAATTTTGATTTTTGGATTTTGGAAGGTAAGACGACTCTGATGAGATCGTTTTGGAAGTGATATGAAAAAGAAAAAAAAATTTAAGTATAAAAGGTTGAAAATGAAACGATCTTGAGGAGATCGTTTTGGAATTTAAAGTGTGAAAGGTGAAACGATCTTGATGAGATCGTTTTGAAGAAAGGAAACTAGGGCGATCTTGAATAAGATCGTTTTAGAACAAGACTTGAAATTTTTTTTTAAGTATGGAACTAAGGAAAGTAAGACGGTCTTGAGGAGATCGTCTTAGATAAGAAAAATAAGACGGTCTTGAGGAGATCGTCTTAGAATTTTGAGCGAAAAATATTCTAAGTATGAAAAACTTTGGAAAATTTGGACAGAATTTGGATTATGATTGCAGGAAGGTTGAGCAAAACCAATCTCAAAGAGATCAGTTACCCAGGAAGTGTGTGATTCCCAATCACAACAACTTCGAATGAACAAATCACAACACACAGTTCACACAGAACCAACAGATGCTAGAACGATCTTGGCAAGATCGTTTTAACACCTCAAGTCAAAATATCACTAGGATGATCTTGAGGAAGATCGTCTTAGACACAATTAAGCAAAACGGTTTAAGGAAGATCGTTTTAAGGTATTTTCTTCAAGAACACAGAAAACGACAAAATAGTCGTGCAGAATCACTAATCAGCTCTTTTTTCACTCGTTTTTGAGAGTTAGAACGTGATTCAAAAGCGAAAATGTTCATAATGAGATCGCACACAACCTTAGAAACAAAATTGTAGCTCAAATCAACTCAAATTCAAACCCAAAATTTTGGCGGTTTTTCCACAATTTCGGAATTTGATGTATATGGTGAATTGGACTATGAAATTGAACACGATGTATCCTAAGGTGATTTAGAATTGATTTGCGAACAAAAACAGGAAAATTGAGTGTAAATTGATATAGAAAAGATGAAGAACAGAGACGGTAAGTTTTTAACACGAAATTTGAATTTTGGAACAAAATCAACACTGATCTGTGTAGAATTTGATCTAGATCATCAACAGATTGTTGTTTTGCTCTGATACCAAATGAAAAGTAGAAATTTGAGCTCGATTTGTGCAAAAATGGTGTTAGTGTGTGAAAAGGTGTTTGTGTGTGTATTGAGGTTGAAGATGGAGATTGAGAGAGAATTGGAGTGGAATGATTGGAATTAATTAAGGAAATGGTGGAAAAGCTTTACAATTAATGTGTGGAAGGGGGCTATTTATATCATAAATCTAAGTTGCACTAATGCCCCTTCCACCTCTAAAATACTTACATTTTAACACCATTTTTATCTCTAACATTCTTCCCCTTGGTGTTGAAATGTAATACATGCATGACAACATCTTTAAATACGAATTTGTTGATGAAGGTCATTGAAGCTTTCTCATTGTCTTCAAGATCTTCCATCAAACTTGACCTTGTGCCTTGAATCTTCATCACTTACATTAAAGATGAATCATTTGAGTCTTTAACATGTCATGCAATCTTGAAAAACTTGTATACTCAGAGCATATGCGTTGCGGAAGCTTGATCTTGGCTCTTTAGATTTGAACATGAAAGCCTTTTCTCGACAATCTTAACTTTGTCACACTTCCCCTTAATTAATGAATCTCTCTCTTGAAGCATTTGGACAAACATCATTTTCATCACAAACTTCCCCTTGTCACACTTCCCCTTAATTAATGAATCTCTCTCTTGAAGCATTTGGACAAACATCATTTTCATCACAAACTTCCCCTCGATCAAACAATCATATTTGCATACCACCAACGCTTATGTATAGGGTGTACCCGCGGCGTACCCACCACGTTGGCGATAACTATCTTCAAAGAATAATTTGGGGATCACTTTAGTCAACAATTTATCTTTCTTCCCCTCAACTGATGAATTCTTCTTTCTCCCCATCAAAATTTAAGAAAGCACACACACTTGTTAGTAGAAATTTATCCTCAACAGATTGTTGTTTTGCTCTGATACCAAATGAAAAGTAGAAATTTGAGCTCGATTTGTGCAAAAATGGTGTTAGTGTGTAAAAAAGTGTTTGTGTGTGTATTGAGAGGTTAGGGATGAAGATTAGAGAGAAAGTGCATGTGTGTTTTATTAATTATGATGGAAATGTGTCAAAGGGTTACAAATCTCATGTGGAAGGGGGTTATTTATACCTTAAAGCTAAGTTTTACTAATGCCCCTTCCACATCTAAAATACTTACATTTTAACACCATTTTTATCTCTAACATTGCAAAACTCAGCCCCATTGTCAATTCTAAAGGTTTTAACCTTCTTTCCAAATTGATTTAAGATCAGATTATAAAACACAACAACACACTCATAAACCTCAGTTTTAGATTTAAGCAAATATACCCAAACAGCTCTAGAATAGTCATCAATAATGGTTAAAAAATACTTATGACCTTCTAAACTTGGAACCCTATAAGGACCCCAGACATCAAGATGAACAAGTTCACCAAGTTGAATAGACTTGTGATCACTTAAAGGAAATGGTTCTCTAACTTGTTTAGCCTTTTGATAGATTTTACACATTCCAGTTTCTTTTGAAAAATTGAAAACACCTTTTTTATTCAACACAGTCAAGACTTGGTCTAAAGGATGACCAAGTCTGTCATGCCATGTTTGCTTAACAGAACAAGAAGTGATTTGACACTTATTAATACCTTGATTAAAGTAGTAAAGACCATCAATCTGTCTACCAATCCCTAGAATTTTCACATCCCTCAAATCCTGAGGTAACACATAACAAGCATTTTCATTAAAAGCAACAATGCATTTATTATCTCTTGACATTTTGTGCACAGAAATCAGACTAACACAATATTCAGGTACAACAAGAACATCATACAGAATAATGTCTTTGGATAAAATCATATTAGCAACTTTGGTAATAAAGGCTTTAGTCCTACTGGGGTGTGATACTCTTATTCTTAAATAAGATATATCAATCACATTAACAAGATGTTTATCAGTATAAGTAAGGTGTTGATTTGCTCCAGAATCACAAATTAACCCCAAAGTTTTCAAGGCAGCCTTAATTTCTGAATTAAAGCAAACAAACTTATGGAATTTCTGATTGAAAAAACAGTTGTTGTTAAACAGTTTTATACCTGCCATATTCACTTTGACACCTTGACCAGGAGTACCAATAGAATTTTCTTTAATCAAAGAGATAAGTTGAGAAATCTGTTCATCAGAAAAAAAAGAAGAGGTGCTAGAACCAACAGTATTGTTATTGTTCACAAATCTTTTATTGAAATTTTGAGAGTTTTGAAATCCATTTGTCTTCTTTTTACCAAAATCAGGTGGATATCCAATGATTTGAAAACATTTATCAATTGTGTGACCATTGTAACCACATTGTTCACAGACAACAGAAGGACCACCAGGATTCTTTTTGAAAGTGGAATTTTTGTTTCCAAACCTTAAATTGTTTCCATTTGGGACTTTCCTTTGAAAACCAGTTTTAAAATCAGTTTTGTTATTCATATTAGAGTGAAAAACAAAGGATGAGACCTTTTGAGAGTTACCAGAATTAGCACTAGAAATCAACCTATGTGACTCTTCCTCAGAAATAATAGCATAAGCATGTCTCACATCAGGCAAAGGATCTTTAGACAGAATATTACTTCTAACTTGCATATAAACATCATCAAGACCCATTAAGAATTGCATCAATTTTAACAATTGATTATGTTTTTTAAAATCCTCAGCAACATGACAAGTGCATTTAGGCAGTTTAACCAAAGCATCAAATTGTTTCCACAGAGCATTTAGTTTATGATAATAATCAGCAATAGTAGAACCATTTTGACAAAGGGAATTAATCTTGTGATGCAAATTAAAAGTAACAGAACCATCAACTTTATCATAAGTTTCCTATAATTTAGCCCAGACATGAGAAGCCCTTTTAGAGAAAATTTGACCAACATACAACTCTTCAGAGATAGAGTTCAAAATCCAACCCAGTACAAATATTCATCCAAGTCCATTCTCTACAATTATTTAACATTTTAATGCTTTCTTAGAAAGAACAATATTGAATTTTAGTAATGCTTTCTTAGAAATAACAAAATAGAATTTTAGTAACATTTTATTTATGAAAATGAATAACGTGTACTCATATCATATTATTTTTGGCCGCAATGGCCGTTAGGTGATGTTTCCTTTTGGTTCTAAACACTTTCATTATGACACAAATAAAAAAAGGTTAGAATTATCGGTAAAAGGCTAAAAGCAGATGTAGAAGTTAGTCGAGTTTAAAAAAATGAAAGAAGGTTAACTTTCGATGTAGAAGGTTAACTCTAGGTAACTTGAGGAGTCAAGTTAAAACTATCTTGACTCATAGATGAAAATCAAAGGTCATGATTTTTGAATCTTAACCATTAATTTTAATCAAAGGGTTAAAATAACCCCAACTTGACTCAATTGAGGGAATCCTCGCCCGCTCTCTATTCTATGTTTGTTACCAAAAGTCCCTGATATTGAAACTGAATACTTTTTTTTTTTTTTGTCGAGTCCAACTCGGAATGCTTAGAATTGAACTTTGAACTTTCGAATATACCTAACTACTCCCTGAGTCCCTTCCACCCCCACCCTATATGAGATGTGACTATGTGAGTCTTAAGTCTTAACTCATTTGGCTGATCACAAAAGACTAATACATTGTCAACGAGTTACCAACCTAAGCACTTACTACTACTACTACTACTACTACTACTACTACTACTAATAATAATAATAATAATAATAATAATAATAATAATAATAATAATAAATTTATAATTATTGTAGTTATATACATTAAATATATAAATGCTACTCCTATTAATTGACAACTAAGGTTGGCACAAAGAGGGCGAGGGGTGAAGCTACTACTGTAGGGCGTAGGCTAGGCCGTAAGAAAGGTTGCAAACTACAAAACATTACCCAATTCAACGGGCATTAATATGCACATATGGGTTTTGCTTCTATTTGGGTTTAGGCTTATGTTTGGGATTCTACTTGGGCAGTTGGGCTTGTAAAAACTTGTTAAAACATTTTAAGCTTCATTAGCGGATATCCCAGTAAACTTGATAAGTGACAAATTTGATGAAATCAAAGTAGCCATTAGACGATTCGCATAGTAGAGAATTGGATTCACAGCTAATAGCCATCATATACTTTCCAATATCCACAATCATTTAGACATATATGTTGGGTCTTTTTCATCCAGATGAGCTACCAAACGTTTGGCGTATTTTCTCTTTACATTCCATGAACTTGCAGCATTATAGCCCTAAGATCGGGAAGAAAGAAATTCTATCTAAAACAGGTGTTTTACATTAAGCTAAAACCAAAAACCTTTCACCGACAAAAAAAAAAAAAAGAAAAAAAAAAAACCTAGAAGCCATTCTGTTCATCAACCTAGGCAAGAAAAAGAAGAAAAAAGGACATATAGATACATCTGAATCTGTTAGGAGAAGCAGGGCACTAATTCATCCCCAAAACCCTCTCCATTTTTCTTCTAAGAGCACATACACCAACTGCACCGCCCATGCTTAACTTGCATACAGTCCTGGACATAAGCCATATATGTTGTCATTGTTAGTAATCACAACTGAGATTTTGATTCTCTCAGGATAAAACTTGAAAAGTTGTAGAAGGGGGTCATAATGGTCCTTGATATCAAGCCACAAAATCCCGTCAAAGATTTAAAAGAGGGCGTCAAAGTGACATGATTGGAGTAATTAATATCTATGACAAGGTGAAAAAATTCAACCCATTTAGTTAAGAATAGGACAGGTTGTACTTCGATTTTAACTGGTCAAACGTTTAAAATAAAGTCTTTAGCCTAAAGGAAACTATAAGGATCCTTTCGCTACATAAACCAGATGAACCATTTTAGAGATAACAAATGTGGAAGCCACAGAACTTCTTTTAAATACACACGTTTTTTCACATACTATATTAAACAATTGCCCAACCCACTTGAAAACCCCATTATGCCACCTCTGATATGATTACCAATTCGGAACGAAGTGGTTATATAGTTATATATCGACAAAAGATCAGATAAATGTGAAAATGCAGCACATACAGATATAGGATAGCAATCAGCGTAATAGATTAATCTGACAGAGTTGTATACTGGACTATATGTAAACACTTATGTATGTACATGCAAACCACATAACGCCAGAAGAGATGGTCAGATACCTGGAAATTCTGCAAGATTGAGCACCCAATTCCCTCTCATGCAACCATCTAGCTCGTCTGTTAAACGAAAGGCAGGGACCCGGCAAAAGAACCTGTCTGACTCAGCAAGTGGTATCTCCATAACCTTCCCAAGATACCTATAAATGGACTTCTGGCCAGGAACACGTGAGAGGGACGAAACCTTTACAACATCTACATTGTTGTCAACAACTTCAACAATCTCACAATCACCAGCATTAGGGAATGTACACTTGGCATCCAGTGTATCATGTAAAACCCAAATCTCGTTTTCCCGTGGATATATATTGTATTTGGTCTTACCATTTAGTTCTGCTTTCACCAGATACAAAAAACTCTCTCTCTGTAATATTTGTACTGCACCATTACAAATTTTATACAAGCCACAGGCATTTGGCCTAATCGAATTAGAGCATATTTCAAGTAAGTTTACATGCAATCTAAGGGGAGACTTTTCAATATTTTTAATAAATGCATAGCAACCAAGCTTTCCATTCATGCTTCTAAGTGCCCATATTTGACCCTTTTCAAACTTCCAATTTTCTTTATCTTCATCGAAATCATGAGCAACTATATCTGATTCTTTGCCATTCAAGTTTGTGTTCATGTCATCATCATGACAAAAAGACTCAATACCTTTAGATGAAGTGGCAATATTGCTCTTGCTATCAATACCATTTGACTGCTCTGAGTTACACTTTAAGCCTCTAGGTGATTTTCTGACGTTAATCTTCCCCCTAACAAAGTTATTGGCTTTCACTTCTGGTGATTTAGGGCAAGAAGCACCACTATGGTTAGAGACGTGTTCAGGCTTCACCTTCACATTGTTAGAAAAATAAAACTGATCAAGGTCATCCGGTAGAGCAGTATTATCAAGCTCATAAGATCCGATGGGGACATTTTCTCTTTCATTGCCAGTCAATTTCTTTGATGGGATACGGTGAGAAAATCTTAAGAGTTCATTGCATGGGATCCGAAATTCAGCAAGTCGTGCACGGCTCGTTTTCTGGAACAAGCTAACAAAACCTTCAACTTTTACCATGTAAGAAACAAGAATGCCATTATCATTGTCAAAATCAGAAAGAACCTCCACAATCTCAAATTTATATTCCTTATGGCTTTCAGGATCAGAGCTCCATTTAATATCCCAATCCTTAAAAAGAGCCCAAATTTCACCCTTTCTAGGATAAATGACAAAAGAGAACTTTTTAATACCTTTCTCAAATGATATTTGATGAGAGAACATGAGACGATCACTTGTATCCTCTGAAGCTCCACGTTTAAATCTACCACATGCAATGGGTAAACCTTCTTTTGCCCATGTTTTTTCTAAATGGTTCTCAGGATCTGCTTCCAACCAAGAAATACGTAGCCTGAACCCAGATGCATAAACTTTCTTCACCTGTGCATAGAATCTCGGCATGCTGTCAATCTGATCATATACCGCCCAGATTTGATCAACGGCAAAACAATGCGGCTCCTTACTCTCGTCAAAATTGCTAAATTCCAGATCTGGAACGCTATGGAACACAGGGTCCATATCCTCTTCAGAGTCTGAATTAGATCTAGCATGGCCATTTTCTTCCTTCAATTTATCACTCTCTTTGATCTTGTCCTTTTGCATGCATCCTTGACCATTAACACTTGCTTTCGGTTCCTTTTGCTTACCATTATCATTCTTAAATTCTGCTTCAAGAACTTCCCTTTGTTTCTTTTGATTTTCTTTGACATCACTAGACAACTTCCTCAGCCTTGATCGTTTTTCTGGAATGAACTCATCTAATTTATCCTCCCTGCTAGAAACCTGCACCCTTTTACGAGATCTTTTTTGAACATGTCCGTCATCAGAATCAGAGACATCAATAGGATTACCACCAGAGTCTTTAGTTGCAGTAACTCCTTCCTTTCCACTTTTTGCTTTTAAATTACAATTTTCTACTGTTTCAGGCCTCACACTGCCACCAAATTTGGCATCTCCAGTTTGTGTAGATTGAGGGCCTTGGTGTGAAAAAGGTGTAAACGATGGTTCGGCCTTTGGTGGTTCGACTTTAGCTTTTTTCACTTTTCCTACCTCTTCCTGTTGAAAAGAGGCATGTCGGCCAGTGTTGGACTCTGGCTCCACTTTATGCATACCAGGATGCACAGAGGGATTTGGTTGGGCTGATTGATAGGGACCCAGATCAATAGCAGTGAAGAGTTGTGAGCAATTACGACACGTTATTCTTTTGTTTACCACATCCCTGTAAAGCTCGTACTTAATTTTACAGAAAGGACAAGCTGTCCAGAATGATGGCTTGCCATTCGAAACATTAGAGAATTTGGGGTTGGCCCCAAACTGCATGCCAGCATAAGAATTTTGATTTCCTTGATGATTTTGTGGTTTTGGTACCGAAGGTTTTACAGGCTCCCTACACTTAGTGTCATGAAAATACCTTTTTGCTTTGTCGGAGAGTATCATATTGGCTTCACCAATGAGTTTGAAGGCAGCTTCAGCTCCAGGAAACTGGTTCTTGTCAGGATGAAGAACAAGTGCAAGTTTTCGGTATTGCTTTTTAATAGTGGCATCATCTGCAAAACTTTCAAGTTTAAGAATTCCATAAAAGTCGACTACACTGCCATTTATCTTTTTCTGTGCTGAACAATGAACATCACAAACAGCTAACAATTGGGAGATGTTATCTAGTCCAGGAAAAAGTTTTTGAGCCTTGAGAGCAATTTTTCGAGCACCTTCAAAATCATTGTTCTTCATCTTTTTCTCAGCTATTTCCTTGGCCCTGATGGCCTCATCTTTGTTACACTCCATTACCACAATGATACAAATACAAACTACTCAAAAGCCTTCATCATACGTGCAACTCGTACAAGTCAAACAAAATAAATTAATGCTTTGCTTCCTCACTCCTTTTCGAACTCACTATTTTTACTTTCAATCTACAACAAATAAATAAACATTATATAATCCATGTTTAGCCTGTGTCCGTTCCAAATTTTTAACAGAAAAAAGATACTAAAGTCCCACCTGAGAAAGTATATATATTGGCCAACAGATTGGAGTGTATCTATCTACCTTCTTATAAATAATTTCCAACCAGTGTCAATAACCTGCAATTGAGTGTAGTCCATAACATCACTAAGAAAGTAGTAATCTTTCAAATGGGGGGGAAAAGCAAACAATTTATGCATCAAAATTTCCTAGTTTACTTTTTCAAAAATAAGCCAGAAAAATTGGACTATTACTGAGAACGGAGTTCACAAGACACACTTTAAGGAAACGATAAAATAATCCATCACTAACATAAGTAGAAAATACTATAACGGCACGGGCCACAAATTGTCGCAGATTACATAGAACGTACGGACTAGTTAAGCCCAAAGTGCGAAGTGCCAGATAACAGAGTGATTTATAGCTATATCTTTATATATACAATATTACTATTACTTTTACTGTATAAACCAAAATTCTCATCACTATTTTAAGACTATGTAACAAAGATATCAAATTCCCACATCACTCCAAAGCCTGCGGCCGGAATGTTTATAATTTGATATTTTTTTACCAAAAAAAAATCAATTTCCAAAAATCAAATTTGTCACCACTGCATGGCCCTAGAATGAAAAAAAAAAAAGAATAAATAATAAATAAACAAATTAAAAAAAACCCTGTAAGACTCATTTTTATAAATAAATAAAAATAATAAAAAGTTTGACAATTTGTGGTGATGCCATCAATGTAAGAGTAATACAAACATTCACGTGCCTTTCATTATATCAACACAGCAATCATGAGAATAAACAAAATGTATTACCCTAAATTGTACAAACATTTATACTTAATAGATTCTGGGTACAAAACCAGCATTTATATCTATACATATATATATATGATAATAATTATCAATATCAATACACATTATTATTATTACAATAAAACAAAATAGGTGAGTGAAAACCCTAATTAAGAGATGAAGAATGATTATATATTCATACCAAACCCTAAATGTGAGTATAAAATATATACTAAATGAAGCAATTATTACAGCGATTTAATAACTGAAATACATGTATATATATTTTTTTATATATATTGACAATGAAGAAAACTTACTGATTGAAGGTAGAGAGAGGAGCAGAGTGCGAGAAAGGAGCAGCGGGAACAAACAGAGAAGGGAAATAAATGAAAATGAGAGAGATTTTGGTTTGTTTTTTGGGTAATCAAAAGTGTATTTATGTTTTCTTCCCTCAATTTCATTCTATTTTCGTAATTTATATTTTTTGTTTCTGTAATGTTTTCGATTTACCATTTACCATTACGATAGTGTAATTTATATTGTAAAGTAAGCATATATAGTTGTACGTTTGTCTGTCAATATTAAATTATTATTGTTTTATAGTAATTTTCTAGAATATTCATTAAACCTAAAAATTTTAGTTAAGGGTTAAGTCATAAGTGGTTAACCATGAGCACGGATCAAAACCCGTTCTGGCCCGATCTAGTCTTACCAAACTAATTTGAAGCCCGAGGTTGCGATCCATATGTTTCGGTTGGGTTCAATTCAAGCTCGTGCTAAACCGGTTTAGCCCGAATTTTATTTATTTTAAAAGTTTTTGGTTTTTTTTTAGGACTTTTGTTGTTACTTCTTAAAAAATCTCTTGGGCTTGTGTTGTTTTCTTGCAATCTCCCAATTACATCCATTCTTATATGGTTTAAAGCACCAAAGTGTAACCAAATATAGCCAAATGATTATGTTTGTGTTGTAACCTTCAATAGTATTCAATCGATGTAAAGACCTCTGTATTTTGTTCAACGATGTATGCTACCGGGTTACTGTCTAGTTGTTATAGTTTATTGCTATGTCACGCCACGTCACTTGTCAAGTCAACACTTAATACATACATAATCTATGTTCATTAAATATTTTAGTTATTAATTGAACATTCACAATAAAGGTGAAATCCATAAACAACAAATGTTAAGAATAGCCTACAAAACCACATATACTTACATCTAACGGGGAGTTTAGAATCTGTAAAAGTAATTGGAAACTGAATGGATTGGAATTCGATGGAATTGAAATTTGACTGAATAATAATATGTATCTGTTTGGTTGACCAGAATTAAATGGAATGTAATGAAAGGAGAGAGATTAAATGAGAAGGTGGGTTAAGGAGAGAAAGGAGAAGAGGTTTTTCCAACCAGCCAAAAGTTGACATGTGACTTTTTTATTAAAAAAAAGGTTGCAAATCTGTAAATATTTTGACTTCAAACCCAAGCTGACCCAAATCACCTCAAGCTGACCCAACCCAACCCAAGTTGACCTAACTTACCTCAACCCGACCCAACCCAACCCCAAGTTGACCCAACCCAACCTCAAGCTGACCCAACCCCAAGATGACCCAACACGAAGTTGACCCAACACCAAGCTAACTCAACCCAACCCCAAGCTGACCTAACCCCAAACTGTCCCAACCCAACCCTAAGCTGACCCAACCCAACCCCAAGCTGACCCAACCCAACCCTAAGCTGACCCAAACCAAGTTATCCCAAGCTAGCTGACCAAGCTGACCCAACCCAAACTAACTCAACACAACTGACCAAGCTAACCCAATCCAGCTGACCCAACCTATGTTGACCCAACCTATGTTGACCCAGAACCCAATATAAACCAGAACTTAAGCTGACCTAGAACCCAGGCTGACCAAGCTTCACAAAAATTTGATTTATTTACAAAATTGCCAGCCCGTGTTTTAATTTAATTTGACACACGAGGCATTCTGATTAGCCCATAATACCTTATCTCCTTAAGATACCTTCTTCCAGGATTTTTACCCTGGAATGAAATTCATAATATAAATTATAAATAATATAAAACATTATTGGTTTTTATAAAATAATTAAAAGTCTAACATAATTATTTTATAAAATAAATAACTCTTTATTAATTAAACGTTTTATATAAAATAAATATAAACTGTTTTAAAATAAATTAGATAAAGTTATAGCGAAATATGAAATAAATAGCAACAGTTAATTATTATATTAATTATAATAATAGTAATAATTATTAATTATTATTATTATTATTAAAAATTAATATATTTGTATAAAATAAGTTTTATATTAATTGTAATATTAATAGTAATTATTATTAATTAAAATTATTATTATTATAAATAATACTTATATTAATTATAATAATAAAATTTATATAAATATATTTTATAAAATAGAAATAAATTTATAGTCGCATGAAATAGATATAAACTATTGGGTCGAAAATCGACTAAGTATAATTTGTTCAGAAAAAGCTGAATTTCAGTGAAAAATACTTGTACAGAATTCTAAAGTCATTCAGAATAAGTTCACTGAAGCTTCACTTCATATCAAGATCAGCCCAAACTGAAGATATTCATCCTCAAGTCGAAGACTGAAGAAAGAGAATCATCTCATAAGCAGAGCTCAGAGATGATTCTACCTGATCGAAGACTGAAGCATCTCAGTATAAAGTACTTACAACACTTTACACTGATTACGAGGAAACCTTTTTACTTTATCTCTCTTTATCCAGTTGTTTCCATAACATCTGGAACAGTGATAGATTGAGTAAAAGGTTGAGAATAAAGTGTAAAACATCACATCAAATGACTTTCACACTGAAACGACTCAACCCGAAATGATCATTTTTTTTAGTTGACCAGTATCAACACTTAGAAAATATTGCCAAATTTCGCTGAAAATCAAAATGTTATAATTCAAGAAATGACAAATAAAATGTTCTTATAATGGTATAATAAGACTAATTTACAAGTTTCAGAACTCGAGAAGTTCAAACGAAGGCTCGGTAAAAAGTGAGGCCGAGGACAGCAGATGGAGGATGGTATGGCGGATGTCCACCTTCACCTACGGATGCTCTGACGGATGATAAGCAGCATCCGCAGTTTCTGTAGTAACACCAAATGTGTCAACATTTCATGAAAGCATACCTTTGACCAAATTGAAATACCTTACATTTAGACATCTAAATAAGTTATAAACCAATAATTCAGCATCCCAAAGTCATCCATTTGATCAAGTATGTGTTTTTACACAAAAAGGTCATTTACCCAATTTACAAACAACCAAAGTTACCTAATTTCATTAAGATACAAATGACCGTATGACCAAGTTATAAGTACAAAAGCATACATATTTTACTTGCCAAAACACAACCAATGTATCAAGCGCCATAATGAGGTGGGATATCTAAGTATCTACCAAAAACATCATTCTTCTAATAAGAATGGCAATACCTTCAAGTTTTTCAAAAACAACCTTCTTCTATCCAACTTCCAATCAACAAAATCTTAGTTCATTCTTCCGGAACCACCTATAAAATGGTAAACATCTAAACGGTAAGCAAATGCTTAGTGAATATACTTGCATACAATCATATAAACGAAGGAGGGCAATGCACAAAGGTCTATTGCATATAGACTATGGCACCGTCGTGCCATATCTATAATACTCACCTTTGTGCCAACGGATTACATGTATCCATATAAGCAAATGATTACAATCACAATCAAGTTATAACAATAACAATGCTCCACATGAGCTATGACCACTACTTAGGCCCGTAATCAAAGACGTCCCCTACTTAGGCTCAACGCCAAATCAATTACCACACACGGAATCCACCATCGTATGGTAATTGACCCGACGAATATATAAAGGTATTCAAGTATACTCATCTCCTTCCCGACACAATAATCAAATTAAATAACCGCAATGCACAACAAGCTTTTAACCTATGCAAATCATTATATTACGTATAGAAGACAATGTTCACCATTTTGGATACTCAACCTAGCCTTTCAACATTACACTATATTATAACTAATATAAAAATATGTATTAATTATAGATGAAAAGATACTTTGATAGTATATACTGAAATCAATACAAAATGTATTAATTACAATTGAAGAGATACCTTAAATGGTAAGAAGAAACCAATATTATATTCCAAGTTGTGTTAGGGTTGACGTTGGGTCGTGTAGTATCCAGACGGTGAACCATGTTGCATTTAGAATGCGAATCGCAACCGTTTGCGAACTACAATCCGCTCCGTTGGTATACTCCAGAGATGCCCAAGGTCAATGGCAATCACGTTTAGAAATATAGTACGGTTAAAAGCGTATCAAGGATATATTCTATCCACAAACCAAACAAATTGAAAATACAAAACAATTCACAGATGGTGAATAGTAATTATATGAATTAGGATAATATATAGCTATACATTTATTTATACACCATAATTAGTATATCAAAGTATTTGTTAAAAGTGTTTTACTCATGTATTTCAACAAAAGTGCCAACATTTCAATATTCGTATAAAAGTGATATTTAACGTATTTAAATGCAAGTATGTATCAATTGAGTATAATAAGTTGACAAACATATCAATAGATAACATATAGTTTTACAATCATAGAGCAAAGTATAGTAAGGTTGTATAAAAACACTTACAAGTTTGGAGAATTAAAAATTCTATTATCAAAGTAACGATATAAGAATGAGCTCCAAAGAAGATCTTGATAGCATCGACTATAGCTTGGACTTGTTTACTTGAAGAATATGAATCAATCCTAACCTCATTTGGCCATTATAACTAGGCTTTTTAATGATCTTGAAAGAATTCCCGATAACAACTTTACTTGACGATTTCCTTGCAAAGTACCCTTAATTTTACTTTGAATTTCTTAAAGAGTTCTTGAGACTTATTATTATAAGGGGAGAGGGGATGATTATAGAGTTGTAGAATACCAATTTGAGGGAGAAAGAATTGTGGGAGGTGCAAATTTAAATGAAGGCTTAATGCTTGTACTTATAGTAAATGAGTTTACTAGTTAAGTGAAATGTATGGTGAATTTTGTGGTGTGGTGGCCAAATTCTTTACCAAGGATGGAGGTGGTGACATGCTTGTTTAGCAAGGTGGTGATGTGGTGTATTTATGGTGGAAGTAAAAGGAAATAGGTGATGTGTTTATTTTGTGATGGTTAGAACAAATATCTAGTTAAATATGTTTATCTAATTTGTGTAAGTATATAAAGTATATACTAGCTTTTTATAAACTTAATAGTAATGTTTATAAAAGATGGTGATGTGTTCAAAATGTGGTGAAATGATATAGAAAGTGATGATGTGTTCAAAACCTAATGGTTTACAAAATATCTAGTAAAACTAACTAGTTAACCTCCTTACTATTCACAAGATTAATTAAATTTTCCAATTTTTCGAGTATGTTACTTTATGAATTAAAAATCATAATCACTTGAAACACTAGATATTAGGTTTCCCTAAGTCTTAAATCCATACGATAAAAACTCACGCGAAAAATAAACGTTTTATGATTTTTCACGGAATATAACATTTTTATTTTCTTAGTTGCTCGTCATCATGGTTTTAAATCTTGCTCAAATAGTTCATACAATAGATTGATTACTCATATAATCAATTAGAAAGTTTAAACATGCACTTGCTCACCTAAGCATGCCTTTAAATAGCTTAAATTACTTTGGAAATTAAGCGAAGAACATCTTAATTGATTTCAATTAAAAATCCTGTTGAATGTAATTTTGACGGATGTTACAATATGTGTATATATACATAACAAAATAAGTGTGTCTGTATTTATGTATATATGCTTGTATATATGTTTGTGTGTGTATATCAGTGTGTGATTATGTATTTAAGTGTATGTATATATATATATATGTTATTTGTATAATTGTGTGTGTATGTATTGTGTTTAATATGTATCGTTTTGTTATGCGTCAATCCAAAACCCTAAAGATCTGTGCCAATCATTTAGGTATATATATATACGACCGAATTATTTATTGCTTTCTTGAGTTGTTTTAGTTTGTGAAAAGTGTTTTGATTAAATGATTGATTTGATATTGTAGTTATTCCTGCCA
Source organism: Erigeron canadensis (assembly GCF_010389155.1). Classification (NCBI taxonomy): domain Eukaryota; kingdom Viridiplantae; phylum Streptophyta; class Magnoliopsida; order Asterales; family Asteraceae; genus Erigeron; species Erigeron canadensis. The sequence continues at coordinate 20,094,975 of NC_057768.1, forward strand.
TGACTATCCAAGAACATGATGGGAATGATAAGTCATGCGTGTGACATGCTTCTGATTTCTCTGATGTTGAACTAAAGGATGAGCTCTTTTGCATCAGATTTGGATCAATTGAGAGTAAGTTTTCTTTTTGCTTCTGATATCGACTAGCGACGTCAATCTTCAGTTCAAGCAAATAGTGGATGCGTAAGTAATACAAATTATAGAATCTTTATGAAAATGCATCTTTCATTATGAAGCTTTATGACCGGTCCTGTAGGAATAGTAATTCTTTATGAAAACGAGGGCTTAAAACCCGTTCGTTGGACGGGGGGGATGAAGGAAAATTTTTTTCATGATTAAATTGATTGGTTTTGTTGAATAGTTAAATTATACCAAGTAAATGTTTAGTTTGTCTACCTAACACAAAATGGTATAAAAACAAAGGTTCACTATACTTTCTTTCAACTTTTGCTACCTTTCTCATTGATGAAGTTAGTTTTTTAAGACTGGGATGTTATAGAAATCGCAAGGTCATAATGGGGAAAGTTTTGGTGCGTTGACCTATTTATAGACTCCATCAAATACACAAACCTTAGGATATACACATGAAAACATTTCAAAAACTGTCATTATCATCAATTCTCATTAATAAGTTATTTTATATAATCAACAACTCACGTACTCACATTCCCTCCAATGATTAAGCAACCCAAACACCGTCCCTATTAATATTTTCAACCAACTAAAAATATAATATGCACACACATATTATGATATATCTGATAATAAATAAAGTATTGAATAAAAGGACCTATCGAATTTCAAAGAAAATAAATCTATAACAATACATATATATATATATGTATATATATATATAAATATAGATACAGATGCATGCTAATATGATAACTTTAGGGATAAAGATTAATACTCTTGGTTTTTCAAAACGTCTTTTGCAAGTCATTAACTTTCCTATACACATATATTTCCTTTGCATTGCAAGTAATCAACTTTCATGCATATAGGTAATTAACTTCCCTCCATACATAATTGACTTTTAAGATTTAGGAAGAAAGATTAATACTCTTGGTTTTCTAAAACAACTTTTGCAAATCATTAAAATTTTCTACCCACATAATTTTCATTTTGCATTTCAAGAACTAATTAACTTTCTTGTACACATGTATTATAGGCTTTTCAAATTCATTTAACACATAACTATCATTAAGTATTCTCATAATCAACTTTAACATTAATCATAATTATTATGAAGAGAGAAGTTAAAGTTTTAGAATTGATTTCAAAACTTAACTTAGGCTTTTCAAATTTCATTTAACACATAACTATCATTAAGTATTCTCATAATCAACTTTAACATTAATCATAATTATTATGAAGAGAAGTTAAAGTTTTAGAATTGATTTCAAAACTCAACTTTTATATTATATATAGATATATAGATGCATCTTTCATTATGAAGCTTTAAGTACATGTACAACACTAGCTAAGCTGACTTTTAAGTTAAAAGTTGAACTTTGGAATGGCTATTGTAGGATTAGTCAATCTCGTTGTAGTAGCTGCAATGACTATTGGTTATCTTTATTGTTCAAAGAGTTGTATTTATGCTTTGAGAGGTTACTGAAATCAATAATGTTACTGACACTAATTAAAAGTATATATTTTAGGTTCCTAGTGATCAAAAGTTGCCATCACTATATCTTCTAGACAGTATTGTGAAACACATTGGACGTGATTACATCAGACACTTTTCCACCAAGCTCCCTGAGGTTAGATTTTAAGTCATACAAAGTGCTTATAAGTAGGCCATGCGAGACACTGTATCATTTTTTATTTTTTTTTCATGTATGATTTTTAAGGTATTCTGCAAAGCCTATAGGCAGGTTGATTCTACAATACATTTGGGTATGCGAGGCCAGACAGAAACTCCAGCAGTCAACCAGGGTAAGGAGGAACCGAAAAAGTATACCTTTTTTTAAAAAGTATATGACTCAATCTTTATACTAATTGTTGTAACCTGCCATGAAGGAAAAAGTTGCAGCCAGTGACATAACCACGAACTTTTAAATCACCTGAAGATGTCGTGAGATTCAATTGAACAGCTGGCATAAATCCTCAGAGGGCACGTGCTGATCCTCGGCTTAAATTTCATGTATGATATATATTGACCGTTTATATTTCTTCGACATATTATCATTGATAAAGCTTTATGAAGCATCTTTCATTATGAAGCTTTATGTACAAATGAGAATTGTGAATTCATACGGGTATTAGATATATAATCAGGTTTTAAAAAACAGACAAAAAAAAAATGATTTTATAGGTTATAACACTCAAAAACATGTCAAAAAGGTGGGTCATAAAGGTTATGACTCTTTTATTCGAAGGTCAAAAAAGAGAGTCATAAATGTGTGTCATACGTGTGCGTCATAGAAGGATGACGCCCAAATGCAGGTCATGAAAATTTATGACTGGTCCTTCCTTGACGCGCTTTTGCGCGTCATCTGACCCTTTTATGACACGCATTGCGCGTCAAGAATAACTGTTTTTCTAGTAGTGTGTTTATTTTTTACTTATGTGTTTTATTTTACTTTGTAGCCTCTTTTTATACAAACATGAATTTTTATGCAAGATGTCATAACAACGAATTTTTAATCCCTCACTTTCCAGCTTAAGATGTCATAACAATGTTGCCGAAATCTCTAACTTTTAGCTAGGTGAGTAGGTGACCACGTGATTTTGTTACCAACTTTGTGTCAACTATTAGAAAACTACATTCATTGGTAAACTTTAGGTTCTCGTAATCTTAACAAAAATAATTCCATAATTTAGGTTCGAAACTATATGATTGTTGATATAACAATGAGCCCGTGAAGGCGTGAACTACTAATAAGTCTAGTATTACTTTTCACATTAACTTACAATTCTGGCTGTGTATTGAAAATACGTCTCATCTATAGCACAACTAAAAAACAAGCTCTTTTGTATCCATCATGTCCTACTGGTATTGTAAGTGTAACTAAGGTGCCCCATGACCAAGTGGTTAAGGGTTTAATCCCCGTTTCGGACCATAAGTTTTGAGCAACGTGTGCTGTTTCTTTTTTATGTTAAAAGAAAAATGTTGTAAATTTATGGTACATTTCACTATGTATGTCCTTGTTCTCGAATATTGGCTATGATACCTCATGATGTGATATGAAATTAAGACCGCGCGTTTGGTTCACAGAATGTTTTTGGAAGGAATGAAATCTATCAAAGGAATTGAAATTTGAAAGAATGAAATTTGACGGAATGTTTTTGATTTTTTGCAAATTCAAGTGTGTGAAGGAATGAGATTCATTCCTCCATCTCTAAGGAATGGAGATTCCATCAAATGATGGAATGTTTATATTCCTACGGAATGTGATTCCTCCTTCTTTGAACAACCAAACACACTAAGGAACGAAATTCAATTCCAATTTCATCAAATTCTGATAACCAAACGCACAGTTTCCCAAGTCTTGAATGCCAACTAGCTGGAAAAGATTCATCCAATTAGCATGAAATCAAGAACTTAGTTAATATTGTGATTTGTTGGTGTATTACTAACAATCAATACAAAATTCTTTTTAGTTCACATAGGTCCAAAGTTTTCACAAGTTCAACAGAATTAGCTAAATGCACCTTTCACCAACTTAATATAGATAATTATGTAGGTAAACTTATTTTATACATGGGAATTTCTAGTATGTGCCCATTAGGCACAGGAGTTATAAATTAATTATTATACTTTTTAGACTTCCATGTAATCTTCTCATTAAATGTGTAATTTTATTCCCATTGTATCCTTTTCTTTTCCTTTTTTTTTATCTTCTCTTTTGTAATTTTTTGTACGTATCTTATATCCTTTCATCAATGTTTTATATACTCAATATATATAATTCAATTTTTATGTCATAAGATCTTCCGTCAACTTCCATTTGATTTTTATGTCAAAAAAAACATGTCTTCAATCTAATTCTACCTTCCTTTTAGCCATGCCCAAAAACTGTTTTGGGAGAATTGAACCTGTTCTAAACCGAAACTGGTTTTGATCAACACAATTAAAAACCGGTTTTTACATGGTTGAACTTTTTTTGAAAAATTTCCATGAACACTTTGTCATTGTCCTTTGTTAATATACATTTTGTTATCTTGAAATGATAATGTTGTCCTTTCTATAGTATGAGAATTGACCATGTTAATTTATTACGTTAAAAATAAATGATCTAACATGTTTTCTTTTACTTAAAGTTGCATATAGTCTTAAAATTCAATCTATCAAAACGTTATGATTTTAATCTTTTGCTGTTTGTTAAATAGTTTTTGAATGGGAATACAAACACTTTGTCTTGAAAAAGATGTGTGAGCTTTGTATAATAATCTCATTTGTCGTCTCACCTTATTAAAAGAGTTAATTTTTGTGTAAATCACATGACGTTTTATGCAATTAATTAACTATTATTAAAAAGAACAAAAAAACACAAACAGTATTGAGTTAGAAAAACAAAGAAAATATAGCAGCCAGAGCCAGCCTCCATGTAAGACCCCCCAATTATTGAACTATACTTTGAAACATCAGAAGTTGCCTAACACAAGACCTATTCAAACTTTCATACACCCTTTATAAGCATCCATTTCCACAAAAGTCAAAGTAAACCACACACACTTGTTATGTTCCAAATTACTATCCCTTTTATCTGCCAAACAAACACAAAATTTCCTTTCCTCAAAATTTTATCATGACCTCACACAATCAAACTAATTCACTGATTCTATTATTTTCACTATTATTTTTGCTATATCATGTTAGAGCTCAAACTCCACCTCCACCAGGTGCTTATCCATATGCAGATTTTAATCCTTCTATTATCACAATAATAGTGATACTTGTAGCTGCACTTTTTCTAATGGCATTTTTTTCGATTTACATCCGTCGGAGGTCGAACGAAGCCGGCGGTAGCATCCGTGCGGCGCTTTCTATGCGCCGTCGTGCTACCGCTTCACGCGGCCTCGATTCGACGGTCATCGAGACTTTTCCGACTTTTGTTTATTCTTCTATAAAAGGACTTAAAATCGGGAAAGGAGCATTAGAGTGTGCTGTTTGTTTAAATGAATATGAAGATGAAGAAACATTAAGATTGATTCCTAAATGTGATCATGTTTTTCATCCAGAGTGTATTGATGCTTGGTTTGAAAATCACGTCACTTGTCCTGTTTGTCGCGCGAATCTGGAACCAGATTCGGGCGAAGAAACAGGCGTTGGCGGTGATTTAGAGTTAGCAGGTGGCGAGGTTACGTCAGCTAACGAGGTAAACGAACCGGTTACTACTGGTTCAGATGCGGTAGCCATCTCGGTTGCCGACGATCCAGCCGCAACCGAGATGCAGCCAGAGTCACTGAACCGGAACCAAAGTGTTAAACAATCTTGGCCGATGTTTCCAAGGTTGTTTAACAAGTTCAGATCTCATTCGACCGGACACTCGTTAGTCCAGCCGGGTGAGAATCTAGACCGGTTTACTTTAAGGTTACCTGAAGATGTAAGAAAACAAGTTGTGAGCCGGGCTTTATTAAACAGAACAGGAAGTACGGTACGGATGGCTGGAGAAGGGAGTGGAAGAAGGGGGTATAGGGCCGGTGGGGCGATAAGCGGCCGGAGGAAATCTTATAGGCGGATGGGGAGTTTAGATCGGGTGGTGGTTAGGTCTGAACGTTGGGTTATGTCGAGAGCGCCGTCGTTTTTGACTCGGGCGTTCTCGACTAAGTCGCCAAGAGTTGTTTCCGGCAACGGGGAGGCATCAACATCTGCGACAACTCCTAAAGGGTCTAAAATGGAAGATAAAATTCCACTCAATAATATTGGACCCAAAAGTTGTTAATAGACTTTTGGGCTTTATGTTTTGTTTTCTTATGGAAATTGACTATTTTTTTCTTAAATTGGTTTGTTGTTGGATATAATTTTGCATTTTTTGTGTTACACTTGGAATTAATTGTAAGATAGAATAAATACCATGATAATTAAGAAGACATTACTTCGAACAAATGTATCATGGAACGTTGTATTTTTCAAACAGTATATTTTGTTACTAACTATGATGATGGTTCTGCCATTCTAAGAGGTCTCTCAACGGTCTCGTTGGTTGTTGTCACAAAGTAACATCATTAGCAACGCGCAACACCTCATCGGTTGCCTCGTCAGTTTGGTATGTTGCTTAAATGACGAAATCATTTTGCCTCGTTAGTTTTGGACTTTTAAATATTTTGACACAACAATATATAACATTGGTATAGTAAAACACTAAAACAGACGACTAACTAATCTGTAAATGATGGTTGAATTGGATGTATGGTATGTATTAGAACACATAGTATGCTTAAGATTCAAAACTTTTAGGAACATATAAATAAAGCTACAAAAGATAGGATTGCTTAAAATAAGAACATATCATCTTTTTCGTATTCCCTTTTCTCTAAGAAGACTTTAAATAGTGTGGCGTCATCCACCTTGTTATAGCGTGTATGCCGCACAAACAATACATCAATAAAGATGGCATGTTGCATGCTCATACTTGACTACATTTGATAATTACTCTCTTACTAATTACTATATTGCCACATAAATAGATCATATATATATATATATATTAATTAAAATTTAATCGATAATCTAACAATTCAATATTGGTGAATTTAATAAGCTTTTATCAACATGTTTTCTTTTTTTCCTATTATACAATGTCCTTGTTGACCAAATTCAAGACTGCTTTGTAGGAGTTTGAGAATTGTAGAGTACAAATGTGTGATTGTGAAATGATATTGTTCGGTTCCAAATATGTAATGGTGTGAATCATTGTCCCGATATCATGATTGGATACCCATCAACTTACTCTGTATGAGTCATATGTTGTCGGTATAATACCCCTATCCTAATCCCCACATGATCTGGGCACCCCAAAAGATTGAAACCATGTATTAAACTTCACATGTGGGTCTAGGCTTCATTGGTAATTGGTACCTTAAAAAAGGTACTTTTTGTGCCAAGCGGGTATCGAACCTAAAACCTTAAGGTTAACAAGTGTTTTGCTTACCAATAGGCTAACTCCTTATTGTTGTTCCAAATATGCTTGATCGTCATTGTTTACATTATAGCGCTGGTGATTATATTTAAAAGGTTAGTACTATGACCACAGTCGGCCTTACAATTGTTATAGGCTAAGTCATCACTTTAGAGTTTAGACACCCAAAATTTTAGGGCCTCGGTTTTTTGTATGATAGGCTTAGTGTTTGGACTTTGGGCTAGATACCATTATACGATTTGCATTAGATTAACGCTTTTATTGGTTTTTCCATCAACCTTTATTCCTTTTTTTACTAGTAGTTATAAGCTGAGCTACACTTATTTTTTTTGCTTTCGTTAACATTAAGTTGGATGTTAATGAATAAGGCCTCTTAAAAATTGGTGATGTGCAAAATCGAGCTTTAAATTTATAAAACTTAAACTACCTAAAAACTCACTACTACGCACTCACGGGCAGTGGACCCGATCGTTTGTAATATAGTTAAGAGATAAGTCTGAGTTTGTTCTCAGAGATTGAAAATGACTAGTTGCTTATGAAATGGTTTGGAAAACGGGTGTTGCTTTGAAAATCCTCTTGACAATTAAAGTAAAATGGGTTTGCAATATAATTGCATAAATTTGTAAAAACTTCAGACAATATAATTAAAAGTCATCCACCTTGACTTCCCTCGACTTCAAATGTGATTGCATTTAATTAAGAACAAATTCTCTAGAGTTTAAAGATAATCGTGACAAGATTAAGGTGCTCACGTGGTACCACCAACCGTAAACAAAATATCGAATCACCTAACTGCTAGTTAAATTACCCAAGCCGGTACCACCAAAGCAAAGACAATTCTTCCAACAATCAGTTTTATTGACTATCAAATTATCAATTGAAATAAAGTGACAATAACGTGGTACCACCAACCGATATCAATCACGTTGACAAAATTAATCTTTTCTTAAAATGATATTCACTATCATACCATGAACTAGTGATAATTACTCATAGACAAGTAACCGTTTTAAAATCACATATACATTCAACTGGTACCACCAACGAAGAAATATATGCAACCAATATCAAAATTAATTAATAAATAGAATTAAAGTAATCAAGATCTCAGAACAACGATAATTAAATAAACTCTTTTGAATTAAAATATTCCAATCACATTATCCGTCTTGTTTCATCAAGGTGGATGATTAAACGTTTAGCCACTCATGATCATTCCACGATAATAATTAAAATAGAAGAGAAACATGATGTACCAATCGTTTGAAGAAAATAAATTGCAAGACAGTAAGTAGATACGATCTAGATGGTGCCCGTGAATCTTCAACGACTCCGCCTAAGAAATTATCTTGATTGGAGATTGAAGAACCCTAGTAGAGCAGCTCCTAGAAAGATTTTTTGATAATCCCATTCGACCTAGGGTTTTTGCTTATATACTATCTGAAAATCTGATGCAAAACCGATCCATTACTTTAGACCCCGTGTTCCCACTGCGGCGCAATGGGCTTTTTCTTCCCTCACTACGGCGCAGTGAGTCTTGTTTGACTTTGTCTTCAAGGTGACTGCGGCGCAGTGGGCTTACGAACCCTCTACTGTGGCGCAATCCTTTTCCACGTCCTATTTTCCTCTTCCAGTGACTGCGGCGCAGTCATGAACATGCAACCCCCACTGCGGCGCAGTGGGGTAATCCCCAATTGTTTCTGTGGGATTTGGCTGCGTCGCAGTGGGCATAGCCTCCCTCCACTGCGACGCAGTCATAACTTGTGTAAAAATTCTTCCTTTTGATCTTGAACTTGCTTAACTCGCCGTTTCTTCAACTCGAATCAACTCTCGATATTATAAATCACTTCTGGGCCAATAATTCTTCCGAAAATGCACCAATCGAACGCGTGACCTGTTTAGAGCCTAAAAACACTAACAAACCCTATAAACGCGCTAAATGCATACGAAAACGACTTAAAACACATAATAAAATGGCCAATAATGTTGTGGGTAATGAGTATAAATTAGTCACATCAAATCCCCCCATACTTGAGCATTGCTTGTCCTCAAGCAAATCCGAACTTTATGTAAAGCATTCCTTGACAATCAAACTATCAAACAAGTGACAAGTATCAAAAAGAAGCAACACCAAGCATGCCAAATGACAAAAAGCGGGTGAAGCAGTTTTAATCTTAAATGAAAACTCGAAATGTTTGACAATACCTGAACAATCCGCAAGCCACGATAATCAACTAAGCATAAATGAAAACAAACGATCCTATCAATATTATTCTACTCCAACAAACTTACTTTCGGGGTTGAATATATGAAGAATCACTCATAGCTCAGTCATGATGTATACTCTTTTACCATAGGCTTGAACTAGGATCGTCACTCCACCATTGAGGCGTAAGGATCAAGTACATCGTCAAAATAAGCATTAAGGGTGGTTGTATAGTTAAACTAAGGCTATGTATAAGGGATATGTACAATAGAATATGGGAAATTTATAGGTTAAAAGTGAAAGGTAAGAATTGATAGTATAAGTTATAATCAAACCTATACCATTGATTGCCAACAAACCACTAACCCATAAGATACTATTCCACATACACCTCCAGAGTACCAAGCAAGCCCGACACCATTTTGGTGTATCAACTTCAAACAACTTACGATCAACCAAATCTTCCAAAATAGTGATACAACAACGTCCTAGATTTTAAAAATGAGAAATACCTACTAGTAGCCCAGTTCTTTCTTTTCTTTTTCTTTTTTTTTTTTTAATTTTTAGGTTTTTCAATTCTTTTTATTCTTTTTGAACCATTTTTACTCTACTAGTAGATACCCTCTTACAATGATAAACATGCCTATAACACTTCACTTTCTTTGTTTGAACAATCCAAGACAATCTTCAATAACTTAACCCATGTACATATTCTCATAGACAAGAATATTCCACAAATCAACCGACTGAAACTCTCCCAAACCATCCAAACAAACCATTGGCAATCAATGGCCCCCCAAATTAGACTATCGGTGTAATTAGGTAAAGTTTACATGAATAGGTGGATTTATACAATGGAAAGGGTAAAGTTATAGTGATATATATGTGTGTATAATGTTAAGGTATACAAGAAAAGAAAATTGTGTGAATATAGACAAGTATATGTATAAGGTTGTATACTAGGGATATAGATACACAAAAGAAAAGTGAAAAGAAATAAATAAAAAGTATGGTCAAACCTAAATGCCAATTCATCATCCAATGTACCCGTCACGATCACCAGGCCAAGTTCTAGAATGAATACATCACCGGTATACTCTTATCAAGAAAAGAACTCGGAAATGGCTTAGAAATACCTCAAACACGCACATCTTAGTGCAGGGCATCAGAATGAAAACCCTTACTCCCGAATAAATCCAAGAGCCTGAGAGAGGGACGTATTTACGAATCAAACAAACCAAAACCGTCACCTGACACAACTATATATGAAATGATGAAATCTCACAATTGGGTGTTTTGGATATATATGAGTATGCAAGTAATGTTATCAATCCCGAAGGACTAGCCAAATAACTGTTTAGAACACACTTCGCCAATTAAAAAATCTTAAAATTTTTTGTCAAGGAAACATTTTGTAGTGAAATTGCTTAATAAGTAATCAATTAAGTGTCAAAAGCAATTTACCACAACGACAAGTTCAACTCAAGTTTTAAAAATCATATCAACTTCTATTGTTCCGCCAAATTGATAGCACTAGTTTTAAACATGCACATCACAGGAGCTCAAAATAGAAACTCATACCCCTAGATAGAAACCAAAGGCCTACGAGAGGGACACATTAACAAAACTGATAGAATTCTCAATGGCAAACCAACAAAAGTGATAAACCCGGTAGCTTAAACCTATTTGCCACCCCCCACACTTAAAATGGACAATGCCCTCAATGTCCATATTCGGTCAAACAAAAGTAAATAGGGGTAAGCGACATAGAAAAATAAGAGCACATACCGGAATAAGGACACATTCCGTTTTGAAACAAGTTATCGACCCCATGTCACAAATGGCACTTCCGAAATAGGAAGGACACTTTGGTTGGCGGGATAAACAACTTGTACCAAAACGGAAGGTGCGAGAGTTGTGTGTGCATCAAACATAGCAATAACAAATATGGCGCTGAACTTACTGCCAGCATACGCACACCATCACACAATCAACACATTGATGCCGACCATAGAATAGATGAGAAGAGAATCCAAGGGGTTCCCCCCACACTTGAGTTGCGCTATAGCCATCAATTGTAACAACCTGCTCATATTGCATCAAAACAAACCATAATAATTCCAAGCACAACCTTATTCTACTGTTCATGCAACAAACCAAAAGAAAAAGAAAAATAACCAAACACAATGTTTCATCACTCCGTAGGGTGGATACCAACAGAAATAAAGAGAAAAGATAAGAAATAATGTATCAAGTACAGTCATCCATCTGCCAAAATGAGTGAAAATCAATCAACATATGACCCCATCCCACAGTACCGGATGGAAGTCATCATCATCACTGTCATCACTGCTGCTGCCCATGATAGCCATAAGGAGCACCAGGTGGGCCAAAGAGATCATCCACCCAGCTAGTGGCCTGCTCTGGCGTGCCTCCTGAACCTGAATCGCCATAGCCGCCTCCCGGCTGATCATCTGCCTGTCCAGACCCACCAGCAGCAAATCCTCCTGAGCCTCCAGCAAAATTAGTGAACTCAGAGCTGGTACCTGCAAAGAAACTAAGCATGGAAGAAGAAATCCCAGCATCGCCACCTGTATATCGACCAAACTGAACCGGCCCTCAGGGAGATCCTCCCAAGTCATGGGGCTGTGGGGACATCTGGGATGGCGTGAAGAAGAAAGAACCGCCATCCTGTCGATTGGGTGGAACACGAATAGGTGGTGGGCTGAAGGGTGGAATCGGGTCAGGCCTCACAAACTCCGTCCCTGTATACTAGGCCTGCCACATTGGCTGGTAATAGTCAAGAGTGTAGTTTGTACGGGTCTGCTGCGAACCTAACCATGGTACCTCCTGATCCATGCGCCGCTGATAGTCATCAAAAGTCTGGCGGCTGGCCTGCTGCCCCTCATAAATCTGCTGGAGCTGGGTGCTCAAAGGGGTCAAATCAATACCTACCGGACCCCGCCTCCTCTGTGGCTCCTACGGAGCATCCCCCATCTCAACATCCTCAGGCGCCTCCACAACCGGAGCCGGCGCAGCAATAACCCCAGTATCATCAAGCAACCTCGAACTCTCATTCTTCGTCATCTTCTTCACTATCTTCCCCCTCACCAACTCACCCTCAGTAAAAGTCTCCTGAATAACCTGAGGAGAAAGATCTGTCTGGCACTCATCCGTGTCGAAAATACCCATCCTCCTGTAGATCTGGGTGATGAAGTGCCCCAAAACCAACTCCAAGTCGGAGTGGTTACACATCCTATCAAGCACAACTATGGGGGCCAAAGCAAACCTCCAGGGTGCCCCCTCTGAGAACAACTTAATCAACCATAAATCAGTTTGGTACGCCTTGTCCCAGTGAGTGGACCGCTGTACCAAGAAAGTAACAATCATCCGGTGGAGCATTCTCAGTTTCACACTCCTAATCTTGGACACACTAACGGTCCCACCAGATGGCCAAGCTTAGCCCCCAGAAATACGAGTCCAATAATGGGGAATGGACTCACCATCAATAGCCTGCTTCACATACAACTCTTGCCTCAACAAAGCCCTAAAATCTTTGTTCTGCAACTCATCCAGTGAGTACATACCAGTATAGTACCCAAATTGTGCCACAGATATCTTCCTCTGAACCCCTCCACAATAAAACGACACACATCTTTCCTCAAAAATATCTTTAACTTTATTCAACTCTTTC